>NC_139640.1:1640980-2138480 GCF_964638095.1 Poromitra crassiceps
TTGGAGACCACATTGCATTAATATGTGGAAGGGGTATATAGCAATGGGATTTGGGGGGATTTTTTTTTTTTCAATCACACATAGCTACGTTTAGACTAGTTTTTGTAACCAGCAGGGGGCACTGGTCCCTTTCATGGAACTACTACCACTTATGATGTCACAGGGATGCAAACTAAGTCACCTTTAGGTGACAGTCACATTTTTCAGCGCCAAAATATGAGGATTTCTGAGTGGTTTTATGTCTGCTGCCCTGGTATCTGTCACCTTTTTTCACTCTCCATGACTTTGCATCCCTGTGTGTCAGCCCCAGCAGAACATTCTCCTCTTGTGATGTCACTCCTGTTGTTATGTCACACGCCCATTTATAAAATGCCACCTTTTCCTCCATGTTTATACCCTGTGGGGGGGGGGGATCTTTGTCTTTTTGGAGTGTTTTCACTGTAATCATGAGCCCAAAAATGTAAATTCAGATTTTTTTTTTACCTGCACCATGCTCTTTAAAAACGCCTTGCGCTGCGCATACGCCGAGCATCAGGCTATGCATTTCATATCAGTCCATAAATGGCTGCACACAAAATGGAAGACGACCCGTGATGAACAGGACTCTCCGCTCACGCACGCTCGTCCTCACTTTACCCAGCATGCATTGCACTCTCCCGCATAATATTTTAGCGCGCAGAGCATGAACTGTGCTATAAATAAGCAAACAGCGACTGAGTGTTTTGATGATGGTGTGGCGACGTGGCGTGTGCTTTAACAACTAAATGAGCAGAGCTTCTGCATGACTCTACCCGTCTTTGAGCAGCGTGCATTAACTTAATGCACAGTGGAGTCTACCCAGACCCATAACAGCCATTAACCTCTCCCCTAATGCGGGTGCACTAAGTCCATAAGGACAAGACGCAGCCAGGATGGTATCTGAAGACGTCACCCTGATCAACTGCAGATCAATAGGCATGGATCGATCAGTCTATGGATTTCCATTGGTTGTGGTGGTGATGTAACAGTCAGGAGAAGCAGGGATTGACCAGGAAGTGAAGGTTATAGTAACGGTGCGATGTGTTTGTCTTTGCTAAAGGTCCAGCTAATGAGAAACACACACACACACACACACACACACACACGCCCTAATGATTCATGTCACTCAACTCTCTCTCTCTCGAGCCAAATCAGCAGAAGAACATGTCGCCGTTCTACCCTTTCTGCCAACCTGATCTCACAGAAACACATGAAATGACCATGACTTCTTAACACCCCGGCCGCATTCCAGTGCTTGGTAGGGGTGGGGGAAAAAAATCGATACACCATAGTATCGCCATATTTTGCCTGACGATATTGTATCGATATTTGGACGCCAAGTATCGATATTAAAGTTTTTTTTTTTGCAGGCCATTCCATGCCAGGCCACCGGGCATCTGCCCGAAGCGCCCGATGTTGCAGTCCGCGCCTGCAGTGGCGTATTGAGTCCAGAGAAGCTTAATAATGTAGCCTACGTGTGGGGCAAAAACAAGACAAAACAAAAAAACACTGCATGTTTTACTTCCGGTGAGGTCAAGGAAAAGGTAGGAAAAGGAGTTAGACAATATATCGAAATATCTCAATATTCAATATATCGCAATATCGGCAATATCGCAATACTATCGTATCGTGACTCAAGTATCGTTTTAGTATCGTATCGTGGGCATCTGGTGATTCCCACCCCTAGTGCTTGGTGAGCAAACTACAGTACAGCATAGCTAATGAAAAACAAACTAGCATATTGTTTATATTAGTTATATTAGCCCTTCTCATGCTATTGCATGGGGTTAAATCAGTGCATTTCATTGTATGAAAACAATTTATCCACAGTGGGAAGTGGTACTTGGGAAATGTGGTTTGGTACATAGTGCTACTTGGTGTGAAAAGTTTGGGAATGTCTGTTCTATGTATCCGTGGATTGCAGAAATGTACAATGCTGACATTTTGTTCTTGCGACCAGGCTGGTGTGTGTGTGCGTGTGTGTGTGTGTGTGTGTGCACGTGCATGTGTGTGTGTGCTGCTCTGCACAGTGAAATTGGAAAACAGGCTGCCAGAAGCGGGAACATTTTAAGGCTGTCTAGGTGGAAAGTCTGCCAACCCACTGACAATCCATAAATGTGGCAGGGCTGCCTGTTTGTTTGTGCATCAATCTTTAACTGTGCGTGTGTGTGTGTGTGTGTGCGAGAGAGAGAGAGAGGGGGAGAGAGAGAGAGAGGGGGGGGGGAAGTGTGTGTGTGTGTGTGTGCGTGAGAGAGAGGGGGGGAGGGAGGGGGAGAGAGAGAGATGGGGGGGAGTGTGTTTGTGTGTGTGTGTGTGCGAGAGAGAGAGGGGGGAGAGAGAGAGAGAGGGGTGTGTGTGTGTGTGTGTGTGTGCGAGAGAGAGAGAGAGGGCGGGGAGTGTGTGTGTGTGTGTGTGTGCGAGAGAGAGAGAGAGAGAGGGGGCGGTGTGTGTGTGTGTGTGTGTGCGAGAGAGAGTGAGGGGCGGGGAGTGTGTGTGTGTGTGCATGTGTAAGTCCACTTGTGGGTGATTGCCGCTCGCATTGCCTTATTTTTCTCTTGATTTTGTCTCCTGCAATCATTTCATCATTTCACCGCCCCCCGACCACAGCAGTGTGTGGAGGTAAACTGTACAAACATCAACATCATTTTTTCTCCTATACTATTGCAGCCATGAATCTTTGCTCCCTGTCTCTGAGATCTACGGCGATGTTGCACTCCGCTGTACCATTGGCTTCTCCTGGCACCGCTCGGAGGCTGGGATAAACAAATGACTGAGGCTATCGACAGACAGGGCTGTTAGCTTGTGCTGCATATAGGCTGATGCATTTGGTGCTGCAGGGAAAGCAGGTAGGCTACTTTGAAGAACTGAGTTGCTGATTTGATAAGCAGAGGCAATGCTATCCACCTGAGCAGACGTGACTCTCTACTTGTCCCACCTGAGCAGACGTGACTCTCTACTCGTCCCACCTGAGCAGACGTGACTCTCTACTCGTCCCACCTGAGCAGACGTGACTCTCTACTTGTCCCACCTGAGCAGACGTGACTCTCTACTTGTCCCACCTGAGCAGACGTGACTCTCTTATTCTGGTACTGTATCGTATGAATCTAGATGACCTAAAGGCATCCGTTGGTCATGCTACAGTAGCTTGTCTGGAAGGGGCTGAATAACGCTCCAGAGTGACGTTTCATTTTGTCGAGGTTAAAAACCACCTCAATATATCTGAATCAAAACGGGTTCTAGAGGAACTCGTTTTTTGATCGGGTAGTAGGGTGCATCAAAATACACATTTTCAGAATATTGATCTGTCTGGGTGCTAAAAGTGTTACCATCCATGGAAAAACAACACATGCAAAATATTTTTGCAATACGTGGTGATCTAGGGGTATAACGGCACATCAGCTTTTTCGGCAGCAAACTGATCAATTGGTTCATCTCTGGTTCCATCACTTTGGGCTTAGGTTTCAATGTTTGGTTTAAAAAAGAAGAAGCAGCAAGCCATCTGGCAAAGAATTCACCTTCACAATTTTATTATCTTCCAAAAAATCTCCGCTAAATTAATCATTCCCACAAGAATGTTCTAAACTTCAACTTTCTCTGCTTTGGGTCCCTAGCCTAACATAACCAATAACCATTCCTGTCGGAGTTACATTGGGGAGGGGAAAACATAACTGCCACGAGAACTTGAGAGTTGATCTTTCTCGCGGGGGGGAGGGGGGGGGGTGACATTGATGGTCCACACAACACAGAGGAGGAGCAAACATACAGCAGCCATTTCTGTTGGTGCTCTCTGTCCTGTCATCTGTTTTCTCTCAATTGAAGCTGCCCTATATTAAACGTATGTATTCAAGGTGCATGATTGAAAATGATATATTATTACTCGTCAACTAATTAGAATGTCGTGGAAATATCATGGAAAAGTTCGTTTTTTTAGGCAGTTATTAAAGCAAAAGGATTCCCGACCAAGTATTGAGTGCAGGCATGAACATAACTTTTCAGAAGATTGACATTTCTGTTTTGAAAATACACTTTTTTTATGTGATATTTAATTTGTTGAAATACTGTTTTGGGGGTTTTTATGAGCTGGAAGCCAAACGTATGCAAAGTTAAACAAATAAATACTTGAAATACTTTACTTTGTGTGTAATGGATCTATAATCATATGGAATATCTATGGAATCTAAGGAATTATGGGAAAAAAGTAACTTTTCCACGATATTCTAATTCGTTGATGAGTACCTGTATAATATATTAATATAATAATATATTATTTTGTGTTTTTTCATGGTTACATTATTTCACATTATATTACTTTACACCTGCCAGAGGGATCCAGCTCTCACAAAATGCCGCCGCCGCCTTCAAGCTCCCGCACGAGCAGCCGCAGCCTGATCTTCGGTCTGGGTGCCAGCATCACTGATGGAGATGGCATCATCACTGGCGCCAAGCTACCAAGTGGTCGCCAGATCTTGAGGTGCATGATGTATAACAGTGACATGCAACTGCATACCAAGCGACCAGGTTCGATGGGAGCTTTGACACGGTTCGAGGCGGCCAAGGTCGTCTTGGAGCAGGTGTGGCCATTTTATGGGAAGGCCAATATCCCGATGGTGAGCGATCGTCGAGCATGCGACAAGATGGTGGCGCTTGTCGACGCTAACAACAAGCTACGGTGCATTCCGCAGGACAGGCGCTGCAGTGAGGCTACAGCTCGACTAGTGGACGCAATGGAGCACAGGCTGGATGCCACATTCCCGCTGTGGTCTCCAAACGCAGAGGAGATGATCAACAATCCAGAGGACATTGCTTTCCTGGCCAGCATGAAGGGCGACAGAGTGGCCACATTTGGAGCGTTTGATGCCAAGCTGCAATCCAAGGTGAAGCGGCGTCAGGAGCGTGAAGCAGCCCAGCAGGCATACCATAACAAGGAGCAGCAGAAGATGACTGCAGCGTCCAGCATGGCGGTGTTGGAAAGCCAAAGTGATGAGGATAGCGACGCAGATGAAACAGCTGCTCCACCGGCTGAGGACACACCCACCCGTGAGTATAAGAAGACTGGCACCACAGCCTTCATTCCATCCAACATCCTCAGCCGGCCGAGTCTTGTGTCACTGGCTACACGGTTGAAGATCACACCAATGCAGCAGGCTGCCTTCACGCGCGGCCTGATCGAGGAGTCAGGTGGTAATTCGGCAAAGATCTCTACATCCTACGCGACAGCAGACCGAGCACGCCGCCACGTGCTGGAGGCAATCAGTGAGGAACGGCACGAGCAGTGGACACCACCTCCCATGTGCCCCCTACACTGGGACAGTAAGTTGACGCCAATGCTCAACAATGTACGCCAGTTAGAGGAGCGTCTGACAGTGGTGGTCGGAGATGCGGAGCGGCTCAAACTGCTCGGTGTGCCAGCATTCATGAAGGGGACAGACGAAGCATGTGGAACGATCATCGCCCGGCTGACGTGCAAGCTGCTGCAGGAGTGGTGCTGTGCTGACCAGGTTGTCAACATGGCATTTGACACCACCGCATCAAACACTGGCCATCTCACGGCAGCCTGCATCGCCATTCAGCTCTCAATGGGTCGACCACTGCTCTGGTCTGGGTGTCGGCACCACATCGGCGAGGTGCTCCTCAGCCACATTTTCACTGACCTCAAGGTGGAGACGTCACGCTCGCCAGAGGTTACATTGTTTACACGTCTGCGGGATAACTGGAACCTGGTGCCACACAAGGACAGTGACCCATTGTCCCGTTACATTCCAGACGCCGCCGAAACACTGTTCCTGGTCAAGTTGCGTGGTGAATTCATTGAGTGTGCTGCAGGAGTGCTTGACTACAAGCGAGGTGACTACCGTGAGTTCGTGCAGCTGTGTCGTGTGTATCTGGGTACAGACGGTCCAGCGCACACTCCAGTTACCTTCCAACGGCCGGGAGCACTGCACAAGGCGCGATGGATGGCCAAGCTGCTCTACACACTCAAACTGGCCTTGATGGAGCAGCACATTGCGTTGCTTCCTCAGGGCACCATCACCACGCGGCAGCAGGTGCTGAAGATTCGGGCGTTTGCCAACTTTATCACGCACATCTACGCAACGTGGTGGCTGACCTGCGACACGGCCGTAGATGCAGCATGGAATGATCTCACACTCTACCGCCACCTGTATGCTTACAAGTCTGTTGACGAGGGCATCACAGCATCAGCGATTAAGGCGCTGGAGCGGCACCTATGGTACCTGACAGGTGAGATGCTGCCCCTGGCACTCTTCAGCACCAAGGTGCCAGTTGGCGAGCGGCGCGCACTTGCAAATGCCATCTTAGAGCACAAGCCGGCTGATGTCCCAATGCGAGCCCCACAGCTCCGCTTTGGCACTGGTTTCGGCAAGCCGAAGTTCCCAACCCTCTCGCCGACCACCAGCTTGGCCGACCTCGCCAACCCAGACTGCTGGTTCGGCATGTACAGTATCAGCTGCACATTGATCCAGCGTTTCTTTCGCTTGATGTAGAGGATTGGGCTACCAGTGCGGAATTCCAGATGGGTGCGGTGAATGTACGTGCCATCAATGTTGTGAATGACTGCGCCGAGCGTGGCGTCAAACTCACATCAGACTTCGTGGCAGCAGCCAGGGGAGAGGAGCATCTGCAGAATGTACTGCAGGCAGTGGAGCATGACCGGTCTAAACAGCCAAAACTGCGCAGCTGCAAGCGCAAGCTGGACTAGGACTCTAGTCGTTGCTCAATGGTTGCTTCAATGTTCTCAAATAAATAAATGTTCTATTCAAATTCAAATGTTCTGTTAAAAAATAAATACATCTTGTTCTATTCAAAATGTTGTTCTATGCATTTCTAAAATTTGCCTTGACCCAAAAAGGCAGATTTTCGTATTTTTCACATGCTGTGTTGCACCCCTAAATCTCAATCAATTTTCCCAAAACTTTGCAAAAGTCATTTTTATGTGTCTCATAACAAAATGCAACCCCAGACAGTTTGATATGTTGAGATTTCATTTTTGCATTGCAATTTGATGCACCCTATCGGGTAGTGAAGGATTTTTTCGACAAGGCAGCATAAATCGGGAGAACAACGCTGCCCTGCAACGCTAAAAGGGGGTAACTCGCCAGAGTGTAGAACTGAGAAAAATTACTTTAAAGTTTTGTTGTTGTCCAGCCAAATGTATTGTAGGAAGGAAACTGGAAATGTGTTAATTATTTCTTTATTTAATGTTGTTATTTATCTACATAATCTTTTTTTTTTTGTTCAAACTTGACCTTTGACCCTTATTTGGAAGTTACCTTACTCTGGCTTTGCATTGTCTGCAAAATAATAAGGGGTGATGCCAAGCAAAAATAGTACTATATAAAACCAGATCTGATCCTGGGCGTGGGGGGGGGGATGCATTTGCTGATACCCCAGAGAATCTCCATCGTTTTCACAGCCTAATGTTGGCAGGTAGATTAGGGATGGGCATCGAATTTCGAATTTTCGAATAATCGTTGTTATTATCAAGGTCGACTTTTATTATTGAAAGTCGAAATACGAAAAAAAAAAAAAAAAAAAGTAATTTTATTATTTAATTTTTTTTTGTGAGTGAAATGTTGCATTGTCTCCCCTGATTCTAAGTATAGTCGAATCGCTTGGTTTGAGCAAGTAAAACAATTTTTATAAGCATTTTAAGCAAGGTTTATGGAAAAATAAATGGCGGATGAAATCCCATGAAGAGGGAGACGGGGTGACTTTGGCACCCCTTTGGCACTCAGACCTGAGCCTACTAAATATTTAATGAACCACTCATGATTGTCAAAACTGTTTTTTATTTTCAAAAATGTCAATGTCATGTTTTTACATTTTTTTTTTTTTTTACATTTTTTTTTTTTTTTTCGAATTTCGATTAAAAGTCGACTTTGGCCAGTGAATTTCGAATAGTGTTTTTGCTAGAAATGCCCATCCCTAATGTAGATACACTACACACATGCCTGCATACACAAGACACATGGAGCCCAGAGGGCTTCTTCAGATGGACAATGCAAAAAGAGTGTGAGTGTGTCTATGTGCGTGTGGAATATAAGTATGTGCCTCATGTGCACATGATGAGTCAGTGTGTGTGCATAGAAGCATGTGTTTGTGTGTGGATCAGACTCCAGAACACCAATTACAACCCTGTGCTTTGGCAATATAAATGTAAATCAGCCTTTTAACTTGTACACAAGAACTCCAGGTGGGGGAGGAGGGGAGGAGGGAGGGAGAGCGGGAGCGGAGAACCTCACCTCCACATAATGATGTGTTTCCCTGCCATTACCATGCAGCCCATCACAAACACCTGCAGGTGTCTCAGTGCACCTCAACACTCCCAATGGACACTAGTTTAGGGCTTTCGCTGTTTATTTCAGCAACAGAACAGGCTCTCCTCCTGCTGCTTAGCTAAGTGGAGCAGAGAGCAGCTAGTTTAGTCTGTGGAGTGACCAGTAGGCCTACACAGTATCTGCATCCAGACAGCAGCTAGTTTAGTCTGTGGAGTGACCAGTAGGCCTACACATCCAGACAGCAGCTAGTTTAGTCTGTGGAGTGACCAGTAGGCCTACACAGTATCTGTATCCAGACAGCAGCTAGTTTAGTGTGTGGAGTGACCAGTAGGCTTACACAGTATCTGCATCCAGACAGCAGCTAGTTTAGTGTGTGGAGTGACCAGTAGGCCTACACAGTATCTGCATCCAGACAGCAGCTAGTTTAGTCTGTGGAGTGACCAGTAGGCCTACACAGTATCTGCATCCAGACAGCAGCTAGTTTAGTCTGTGGAGTGACCAGTAGACCTACACATCCAGACAGCAGCTAGTTTAGTGTGTGGAGTGACCAGTAGGCCTACACAGTATCTGCATCCAGACAGCAGCTAGTTTAGTCTGTGGAGTGACCAGTAGGCCTACACATCCAGACAGCAGCTAGTTTAGTGTGTGGAGTGACCAGTAGGCCTACACAGTATCTGCATCCAGACAGCAGCTAGTTTAGTGTGTGGAGTGACCAGTAGGCCTACACAGTATCTGCATCCAGACAGCAGCTAGTTTAGTCTGTGGAGTGACCAGTAGGCCTACACATCCAGACAGCAGCTAGTTTAGTGTGTGGAGTGACCAGTAGGCCTACACAGTATCTGCATCCAGACAGCAGCTAGTTTAGTCTGTGGAGTGACCAGTAGGCCTACACATCCAGACAGCAGCTAGTTTAGTGTGTGGAGTGACCAGTAGGCCTACACAGTATCTGCATCCAGACAGCAGCTAGTTTAGTCTGTGGAGTGACCAGTAGGCCTACACATCCAGACAGCAGCTAGTTTAGTCTGTGGAGTGACCAGTAGGCCTACACAGTATCTGCATCCAGACAGCAGCTAGTTTAGTCTGTGGAGTGACCAGTAGGCCTACACATCCAGACAGCAGCTAGTTTAGTCTGTGGAGTGACCAGTAGGCCTACACAGTATCTGCATCCAGACAGCAGCTAGTTTAGTCTGTGGAGTGACCAGTAGGCCTACACATCCAGTCAGCAGCTAGTTTAGTGTGTGGAGTGACCAGTAGGCCTACACAGTATCTGGTATCACAACGCTCTTGTCATTAGAACGCAGCATTTGTCTGTGATCTGATGCCCATGAGGCACAAACCCATCTGAGCGCACTCTGTTCAATCTTGCCTCATTATTTTTCCATGCGGTAAACGTGTGTGTGTGTGTGTGTGTGTCGGGGGGGGGGGGGTTGATGCCATGCTTTTGATGGGGAGCACAAGCAATCACCACGGGAGCTTCTACTAAATGTTCTCCGCACGCTTTCTTTGAACCCATCCACTTCAACCTTTTGTAGATGTGGAAGGCTGTGCTCAGCAAAGACCTTTCTACTAAAGCCCCTTCTGATGATAGTCAGACCCTGATGAGGAAGTTGGGCTTCTGAAGATTTTGCTCTCATATTGTGAACTCCTGCATCAGATGTGCTGCTCGGCTTCTTCAAAGTCAAACCTTCTCGCTCGCTCGCTAAATAAGATTGATGGATGGAGCTGACATTCATCCCTGCCTTGAAAATGGCACTTGACACCAGCCTGTCTCTGGCAGTTTTATGAACAATTACAACCTCCTGTTCTACAAGCCCTGATGAAATGTCTACAATGTTCAGGAAAGATACAGTGATTGATTTTAATTGTTAGACAGTTGATGCTGCCTTGCTGGCTTTTGAAAAACAATGCTCAAGGTTCAATTCTACTGCTTTAACCCATTGATACCTGATGCAGCATTTGCGTGTGTATCCCTCATTTGTGTGTGTATCCCTTTAAGACCGCGAACCGAAAGGTCTTAAAGGGATACACACACAAATGCTGCATCAGGTATCAATGGGTTAATGGTAAAGCCACGGCAGGTGCCGGTAAGCCACAGTCACTGCTTCATCTTTGTCCATATGGCAGCCCTATTTTTCATTGAGTCATACAGACTGAAACAGAGGCAAATCAGTCCAAAATGTCTATACTATATATGCAGGGCTTAAAATTCAAACTGTCAAAGTATTACTGTACGCACGTTTTATTTGACACGTTTACTGCCAATGACGAGTTGATACGTCAAAAAAAAAAAAAAAAAAATTGACGGTGGGACGTGCATCTAAGCCTTTTACATCTTCTATATAAATATGGGAGCCACCGAACGTGTACAACCCATTCCACCGACCCACTAAGTGGCGACAGTGCTCTCCAGACTAGAAAAAGCCGAGCCAAAACTGCAGGGGAACGCGCGATGAAACCATTCTCATACTGTAAAATGGATTGGCGAAAACGCTTTCGCTTTCGCGCTGGTTGCTGGCGGTGGGGGATTGCAAATTTGCATAATAGATTATGGGTGCAACACACTTTGAAACACGCAGCATAAATAAGACCAGAATCGCAAAAGCTTCATCAAAGCTCTCAACCGAAACCCCAAGAAACGAGCGAGCCCATCCAGACTCGCCCAGCGGCCGCCAGCAGACAGGAGCAGCAGCACAGACAGCAGCAACTCGCTTGTGACACGCCCGCTGCAGCCATGGAGAGAGGAGAAGAACACACACGGAGGGAGGAGTTTGAAGGAGAGGGGGGTTTCCTGCTGTTATGGAGGAAATTACTGTTCAAAACTATTGTTTAGATGTCTGACGTCTTACTGATGCCAAAAATGAATGGTTAAAGTGACTGTTCTATCGAATTTCACAAAAAGCTATTTATCTCAGCTTAAATTTTCAGACGCTGAAACCATGCTGTATTCAAGTGCTAATGCCTACATAACTACTAACTCTACAAACTAACTCTTTTAGACAGAGAAAGCACACATTCTATTAGTTCTTTTGAGATATTTTGTGTTCACAAAATCTTAGCAGAAAAGAATCCTCGGCTCTTGAAAGATGAGCCAGAATCCTCAAAAAAACCCTTTGGCAGAAGCTACCTACAGTAATAAAAAAAAACGGCTGGCAGTGAATGTGTTAACATCCTAGGAGTTATTTGACAGTTAAATTGTTTATCCACCTTATTTTTGAATGCCCCACTGTACAAATAATTGTGTTTACAAGTTCCGGTTTAACGTGACTTATTGTTGCAGCTTGCCATTTCCTTTGTTATACTCTGGCTGCAGACCCGAATTATAAACCCGGAAACTGGAGTACGTTATAAAGGTTATAAATATAGTCACGTTATAAACAACTAACCAACGCTGGGGGTCCGTATGGAAACAGTGTTACTCAAAATGGTTAAAAGTTCAATCAATTTGGTCATTTAGTGGCGTTTTACTGCCATGTAACATAGCTAGCTAGCCGCTAACATTAGCCACAGTAGGCTGCGCTCTTAAAGGGATATTTATCGACAAGATTTCTGCCAAGCTGGACCTGATTAGTGATTTGCTCCGTTCGCCCAGACGGGTGTCAAGCTGTCAGCAACAAGGCTGGGAGGATCACACCGGAAGAAAAACGCATAGGCATCATGGCCGCTAGAAATAAGGTGGATAGCTGTATGTGCTGACTACTGGCTATAGGTGACTTTAAAGTACCGGTAGTTAACTAATCCTCAGCCACTACTTACCCAGACTGAGTTGGTTGGACATGGTGTCAATAATATGTAATATAGCTGACTGCTAACATGACTAGTATGGATCAACATCATGTTGCTTATTCAGTCAAGTTGCTGTAGCCTTTGATTTGGAGATTTTTTGCAACTGTTATCCTCTGTCTCCATCTGCTACTTTTTCTACTTCCCAGTAGGGTTTCCCCACTTTGAGTATAATGTCAATCAAATATGGTTGGGGTGTCCCGGTAAGGTTGAGTCCTTCACGCAGTGACCCAGGTTCTGACCTGCGCTCATTTGCTGCATGTTCACCCCTCTTCTCCCTCCCTGTCGCTGTCCAGCACATACTATCCCCCATACTATCTCTGAGACACGCATTCAGCCAGACACTCCTGCTCGGCCCAGCTCCCAAATGATCCCCACTGTTGCCCCCGTCCTGTCCTGTCCATTAGCTCGCATCAGCAGGCAGAGTGGGCAGAATAACAGAGAATATGCCTCCTACCTCTTCATTTAACTCAGTCTGTAAATCTCATGTAAATCCAACGTAAATTCATATTTATCATCCACAGAACACTTCACCACTCATGTACATATTGTATATATTTACTCGATTTGATTGCACTTGCAACTTTGTGATTGTCTTTAGTTATCTTCCTACTTCTTATCTCTGTATATTGATGTGACCGCTACGCTGCGTACTGCGACACTAAAGGTCCTTACACATCAAGAGTGATACGAATATACGGCACGAAATTGCGATGCGAGTTTTGACCCACCTGTCAATCACAGCCACAGATGTGTACACGTCGGAAAAGCGAATTTCTGAAAAATGGACCGCGGTTCGAAAAAATAAACACCGCAATAACGCTCAGCGAACACTTCACCGTTGGTATGCACGGTTGCATTGACTGATATAGGTTCGGAAAATATTATTGACGTGCGAATTAATCGCACGGAAAAAACCGCTCCCGATGTGTAAGGACCTTAAGACAAATTCCTCGTATGTAACTTGCATACTGTGGCAATAAAAGTGATTCTGATTCTGATTCATTAGAGCACAGAGAGAATTACACTAAAAGATGGTCTTGCATGGAGAAAACAAGGCATAAGCCAAGAATGTAAGGTCCAGAAGCCGTGTCACTTCTGTAACAGGGTTGATAAGCGAGGATGAGAGAAGCGAGGCAGCCTCCCAGGGCGAGCTGCTGGGGGGGTGAGTGGAAGTTGATAAACAGTGAAGCCCTTGGACTGGGAGTGTAGTTTATTGTAGCCTTATCTAAAGTGATAATGGCCCCGCTGAGGGTCTGGTAATGAGGGATGAGTGGGAGGTAACCTTATAAAAGGCCCTAATGTCAGATCAGATAGCTGCTATAGAGAAAGGTGGAGGAGCCACGGGCTCAATATTTCTCTCTCTCTCTCCGAGGAGGCGGTGGTGGTGGAGGAAACCAGCGGAGGGGATTTAGCTGGGCTTGAGGTGGGGGGGGGGGGTGGTGCTTTTAGAGTGAGTGGGCTGTGTGAAAACGATGCTATCTCCATGGCTGTCTGGCTGTCAGGCGCGGCGAGAAGTTGGGGATGCTTTGGAAGAGCAGGGGGAGATGACAGCTCAACTGAAAATAAACACAGTATCTCGGGTGGCTCAAATGACGGGCTGGGAGGATTCTTTCTCCCCCTCGTCTATTTCCCATTTCAGATTTGCACCATTTTGTCAGAGCGTAAAAGAGGTTGGAGAGCAGTTGGGGAGCAGTTGGAGAGCAGTGGAGTGTTGCGGCTGGATGAGAGTGGGCAACCCGACAGATACATTTCTCACAGATTACGGTGGGGGGGCAGATACTGGAGCCTTCCAGTGAAGCCTACGGCTTGACTTTATCTTTATTTCAAGACTTCGCTTACACGCCACGCCTCAATCACTATCACGAGAGACGCGGCGAAGACTCGCCGAGCTCAGCGCGTTCCAGCGAATGAACGTTTTACCATTTACGACGTGAAAAACACCTTTTGGTTTTGTGCAGAAGCAAAATCACACTCTTCGCCCTCAATCACTATCATGAGCAGTGTTGGGCAAGTTACTTTCAAAATGTAATATACTACATATTACTAGTTACTTTCATTTGAAAGTAATAAGTTACTTTACAATATTACTGTCTGTGTAGAGTAGCTCGTTACTTAATACACTACTTTTGCATTACTTTCACCAAAATAACAGCAGCAGCAGAATGACATCCCGAAAAATAATTTCAACCGCCTTGAAGTCAGTGTAAACAATCCAAAATTCTAAATGTTATCCTTTTCCTTTGTTATTGTCATCTATAGTGGTTATTTGCATAAAAACACCCAGTTTGATTAGGAAATGATTGTATCTTTTTTAAATATGTGCTTTGATTAAAAAAAAAAACTAACTCAATTTGTAACTTGAGTTACTTGACAAAGTAACTGGTATAATATTACTGAAATCCTATAAGTAATAAGTTATATTACTGAGTTACCGCTAAAAGTAATATATTACATGTAATATGTTATGAGTTACCCCCAACACTGATCATGAGAGATGCAGCAAAGACTCGCCGAGCTCAGCGCGTTCCAGCGAATGAACGTTTTACCATTTACGACTTGAAAAACACCTTTTGGTTTTGTGCAGAAGCAAAAATCACACTCTTCGCCTGCGCTGCACCCTTGAACAAACCTGAGAATTAATATTCACAAACGCCCTGTGTTCATCAGGGTGGAAATAGAATAACTTGCCACGGTACCTCCATAAATGGATTTAGAAATGTATGAAACAACTGCGAGGAAATGGAAAAAATATTGTTCTCCATTTCTGGAACACATTTTCTCTGTTTTTCCGCTAATAAGACATTTGTTATCAACATTGCGTTTGTGTGTGAATCACAGGAGCCCAGATGAGCTACACGGCCTCTGATCTCCTTACTGAAGACGTAAGAGAACAGGAGAAACACAACACTTTCTTACAATAAAAGGACATCTTGAATCACACAATTATTAGAAGCCATCCCATAAGGCCTACGATCCAGATGTTATGAATTAAAGCAGCTACGAGCAAGATTTTCGATTGTTATTAAACAGTATAATTATAATATTGATGCATCACATCTTACCTATAATAGTAGCTGAGACCAAAGCCGTGTGAATCGAAGATTGCTCTCTTGATGATTATAGAGTCTGTGTCTGTCTACCGGCGGGCCGGATAAACCCGGAAGTGAAACGAAACGGTTTACGGCAGCTGCCTGCCTTCAACCGTTTCGCTCTGCCTAGCAACAGACCATAAACACGGAGAACGCCATGCAGGGGCTCGCTACTCTCGCGAACATCTCTCGTTATATTCTGACAGTTTGTTTGGAAGTCATTTTGTTATTTTGTGGTTATGGCCGAAGTGGCTGCCACAAACCGTTTCATTTCACTTCCTGATCTGCCCCGGCCGCAGACAGACTAATCGTCAAGACAACACTGGCCGATTCACTCGGCGTTCAAGCGAGACTACTTGGCGTGGGTCTCGTCTACTATTAGAGGTAAGATGTGATGCATCCATATTAAATTTAGACTGTTTAATAACAATCGAAAATCTTGCTCATAGCTGCTTTAATACATTATTCATCTATTGTCATCAAAACACCCAGAAAGCCCATACCTGTCTCCAGAGCAGGGGCCCCCCTCATCCACACACATATTGAGGAACCTCATTATATCAATATCCTGTGGGTTGTCAGAGGCGTCTGACTTCACCCCCCTTTGGCGATAGTGGCACCGGATACATCATTTAAGGAATATTAAAACTGCACGAGGTAGCCAGTCCCGCAAAGCGTTTGCTACCGGGCCGCGAGGAAAAGATATGAGTCGCCAAACAAAATGTTTGTGCGTTAATTAATTCATGTTAATTACATTGAATGCATCGTTGGCATGTTGCTGCGACTTGGTGCTACCAGCTTGCACCTTACCTCAGCCCTGTCATGGCCACGACACACACACACATGCACACACACACACACAACATGCACACACGTGAGGTCATCAGATGGCCATGGCCCACTGACCAAGCTGGACGTGTTGCATTGAGCTGGTGCACAAAAATCAGACACATTCTATCCCCCTCAGACCTCCAATGCCTCATCCACACATTTATCTTCTCCAGGTTAGATTACTGCAACTCACTCTACTCATGTCTCAATCAATCTGCACTAAACCTGCTTACAACTTATTCAGAATGCAGCCGCCAGACTTATTAACCAGAACCAGCCATAGATCCCACATTACCCCCGTTCTTGCTTCTCTCCACTGGCTTCCTGTCAAATTTAGAATACAGTTTAAAATCCTTCTGTTTGCCTACAAGGCCCAACATGACCTCGCCCCTAGATACATCTCAGAACTCATTGTCCCTCACTCCTCTTCACGTCCACTCTGCTCCTCAAACTCTGCTCTTTTATCTATCCCCTCCTCCAACTATAGAGACACTGCATAACACGTCATCATTCAGAAGCCACGCCCAAGACGGGGGAAAACAGAACCCCCCCTCCAATCCTGCCGTTCTCCTATGTCACGTGCATGGTTGCGTGTTGCACACAAAGATCGTATATACGGAAGATGAACACTCCAACTTACTTCCTTGACAGCTAAATCCACATTTTCTTCTCGCCAATTCTCAATGGCTTCCTTGTTTTGCTCAGGAGTACAAAAAAACTTTAATTGGCGATTTTTTACATTTGTTGTCTGCGCAGCCCCACCACACAACAGCTTTTAGCTATGTTTAATTCAAGGAAAATGACGCTGGTGAATGGGAGTGAACGGACCGATTTCCCCCGTGATGGGCGTGGCCTATTTCTTGCAGTGTCTCTATAGGACAAAAGGTGACCGTGCTTTTAGCGTTTTAGCCCCTACCCTTTGGAACCAACTCCCCCTTTCTGTTAGGTCTGCTGTTTCTTTGAGCTGTTTTAAACGTTCCCTAAAAACCCACCTCTACAGGCTCGCCTTCTTATAGATTTTTCTCTCCTGTTTCATCCTTTCCTTTTTAGCTTGTTTTCTTTATTCATTGTTGCTTTTATCTTTGTATTGTTTTCATAATGTTACTTGGTTCATATGTGAAGCACTTTGTAACCTTGTGTTTTAAAAGGTGCTATATAAATAAAGCCTTACTTACTTACTTACAAAACAAACACTGCTTGAGAGTTTCTTTGGAAGAGGCAAGATAAAAGGAGACCTAAACAACGATGATAACACAGAGACGAGGCTGCGCTTACAAAAGAAAAGAGCTTCCTTCAATAGTCAATACTACGTTTGACACGATAGCATTCAGCATTCTGGATCAAAGTCAATATCCTGAGATGAGCCACAAAAGCACTGACAACGTTGCTTCTGCTTCCAACAGCATATCTCTCCCATCACTCCTCCACCTCCTCGATGGGACCATCTTGTTGTAGCTCAAGCCCAGGGCTCCTCCCGCTACACACAGTACACACAGAGTACACACACTACACACAGAGTACACACACTACACACAGAGTACACACACTACACACAGTCATATTGGGAAGTTGCAACATTTTATGTTCATGTGAGGAAAGCATGTGTTATATTTAATATTCAAACCTTAAGTACCCAACAACCCCCTCCTCCCTTCCCAACTAGTCTGCAACAATATTGTCAACATTAAATCGGTGCATTGCAAAAAAGGTTGGGAACCCCTCTAAGCCCATAATGAGCTGTGCAGTGCAGCAAATATATGTATGTTTTATATATATATATATATATATATATATATATATATATATATATAGGGCTGTGAATCTATCTAATCTAATCTCTCTATATATAGGGCTGTGAATCTTCACTGGCCTCACGATTCGATTCGATTACGATTATCGATGCATCTCGATGCATCTTAAATCGATGCATCACTTTTTTTCCCCAATACATGATTTATTTTTTCTCACTTTCTTTTTTCTCACTGTGTGGCTACTTTTAAAATAAAAGTGCATTTGGAATTGCATTGTATTATGATCCATAATAAAAATAAACAACTGCATGTACTTCCATTATATTTTATTTGATTATAAACAAAAAAAAATAAAAAAAATGTAATAATCGATTTTTGACATTTGTGAATCGATGCAGAATCGTGCACGTCCGCATCGCGATGCATCTTATAATCGATTATTTTTGACACCCCTAATATATATATATATATATAAAGCCCTATATAAATATATGTATGTTTTATATATATATATATATATATATATATATATATATGTGTGTGTATATATGTGTGTGTGTGTATATATATATATATATATATATATAATCTAAAGATGATGTGGCTCCACACTGAGGCTGTGTCGCTCAGCGCACTAGTTCTTCTGAAGGCCGACTGTTTCATCCTCTCGATTGGAATGAATGATACTGATGTCGTCTCCTTTCCCCTCTTTCTCCCTGAAAGCCTTCTTAACACGGCACATTACTCTGCCTCCCACACTGTGTGTTGGCATCCGTCTGTGTTGGGGGGCCGGGTGATGCGACCCCTGTGTTGAGCTCCTCATTGAAATTCATTTAAAGGTCACGGACCAGCGACCTGGGGCCGCCCTCCGGCCCCGGATTGGGCCTCACTTTGTGGGATTGATGGGGGCGACACAGCTTGGCTGTAATGGTAATAGTTCTCAAGGTCTCTTCTGGAATGACTGCACAAGCTGATCAGGCAGAGGCTTCATCAAGGCCTGGCTGGCTGTGAGGCGCAGCACCGAGGAAATGGAACGGCTTGACTGCTGACGAAAATGCCTCCATGTAAATCAAGAGGAAGTGAGCATGCGGAGAACAGAGCCGTATAATAGAAGAGTTCCCACATCTCCATTCACTCCAATGGACCAGTTTTTTTCCAGGAAGTAGAAAGTGGAACTCTTGAGTAAAAAAAAGCAGCACTGTCGAGTTGCAGCAAAATAGACAGTTTGTGTTGTACTCTGAAAGGGTTTTTCATCCCTTGAATCAAATTGTACATTATCAGCTTTATTTTAGCATGCAAAAGTAGCGCGAGACCCATTCCTGGCTGTTCATTGGCTAATGAGTCTTGCATTTTGGTCCTCCGCTGACGCCACTCTCTCTCTAGAGGACACTAGCGGAGGGCAGTGGATAGAGTAGGAGCCATATTACTAGACGGAGACTAGAGGAAGAAGAATGGGGGGGCTAACTGTTATTCAGTGTAATGCCACGCTGTTATTATTCATAAATGCTAATTATTCCGTAGCAAAAGGAGGCATGAAATCGATTCAATCCTTCAACCTTTGTCTACTATGTTAATGATTCCATTTTGCCATCTGGAATCAACTTTGGGGGAACGAAACATCGAGTACATTGACTTGCATATCTATCCTTTCATAAACTAAGAGTAGTTATCGTAGATGATTGTAGATGATTGTTACTCTTGTGCAGAGCTACAGGAGTTGCAGGTCTTTGCATTTCTATGTTTGTGGCTGTTGGCAAGGTGACGCTTACTGTATAACATGGGCCGACCATTTATGTAACGTTACATATACAGACTGTTAGATAACGTTAAATGGTCCGCCATGTTATGAGCGTCACTTTACATGTATGGTATCTATACAGTTACGTGTATCTACTAACATTAATCAAATATCATAAAGTAATGCTATTTTCTGATAGTTTGCTAAATTACTACTTGCTATCTGCTAGCATTGGTTGCTACGTTGCTAACGAATTTCTTCTTCTTGTTGCATGATGCAGACTAGCACATTGCTGCCTCTACCTGTCGGAAGTATTACTGTTCTTATTTATCCGATGTAGCCTATATCATCTATTTTCCTCGAAATGGGGCTATAATTTAGAAAACGGAGGGCGTGAGAGCATGAAAAAGACTTGAAATTGTTTTTTTTTCAGACCATAAACTCATTTGGAAAGTGTTTATTTAAGACATAGACCGAGAGAGAAGTTGGCTCGTTTCCCATAGAGTTGAATGCATGTTCCTGGGGAGTGCTATACAAACTGCGCCCCGCACTGGCCATTTGAAATGGGGACACCCCGGCATTCCGAAATGTCGGCACTCCGAAATACCGCCATTCCGTCAAAATTGTCGGAATGGAGATCTGTCTCGCCATTGCGAAAGAACCCTAACCCGGGGGACCGGCTGGAGCTAACCTCTCCCAGCCCCTACGTCTAAACCTAACCTCTCCCACCCCCCATGCCTAAACCTAACCTCCTGCAGACCCTAAACCTAACCTCTCCCACCCCCCACGCCTAAACCTAACCTCCCCCAGAACCTAACCTCTCCCACCCCTGTAGGCTAAATAACTCAAGATGCTATGTCGGAATGGCGGACCTAATATCTTTCGCAATGGCGAAACCTTTTTTGGAGATAAAAAGGGCCGCCTCTCCGAAAGCATAGAAGTCAATGATCGGAATGCCGACACTTCGGATTAGCGAGAGGACCCCATTTGAAAGAATGCAATTTCCGCATAGACTTCAAACAGAGGGAGGCTGAATCGGGCACTGGTTTTCAGGTTGTATGAGTGCACAAGAGGTACAGTACTTTGGTGTTCAGGTTGTATGAGTGCACAAGTATACTGTATATATACTGTACTTTGGGGGAAAGCAACATTACTGCGCCGCGGAGAAGGTGCCACATTGAGTTTGTCAAGTGGAATGCTGAGTGGGAGGGGAGGATGCCTGGCATCTCTGGGGGCGCAGGAGCTCTGTCAGTCTGATCAACTCACATGCAAGGCAACGGAACTTGGGAAATGGGAACCAAGGAATCTAATGTGTCTTTGAAACGCACTGTTACAGTGAGTGAGTGAGTGAGTGAGTGAGTGAGTGAATGAGTGAGTGAGTGAGTCAGTGAGTGAGTGAGTGAGTCAGTGAGTCAGTGAGTCAGTGAGTCAGTGAGTGAGTCAGTGAGTGAGTGAGTGAGTGAGTGAGTCAGTGAGTGAGTCAGTGAGTGAGTGAGTCAGTGAGTGAGTCAGTGAGTGAGTCAGTGAGTGAGTCAGTGAGTGAGTGAGTGAGTGAGTGGCACAATACAAAGAACTTTAAGAGGTGAACTGACTGGAAATCTGCTTCTGGTTTTTCACTGATGGGTCAACGCTATTAGTCTGATTTAAATCCCTCGCTTTGCCTCTCTATTCCTCTTTCTTCCTCTCTCTCTCTCTCTCTCTCTCTCTCCCTGCCTCTATTCTTCTCCCCTCGTACCCCTTGGGGAGTACAGGACTTGTCAAGCCGTGTCAAACTCAAAAGTCTTGACATGACAGAGCCGCATCGTGGCGTCTTTGAAATCATTAACAGACAACGGCTCAGAGAGTGTCATGCCACTCAAACCTCCCAGGTGCTCCGTACAGTTCACCATCTGGAACATCTCTGAAATGCGAGAGGACTTCTGATCGAAAACAAAATTAGAGAGGAGACAGAAAAATAAAGCAAGGAATGTCAGAGAGAGTGCGATGTGGCGACCTGCTCACCGCGGCTCAGATTACCATCCTTTACTACAGATGCACCAAAACATGAATATGCAAAAGATACTTAAATCTTACAGGGAATAACATCTTACACAGTTGCATCCAAACATGTTTTTTGATGATTGGTAAACCAAATATCAGAATCAGAATCAGAATCACTTTTATTGCCACAGTATGCAAGTTACATACAAGGAATTTGTTTTAGTGTCTGTATGCAGCGTAGCGGTCACATCAATATACAGAGATAATAAGTAGGAAGATAACTCGCAAAGACAAAAAAAAAAAAAGAAGACAATCGCAAAGTTGCAAGTGCAATCAAATCAAGTCAATATATACAATATGTACATGAGTGGTGAAGTGTTCTGTGGATGATAAATATGAATTTACGTTGGATTTACATGAGATTTACAGACTGAGTTAAATAGACGTTAAATAGGCAGTGGATTTACATGAATTTACAGTCAGAGTTAAATAAGAGTTTACATTGAATGTACATGAAATTTACAGGCTAAGTTAAATAGGCATTAATGTGCAGGGAATTTACAGTCCCAGTAGACAGGCATTAAATTAGATACAGTATGAGTTCCAGTGTTATGGGGGGGGGGGGGGAGTTCAGTTGAGTTTAGGAGGAGGTAGTGAGTGTGTGTGAGGGGGGGGGTGTTGTTGAAGGGGTTTCCGGGCCTTGGTGAGGCTGATGGCGGTTGGGAAGAAGCTGGTCTTGTGGCGGGTGGTTCTGGTCTTGGCAGACCTCAGTCTCTTGCCGTGGGGGAGTGTCTTAAAGAGTTTGTGGCCAGGGTGGGAGGGGTCGGCCATGATCTAGCGAGACCGCTTCAGTGTCCTGGCTGCATGCAGGACCAAATAGACGACCATATTGTGTTTTAGCTGGCCTGCCCTGATGCTATCATCACTACTTTTTGTTACTTGGTTGTCATTGCAGTCAAGTGATAAAAATGACTACTGTTGCCACTGCCAACGAACATGAAGAGAGACTACCGTAGTACCACTGAGTGAACCTGACCCCGTTGAAGTATCTGGATGACTCATGTGTATTTATTGGGCACAATAAATATTTTTTAGTGGTTTTCCGAATACTTCCTTGTGCAAGGGTGGAGCACCGACTTTTATTGACTTTACTTTGCCAGTTATATACAAGCACACTCTGCCTCCCACTCACTACCCTCTGTAGGATGTCTCTCTATCATTAAATTGCATTGCCAAAAAGCCTATGGGCCCTATCTTTCTTGATGGCTGTCATGTCTAGGTCTCTTCTCAACAGTCCTAAAAAATCCAATCCGACCCAACCCAGGTGCCATGGCACTAGTCCGACAGCTCACGAGTCCAAAAAAGGAGGCATTGCACAGACATCTCTTTAGTCCAACAGCTCGTCGATTAAATAATGCGCTCTGAGCCTCTGACAGCAGCGCAAGAGTCACTTCTCATTCAGTCTAGATTGAAGACTGAATAGCCTACAAAAACGGCAAATGTCTCCCCTGGTTTTCTCTTCTTTCTCTCTCACTCCTCCTTCCCTCCTCTCTCTCCCCTCTCTCTCTCATGATTGAACATCATGTTTTTGATCATTCAATAACTCCAGTAGGCTGCATGGCACTGCACTGCTAGGCTATATAATGGCCTGTTGACATGGAGGTCTAATTTATGATCCGACATCCGTATAATATATGGAAACGCACCGTAAGATATCATATGGAAATGCACTCCACTTCAGTTATACCAGCTCAGTGGCCTTGTGGTCTGAGTGTCCGCCCTGAGACTGGGAGGTCGTGAGTTCGATCCCCGGCCGAGTCATACCAAAGACTATAAAAATGGGACCCATTTGCCTCCCTGCTTGGCACTCAGCATCAAAAGGGTTGGAATTGGGGGGTTAGATCACCATATGATTCCCGAGCGCGGCGCTGCTGCCGCTCACCGCTCCCCCAGGGGATGGGTCAAATGCGGAGAACAAATTTCACACATTGTGTGACAATCAGTGGGACTTTACCTTTACCTTTAGAACAGGCTGGAAGGAAAAGGACGTTACGTCGTAGCCTATAGGCTAGGGGTGTCACGATACACTCAGTTCACGATACGATACGTATCACGATACTGGGTTCACGATAACGATACGATACGATACGATTTTAACAATATTTTTTTAAACTTGAATAATGACAATATATGACTGGAAAAGTAGTACCGTAAATTCCGGACTATAAGACGCACCGGTCTATAAGCCGCGGGACCAAAATTGACTATTTTTTTCTTCTATAAGCCGCACCGGTCTATAAGCCGCGGGTGTTTTGATGTTTAATTACCATATGAAAGGGTTCGTGCACAGAGAGGAATGTCGGGAAAGAGATGGCTGTTTGGGGAAGCTCCCATTTATTAACATTTCAACAAAACAAAACAAAAGTCAGGTCACTAATCCCCAGACAAAATCACACAACAATAGGCTATATGTGCAGCAAACCTGTAACCAGAGAAGTCAAGTCACTAATCCTCGTCTTCCTCTTCTTCCTGCGTACTGAAACCACCAAAGTCCTCATCTTCAGTGTCGGAAACGAACAGGTTCAGGGTGGCTTCGTCAACCACTCTCCTCTCTCCTTCATTGTCACTCAAAACCAACGAACTCCTCTTCATCACTGTCGGCATCGAACAGCCTCTGAAGCCTCTGACGGCCCTCAGCGCCAGCTGTGGCGGCGTCATCCTCTTCATCCCGCAGCAGTCCAGCGTTTTGGAACCCGTTGGTGATTGTGGATGTTTTCACACTCCTATAATATTCCGTGCTGAGACAGTTCCTCCTGCTGCACCGTCCAACGCCTCACCATTGACTCATCGATGCCCAGGTTACGCGCGGCTGCTCTGTTTCCCTCTTTTAATGCGAGATTGACTGCTTTCAACTTGAAAGCTGCGTCGTGTGAATTTCTGCGTACCTTCCCCATGGTAAGTGAGAGTGTTGCTTCTACTGCTCGTTCTCATGCTGTCGAGAACGAGCAAAGCTTTTTTTTGGTGAAAGAATCCTCCAGGGCGCTTCTTGTTAACAGTCCGAGTGAGTGGCAGGTCGAACGTCAAAGGCACTTCATCCATATTTATGATCTGCTCCGGTTCGATGGAATATTCCTTGATCTTCCTTTGTGTGAATTCGCCGAAGTTTGTGATTTTCTCCTGGTAGTCGGGGGAGGGAGTTGATGGCCGAGTGGCCGTTTGCTTACCGTAATTACCATATGTAAGTGGTCACGCACAGAGGGGATTGTCGGGAAAGAGATGGCTGTTTGAGGAAGCTCCCATTTACCGTATTACCGTAACATTTCAACAAAACAACATAACACAACACCACCGTTGTTTATTTTTACAGTGCACACAGTGTCCGCGGTGTGGTGAAAAGAGGGCAAGAGAGGAAATTAAAACAGAAGTGGATTTATAGTTAGAAAGAGTGCTAAAAAAGAGAGATTTTATTTGTATTTTTTTTTTTTTTTCTGAAAAAATCCATAGATAAGACGCACCGTTATATAAGCCGCAGGGGCCAAAAAACGGGAAAAAAGCCGCGGCTTATAGTCCGGAATTTACGGTATTTTATTTGAAATGCACAAATACAAAACATGCTGTTGTGGGAAATTGTTATTACAATAACAACTAGAAAAAACATGAGATTGGAGATAAGGCTTATCTTGAAATAGAATGAGTTACACCGTCACTTAGATTTACTTTGAACTAAAAGGTTTCTCAGCAGTATAAATTCTCATTATGCATCTTCAGTTTTTCTTCAAACTCAAACAACAAGACTTTTCTTAATCTATTTTTTATGCATCTTCAGTTTTTCCTGTCAAGTAAACAGTTTTGCCAGAAAAACAATTGAATGGTTTCTCTCCTGTATAACTTCTCATGTGTCTCTTCAGAGACTTGTTCAACTGAAAAAAAAAAAAAATTGCGATATGAGATTTCATCTCAACGATACATATCGTGACGTTTTACTATCGCGAAATTTCGTGGGACGATATATTGTGACACCCCTACTATAGGCCTATTGTGTCTTTCAGAGCGCTGACAAATTGTCAAGAAACATTTGTTGCTGCGACCTGCACATGACGGATAGTGCAGCCATTTTAGGAGTTTGTGATATATATATATATATATATATATATATATATATATATATATACAATTCCATTGTATATATATATATATATATATTAGAGATGCACCGATTGCCATTTTCTTGCCCGGTTCCGATTTCCGATTTTTTGTTACGCTATTTTAAGGCCAGGTGGAAGATAGGGCCCTAAATGCCACAGCAGCAGAAAAAAGGTCACTCTGGATTAAAAGCCATTTAGCTGAATGAATTGCACTTGCGACCGCAGAGACGTAGCCTGCGGCTAATGCATCTCCTCACATACCTGATCTAGTCTGCCAGCTTAAATGCTGCTCAAGTCTCAAGTGCAAGGAGGGCCTATAACAAGTCTCTCCACATACTCTTATATGGGTTCCATTGTTCATACTTGGTAGTCAGATGAATCAAAACCTCTTCCAGGCCTGTATGTTTTATAGGCCTTATTGTTGTGCAAGGCCAGTCATATCAGGAAGTCATACATTCTGCCGGCCGGTTCACCTCTCTGAGTGGAATTTAAATGGCAGAGCTGCAACGCCTCTGTCCTTGGGATGCCCAAAGCAGTTTTATTGATGATGGGTATAAGTTAAAACATCTAGCAGAAATCTTCAGCGGGTCAGTTATACTGGACGCATTGAGAGCATTTTGCACTTCCCGGGCGATCTGAAGACAACTGCTCGCTTATTATTATTATTATTATTATGATTATTATTATTATTATTATTGTTGTTGTTGTAGTATTTTTATTATTATTATTATTATTATTATTGTTGTTGTATTTTTATTATTATTATTATTAATAATAATAATAATAATAATAATAATAATAATAATAATAATGCATAGTATTATTAATAGTATTATTATTATTATTATTATTATTATTATTATTGTAGTATTTTTATTATTATTATTATTAATATTAATAATAATAATAATAATAATAATAATAATAATACATAGTATTATTAATAGTATTATTATTATTATTATTATTATTATTGTAGTATTTTTATTATTATTATTATTATTATTATTAATAATAATAATAATAATAATAATACATAGTTAATACATTTTTACTTTTATTTCCCCGGTGAATGTTCAGTTCAGTTTCACACCTAGGAGATCCCCAGTACAACCAGTCACAATGGAACATTTGTGTATCGGTGCGATGAAGCGATATATTTCACTTTGGGGTAACGATGTTCAGTGCAACGTAACAACAACATATAACATTTTGTTTCTGAGACGCCTGCACCCACCAAACATGTTCAGCCCAGCTCCTCAGCAGCCAAAGATTTTCGTTCCAGTCTTCTGTTCCTTGTCTCTGTTGTTGGATCATTTACAGGCCATGGACATTTCTGCTACCATTAGCACTCCCAAATGTTTGCTCTTTTCTTTGCCTCTGGATACAGAGAGTTGTAAGAGCTCAAGTGCTGGTAATGAATATAGCCTACTCCATGTGACACCTAATAGAGAGCCGCAGGGATGACGTATTTTTGTAGTCGGAACGCGGAAGTCCCGGACTTCCTGGTTCTTCACTGTTTCTGTCTATGGGATTTTTGAATGGGTTTTTGCCGCGATGCTTCAAATAAGCTCTCTGGGCAACGCAAGCTTAATCAAACGCGAACCAGTGTTCAGCCGGATAATCTTCACACATGAGGACCACTTTCATGAGTTTTGAAGCATAAATGCGAGCCCTAGAAGTAAAAAGCTCGAGCTAAGCTAATCCAGAACTACACACGGTGTCGCATAGGCTTCCACGTCACGTCACCACTCAACCTGGAGTGTTAAATAATAATAATAATAATGATTGGATTTATATAGCGCTTTTCTAGACACCCAAAGCGCTTCACAGGAATCATTATTCATTCACACCATTCGTACCAGTGGTGGTAAGCTACGGGTGATGTCGCCACAGCTGCCCTGGGGAAGACTGACGGAAGCGTGGCAGCCATTTCGCGCCTACGGCCCCACCGACCACCACCAACATTCATAGACATTCATACCCATTCATACGAGCAGTGTTGTTGATGTGTGCGCTGCTGTGTGCCGCTTACCCCGGGCTGAACGGGCTGAACCAGGTGAGGGAAAGAGAATTTCCGTGTTCGTCCTTTGAAGTGGTGACGTTATTGACGTATATATCCCCGTCGACTCAACAGTGTAGTCTCATTTAGCCGTTTGCTAGCTAGCTGCCCTTTTAACGGCACGTAAAAGCTTCAAAACTCATAAAAGTGGTCCTCATGTGTGAAGATTATCCTACTGAACACTGGTTAGGGTGATTTGATTAAGCTTGCGTTGCCCAGATACCTTATTAGAAGCATCGCGCCAAAAACCCATTCAAAAATCCCATAGACGAAAACAGTAAAGATTGAACCAGGAGTGTTAGCATCGATGATTTCCGGACTCGTTCCTGCAGCTCTCTATGTCACTGTCAATATGTTCCAACAAGCCCCACCCAGTCAACATGTTGAAAGAACAAATATGTGCCTAGAAATGTACACAGTAGCAGTTATTTCAGGAAGATATGTGTGTGTTAGCCATTCACTTTCCATGGGCAGACGTTCCACACCTCTGGGGACTGGTCACAGGTTCTCTCAATAGGTTCTGAAAACCCTGTGGGAGGAGAGAGAGAGATGCAGGGACAGAGAGATAGAGAGAGAGAGAGAGAGAGAGAGATGCAGGGAGAGAGAGAGAGATACAGGGAGGAGAGAGAGAGATACAGGGAGAGAGAGAGATCAAGAGAGAGGGAAGGAGTGTCAAGAAGCTGCTGTGGAAAGGTTTGCATTTGCACTACAGTTGATGCTATGCTATGGCAAAAAAAGAAGGCCCTTTGGACTGTGTGTGTGTGTGTTTCTGTGTGTATCTGTGCGTGTATTCATATTGTGTTCAGTACAGTATATACTGTGTGTGTGTGTGTGTATCTGTGCGTATGTGTATTAATATTGTGTTCAGTACAGTATATACTGTAAGTTGGGTGTACATTTGTGTGAAATGTGCATCCTAAACTTTCTTTTGTCAGTGTGCCACTGCCGTGATGATGATCTGTCCATATTGCTGAGCTGGTGTAAAGCCAGTGAGCTCACCCCCCAACCAGGTGATTCAGCCAACCAATCAGGAGCAATCAATCCTCAGATAGCAATGCCTCACACCCGTGTGATAGAGTCGGGGAGAGAGAATACCAGCTGCACAATTTTTTTTTTTTTTTTTTTACCCCCAAATCCGTGGCGGGCCAAAAAAAAAAGAGCCCAATTTGGGGCCCCAGCGGAGGACCAAAATGCGAGACTCATTAGCCAATGAACAGCCAGGAATGGGTCTCGCGCTACTTTTGCATGCTAAAATAAAGCTGATAATGTACAATTTGATTCAAGGGATGAAAAACCCTTTCAGAGTACAACACAAACTGTCTATTTTGCTGCAACTCGACAGTGCTGCTTTTTTTGCTCAAGAGTTCCAGGACCTTACTTCATTGGCTAATGAGTCTCGCATTTTGGTCCTCCGCTGACGCCACTCTCTCTCTAGAGGACACTAGTGCGTGTGTGCTTTCATGTACCCAAAACACTCTCAACACACCACAAAATGACGGAAGTCCACACGGCTCGTTTTCACTGTTCTAATATGGATCGTGTGGATTTAGTTGGTGAGTATTAAATAAGACCCACGTCCATTATCGCTGGATTTAGTTGACAACGGTTGGCGACCGTGAGTTTTGATGCTTCCACCATGTTTAAATGCTGTAGCACATCTAACTCCTTTATAATCCAATCAGTTTTCCTTCAATGTATCCACACCAAGATCAACAATCATTCCTCCATGGACTATTCAAAGTGGCAGCAGGAGATGACTTCATGTGTGTGATGCCAGCAAACGGCACATCAGGCTGGGCTGGTGGGGATGGAGGAGGTGGTGAAGGGGTCTAGCCTAGGGCTGGGCAATATAGCTAAAAAGTATATCCATATAAAATATTTCGGTAACCCTTTATTTTACAGGTACCCTAGTTACATATGAACTATTTGTAATTACACATGAACACCAAATGTAATTACACAGTACCGTAAATTCCGGACTATAAGGCGCACCGGTCTATAAGCCGCACCTTCAAAGGTGACTATTTTTTTCTTATATAAGCCGCACCGGTCTATAAGCCGCGGGTGTTTTGATGTTTAATTACCATATGTAAGGCTTCGTGCACAGAGGGGATTGTCGGGAAAGAGATGGCTGTTTGGGGAAGCTCCCATTTATTAACATTTCAACAAAACAAAAGTCAGGTCACTAATCCCCAGACAAAATCACACATTGTGAGATGCTTAAAAATCACCATCGGCGGGAGCTGCTGTGCAGCCAAGAACACAAGTGAAATTCGTTCTCTCGTGACCTGTGGTTCTCAACGTGATGGACGATTCACCTTTCTTGTTAACAGTCCTAGTGAGAGGCAGGTCGAACGTCAAAGGCACTTCATCCATATTTATGATCTGCTCCGGTCCGATGGAATATTCCTTGATCTTTCTTTGTGTGAATTCGCCGAAGTTTGTAATTTTCTCCTGGTAGTCGGGAGGGAGTTGCTGACACAGTCGTCCGCGCCCTGACGGACAGTCCCTTTCGTCTCGGGTTTGTGCATGATCCTTTGCTGCTGCTGCTGTTGTTGTTCCTGTCTCGCTACTGTCTCAGACATGGCTTTCAGGCTCAATCGCCGCCATCGTCGTAACACAGCCAGTTCTCCATCTTTTGAAGCATGATGTTAGATTACAACGAGCTAGTTGTGTGGCTTAGCCTTCCAAAATGTTGCTGTTAGTTTTTTAGAATGTAATACATAGAATTGGGAATGTTACATTCAATTTCATTCAGACTGTCTTTCAGGCTCAATCGCTGCCTTTTTCCCCCCGGAGCGAGGGAGGAGGGAGGGAGGGTGTTTTACCGTAGTGGCTGAGAGAGAGTAGTGGCACAGTGCTCCAATCAGGTCGCGAGGCACATTTTTTGCAACATCATCCAATCAGGGTCTCGCTCTCATAATGTCTGTCTTGCTCTCGTTCTGCCTCATACCAACATCCATAGATTTTGGAGGTTCCCGAGTGGCCGTTTGCTGGAAAAATCCATAGATAAGACGCACCGTTATATAAGCCGCAGGGGGCAAAAAAGGCCAAAAAACGGGAAAAAAGCCGCGGCTTATAGTCCGGAATTTACGGTAATTACCAATAGTTCTAAATTACGTTCATATGTAGTTACATTGTAACAGACCTGTAAAATGGAGTGAGTCTGTTCAACTGTAGTTCATATGTAGTTACATTGTAACAGACCTGTAAAATGGAGTGAGTCTGTTCAACTGTAGTTAATATGTAGTTACATTGTAACAGACCTGTAAAGTGGAGTGAGACCGTCTTTAATATTATGTTGAGCCTGAGTTTACATTGAGCAGATAACACCAAAACAATGATCAGTCACCAAAGCTGTAACCAAAATCAATGAATTCAGACGTTTCAGGCCGATACAAATAAACTCTGATTTGACTATTTATCTCATTGCATTTTGAATGTCATTATGTTACAATGTTGCAATCTTAAGAGCAAAATCCAAACAGCCATCACATCTCATCATGTCATCAGTACTCTGTCTCCTCATTTCTGTCAATACCTTAATTTCCTTCACTGCTTTTCTCCCCCTGCTGGTCAGGGATTAAACACAACATTGTAATTTGACAAAGAGGAAGTTTATTCAAAAGGTTTTAAAAAAGACATCTAGAAAATACATCAAGCTACTAACAACCACATGAAGGAAGTGAAACCAAAGTATGTAAAAATATGAGTACATCGCCATGGAAATACATCATACCCCAGCACCATTTTCAACCATGTGTTCTATCTCAGATCAGAGGTACCACAATTACATCACTTGATTGTATATTAATGGAGACATGGATCACACCCACACAACTTTGAGTTATTTACAAAATAAAAAGTAGCATCTAGCAGCCACAGCTGCTGATAGGAATCAGTCTCATGACTGATATATGGCTTAGGAGAGATACTGAGTGAGTGCACAACACAATAAACTTAGGAAAAAGTATAGTAGCCTTCTATAATTATGAACGTTACATATAGGATATAGACAACAGAACACTGAATAGTGCCCACACATTCTTTACATTTCCCACCATATCGTTAATATTGATTATGATCGTTTTGACATGCATGCATTCATCATAATTGAAAATATTCTGAAATCAGTTTTGTCATTCACTCCTGTCTAATTCAGTCAGGAAAGGTAGTCCTTCACTCTGAATAATATCAGGCTATAAATATTTACCGTATTTCAAAGTAGTTACTTTTAAAAACAACTAAAATATAGTAAAAATAGCAAAATATCACATCAAATGATAATAGCACTGGAAACTGTACAGTGATGTAAAACTGCAAAGGAAGGCAGGAAATGAGCAAACTTCAATGCTGGAACGCTCCTTTTAAAGTTTGACCAACATTTTGCAAACAGATGATATAAACTAAACATGTTATATACTGAGAGACAGCAGCTGTAACAGATGATATAAACTAAACATGTTATATACTGAGAGACAGCAGCTGTAACAGATGATATAAACTAAACATGTTATATACTGAGAGACAGCAGCTGTAACAGATGATATAAACTAAACATGTTATATACTGAGAGACAACAGTTGTAACAGATGATATAAACTAAACATGTTATATACTGAGAGACAGCAGCTGTAACAGATGATATAAACTAAACATGTTATATACTGAGAGACAGCAGCTGTAACAGATGATATAAACTAAACATGTTATATACTGAGAGACAGCAGCTGTAACAGATGATATAAACTAAACATGTTATATACTGAGAGACAGCAGCTGTAACAGATGATATAAACTAAACATGTTATATACTGAGAGACAGCAGCTGTAACAGATGATATAAACTAAACATGTTATATACTGAGAGACAGCAGCTGTAACAGATGATATAAACTAAACATGTTATATACTGAGAGACAGCAGCTGTAACAGATGATATAAACTAAACATGTTATATACTGAGAGACAGCAGCTGTAACAGATGATATAAACTAAACATGTTATATACTGAGAGACAGCAGCTGTAACAGATGATATAAACTAAACATGTTATATACTGAGAGACAGCAGCTGTAACAGATGATATAAACTAAACATGTTATATACTGAGAGACAGCAGCTGTAACAGATGATATAAACTAAACATGTTATATACTGAGAGACAGCAGCTGTAACAGATGATATAAACTAAACATGTTATATACTGAGAGACAGCAGCTGTAACAGATGATATAAACTAAACATGTTATATACTGAGAGACAGCAGCTGTAACAGATGATATAAACTAAACATGTTATATACTGAGAGACAACAGCTGTAACAGATGATATAAACTAAACATGTTATATACTGAGAGACAACAGCTGTAACAGATGATATAAATTAAACATGTTATATACTGAGAGACAGCAGCTGTAACATGATATAAACTAAACATGTTATATACTGAGAGACAGCAGCTGTAACAGATGATATAAACTAAACATGTTATATACTGAGAGACAGCAGCTGTAACAGATGATATAAACTAAACATGTTATATACTGAGAGACAGCAGCTGTAACAGATGATATAAACTAAACATGTTATATACTGAGAGACAGCAGCTGTAACAGATGATATAAACTAAACATGTTATATACTGAGAGACAGCAGCTGTAACATGATATAAACTAAACATGTTATATACTGAGAGACAGCAGCTGTAACAGATGATATAAACTAAACATGTTATATACTGAGAGACAACAGCTGTAACAGATGATATAAACTAAACATGTTATATACTGAGAGACAGCAGCTGTAACAGATGATATAAACTAAACATGTTATATACTGAGAGACAGCAGCTGTAACAGATGATATAAACTAAACATGTTATATACTGAGAGACAACAGCTGTAACAGATGATATAAACTAAACATGTTATATACTGAGAGACAACAGCTGTAACAGATGATATAAATTAAACATGTTATATACTGAGAGACAGCAGCTGTAACATGATATAAACTAAACATGTTATATACTGAGAGACAGCAGCTGTAACAGATGATATAAACTAAACATGTTATATACTGAGAGACAACAGCTGTAACAGATGATATAAACTAAACATGTTATATACTGAGAGACAACAGCTGTAACAGATGATATAAACTAAACATGTTATATACTGAGAGACAACAGCTGTAACAGATGATATAAATTAAACATGTTATATACTGAGAGACAGCAGCTGTAACATGATATAAACTAAACATGTTATATACTGAGAGACAGCAGCTGTAACATGATATAAACTAAACATGTTATATACTGAGAGACAACAGCTGTAACAGATGATATAAATTAAACATGTTATATACTGAGAGACAGCAGCTGTCACACCTGTCACACCTTCATCTCACAGATCCAGTTGTTATTTACGTCACATGGCTGGTCAATCCATTTACTTTCTAACTCAGCACAGTCCTCGTTGTTATGATTGTCAGGCTGCCACTGTTTCCAGTACCTGAAACACAGGAGGACAAGGAGACAAGCCCTGTGGTGAAGACATCATCCATACTGTAGCTACAGTGACTCTGAAGTCTCACACCAATGAGTCAGAACAAATGTGATCAGATCTTACGCTGTGGTCAGAGGTGATCCATCCACCCATCTCCAGGTCCCTTCTTCATCTCTGTCTGTCAGACCAATCCACACAGTCCTGTGTTGTCCAGCCAGGAAGTCCTGTTTGTGGAGACGCAATTAGAGGGTTCACGCACGCGCACGCACACACGCACGCACACACACACACACACACACACACACACACACACACACAAACACACACCTGTTCCTCTTTGCTGTTGATGATCACCAGATCAGCTCCTCTCTTCAGACAGTCCTGTCTGCTCTCTTCCCAGGTTTTCACCTCAGCAGAGACGTAGTACCACTTAGAGTCAAATTTAGTCCAACAATTAACCCTTTGGGCTGCGACAAATCAAATCAACACAACAAAACAAAACAAAAGGTGTTAAATGATCACACACAAATAAAAAAATATGTGAACTGCTTTCACACGTGCTTTAATGATATCATTTAACTTATGATCAACATTTACTCACTCTGTGTACAGAAATGATCTCCCAGGATGTTGCAACAGGTCTGCAACTGGTCTCTCTCACTGGTCAGGCTGTTGTAACTGGTCTGTAACCGGTCTCTCTCTCTGGTCAGACTGTTGCAACGGGTCTGTAACTGCTCTCTCTTCTTAGTCAGGCTTTTGTAACTGGTCTGTAACTGGTCTTTCTCACTGGTCAGGTTGTTGTAACTGGTCTGCAACTGGTCTCTCTCTTTAGTCAGGTTGTTGTAACTGGTCTGTAACTGGTCTCTCTCTCTGGTCAGGCTGTTGTAACGGTTCTGTAACTGCTCTCTCTCCTTAGTCAGGCTTTTGTAACTGGTCTGTAACTGGTCTTTCTCACTGGTCAGGTTGTCCACCGGAAGATTTCTCTCGTCGTTCCTGCTGGTTTTGTCCTGAATAACTGTCATAGGAGATAAAGGACATGTTGGGGGATCATTAACATTCACATGACTTATTTAGGTGATCTATAACAGCATCACCAAACTGAAAACTCACATAGGACTCCCAGGCTGATGATCGCAGCCAGGAGGAGAAGACACAGCAGCACCAGAAACACTGTGGCAGCTCGGAAAGGATTCCTCTTCTCAGAGTTTACAGTGACTGGAGTGACTGTGGACACAAAGGAACTGTGTTGGGGAAAGTTGCTTTTAAAAGTAATTTGTAAGGCACATTATAGTACATTATATATTATATTATATTATATTATATTATATTATACATTATGGTACAAACTTACTGTACTTGTTCGTTGTTAGAGTACTTTTGCGCTCTACACGTCAAAAACATAATAGCAATACAATACATTTTAAAATGCATGCAAATTATACTGTTTTTAAAACGAAATGTCATTAAATATGGAGACTTACTTAGCTTACACTTTTCCAATTAGTGGCACGTTGTCTGCACAAGATGCAGTGATATATATATTTATATATCTATATATATATATATATATATCTATATATATATATATAGATATATATATATATATTACTTTTTAATAAATATTTGCTCGAACAGAACAACAAGTAAAATAAACTACATTCTAGTTTTAAAAAGTAACGTGTTACAAAAACTGAAAAGTTGCCACAAAAAAGATAGGTACATAGATAGATAGATATATAGATAGATAGATAAATACTTTGGTGTTGACCCTCGGTGGTGTCCGGTGGTGTACTCTCCTCCGCCGAGGGGTTGTCACGGATCCTCATGCCGTCTGCGCTCTCGTAGATGTCCACAATCCTCTCCTCCTTCTCGCCTCTCTGATATCGAACTTTCTTGGTGAAGTCTACCTTGGCGTACACGTCTGCAGACATCGCTGTATGTTTTCTCACACATCAGCTGTGTACCTGAATCAGTTCACATGTAATCTACTCTATCTGCTCTGCTCTATTCTGCTCTGCTCAACACCACAATAACTCACTGTACTGATGTTCAGGAAATGAAGCCTGCGTTAGTTCATTCAAGACATGGAAGTCATAGGCCACGCCCCAGCTGTAACCAGCTGACAGCCACCGATTGGATCATCGTTTAACTATTCGCCAATCACAGCCATTCTCACAACAAGGAGGTCCGTTTAAAAATGGCCTCCTCTCTCACTCTGTTCTGCGCTTCATCTATGCTGATACTTCTCAAAGCTTTGCCTCCACCCTCTAGCTCAGAGTCTGCATGGCTCAAAATGTGAACATGTTTCCACGTCTTGCTTAAGGTTCCCTCTGTTACTCATTATGGCTTTTAAATTCATCTGGAATCTTGTATCCCCATGGGGGGATTTTTGCGGCCCTCCCTGCTCGGCGTAGCTTGATGCTGCTGGGCCGATTCAGGGAGAAGCATCTTCTGTAAAGAGCGGAGCCTTCAACGCCAAACATAACTGTATTCTCACTTATGCAACACATGGTTAAATCTATGACGAGAGTGTTCTTGAATGAAATAGATAAGTAGATAGAAATGTACAACTTAAAAGGGAAAAGAAGAAAAGAGGAAGTCAAAGGCACGATCTTGATATATCTGGTCTGTTTCTTTTCACCAACCACAGCGCTTCTGATGGTGGTAGTTGGGTTGGTGGAGACGAGGAGGAGAGGCGTCCTGTAGTGTCTTTTTTCTTCTTGTTTGTAACTCCTGTAACTCCATTTGTGTCGGTACTGTAAGCCAGCCTTTGCACAATGTGTCACAAGAGAGGTTCTGAAAGATGAACCAAGAGTCTGGCAGAGGTTTGACCCAAATTTATAACAATCACATCTGACTGATGAGTAGGTAGTCATTAGTTAATGATTAGTATCTAAGTTCCTGAGTAGAGTAGTTAATCAATACTTAATGATTACTAAATGTCAGCTCGTGAATATAGTAGTTAATCATCACTGTTATTGTTCCCGGGAACAACATGCACTAGTAGGAACTAACAATCCCGGTGTAACCGGTAATACCGGTGAGGTCACGTGGTTATTATTCGGTGTGAACATCCCTACTGTGGGCCAACGTTAATATGTCACTTCTTTGTGAAGCCGAGTTATTTCTGCATCTGTCTTTGATTGTGACTTCTGCATCTGTGGCTTTACTCTATTAGACAGAACTCTGTCAGCATTTGAGTAAATCACACCTAGACCACACTAACGCAGGGAGGAAGCAACAAGACAAGACAGGAGAAGTTTACAGTGAATGTCTTTAATATTATGTTGAGCACATTGAGCACAAAACACCAAAACAATGATCACCAAAGTTTCAGGCCGATACAAATAAACTCTGATTTGACTATTTATCTCATTGCATTTTGAATGTCATTATGTTACAATGTTGCAATCTTAAGAGCAAAATCCAAACAGCCAGGGGCGGACTGCATAATCGGGCACGTCGGGCAAATGCCCAGTGGCCTGGCCTGGCCTGGCCTGAAAAAAAAAAAAAAAAAATATATATATATATATATATATATATATATATATATATATATATTTTTTTTTTTTTTTTTTTGCAGGCCAGGCCAGGCCACTCACTGAACAGCAGGCCAGGCGCCGCCTACTGGTTTACTAGTGGTTTTATTACTTTATTCAGGGTTAAAGTGGGTGCATCTCATTGTAACATTGGACTTGGCCCAAATTGGGCTTCAAACGGCCCAAATCGGGCTTCAAATGGCCCAAATCTGGCTTTAAACGACCCAAATTGGGCTTCAAACGGCCCAAATCTGGCTTCAAACTGCCCAAATTGGGCTTCAAACGGCCCAAATTGAGCTTCAAACGGCCCAAATTTTTCGCGCGCGTCGGCCCATATCGGCCTGGCCTGCTTGGTATCTAATGCCCGGCCTGAATTATGATCCCAGTCCGCCCCTGCAAACAGCCATCACATCTCATCATGTCATCAGTACTCTGTCTCCTCATTTCTGTCAATACCTTAATTTCCTTCACTGCTTTTCTCCCCCTGCTGGTCAGGGATTAAACACAACATTGTAATTTGACAAAGAGGAAGTTTATTCAAAAGCTTTTAAAAAACGACATCTAGAAAAGACATCAAGCTACTAACAACCACATGAAGGAAGTGAAACCAATGTATGTATGTATAAACATGAGTACATCGCCTTGGAAATACATCATACCCCAGCACCATTTTCAACCATGTGTTCTATCTCAGAACAGAGGTACCACAATTACCATCACTTGATTGTATATTAATGGGGACATGGGTGTCCCAAAATGTGGCTGCTAGATGCTACTTTTTATTTTGTAAATAACTCAACGTTGTGTGGGTGTGATTCCCCCATGTCTCCATTAACATACAATCAAGTGATGGTAATTGTGGTACCTCTGTTCTGAGATAGACTGCTAAAAGTAATATATTACATGTAATGTGTTACTTTTGTAATGAGTTACCCCCAACACTGGGTATGAGGCAGCAGGGCACAATATTGTATACTGATTGTGTTGCGTGTTTGTGTTGTTTGCTATATGGACGATGGGCCACTTATATAGGAGCAGCTGGATCACACGCTGGATAGGTGATTACTTATATCCAAATATGAGCCACCGTAAAAACTTGGGGTAATTTAACTTCCCTTTGTCACTGTCATGAAAATGTCAAAGTTACTCAAGTAATTACCAGTGTTGCAATATGCAATCTGGTGCTGATAAGGTAAGCGCCACTTTGGGCATGCCAATGAGCAAAAAAATAATGCCTACACAACAACACATTCAATCATTGCCATTGTTCCCTTCTGCCACATTAACATGATTTTGTATTCATAAGCGAAACAAGGAGACAATGGACCTGCCCAGAAAATAGCTGTGCAAATTAACTACAAGAACACGTGCTTCACTCTAATCTTTAGTCGCTTTGTTACATGCATTTTTTAAATCACGCTGCAACTGAGCTCAGCTGACATTCAAAGTCCAAAGCGTTAATTAACTGCAGTAACGTGCAGAATAAAACTTGTTTTATACTTTGCTCAAGACTGCTTATAGGAAAATAGATAAATAACCCCCCCTGCCAAAAAAAAAACATTTCCTTTCAGAGAGGTTGATGAAGATAATGTTCTCACACTGTGCAGGACTATCTTCACTGATCGTATTTCACGATAAGCTCTAAAAATATAATTTTATGATTATCCATTAAATGAGTGCGCTACAGTAATGCTAACGCTACTGAAGTAGTGGCTCTTTTTAGATGGTTACGGGTGATTTATTCAGGTCAGAGGAGAAGTGGAGTCAAATCTGTTAAACTCCTGAGTCTAACATGTAAGGGAGCTGTACTCATCACACATGAACAAACATGGCAGGTGTGCTTCAGGGAAAAGATTGAACAAGGACATCTATTTCCACTACCATTTCCTCATTGACTTAATTTACACACTACCTCAGGTGAAACAGTCTGCAAAGGCTCTAAGGCCTTGGCCACACTGATCCGTGGTGTCTGTCCGTGTGAGTTCATTTCTCTGTTCACTTCCATTCATTTTCAGTGACAGCTGTCCGACTCTCCGTGGAGCACTCAGAAGCGTACGTATCCAGAAAATGTGCATATGTTTTGATGGACAGAAAGTTGAAGAGGGATGAACGTTTTCTGGATGGACGTTAGCGCTTTTCAAAACCCTGCCTTATTCGGTGCGCCGGCCCCGGGGATGCACCCACGGCATAATTCAATCACTCTTTCTGCCGCTATCTCACTCTCTCTTCCCCCCCCTCTCTCTCTCTCTGTCTCTCTCACTCCCTCTCTCTCACTCCCTCTCTCTCTCTCTCTCTCTCACGCATCAATTTCTGCCCCTATAGCGCACTGCAACCATCAGATCTGGCTACACCACAGAATGACAGAACCATCAGTATTTTGGGGGAAAGTCCACTAATGTATATGTAGGCACTAGGCAGGCACAATGACCCATGAAAAGAAAGTAGTTATAGCGTAGTTTTGAGCCCCTGTCATTCAGAGGCTGTTGCATCATCCTACCTGTCTGCTGTGCAGAGGGGGAGAAGAAAAGGCAGCGAGAGAAAACCAATCTAATCTCATCATGACATCCAGGGATAGGCTATATTTTTCTAGCCGATGCGTTTAGAACATTATTATCACTTTGCTCTTGCTATAGTGGAGCGTATTTACATGCTTGCTGTACTGTAAGTCATTCTCCTGAGGGACAGTGTAATAGTAAAAGTATTGAGCTTGTTTTGGTTGAAGCCACCAAACAAGTGCAAACCTTTAAGCGCACAGTGGCCATCCAGCTTCATGGCAACACGCCCCCCAGCACCCACATCCCCCCTAGCCACTCCACCTACCCACCCCTCAATAGAGAGCCGCAGGAATGAGTCCAGAAATCATCGATGCTAACACTCCTGGTTCTTCACTGTTTTCGCCTATGGGAGTTTTGAATGGCTTTTTGGCGCGATGCTTCTAATAAGGTCTCTGGGCAACGCTGGCTTAATCAAACGCGAACCAGTGTTTAGTAATATCATCTTCACACACGAGGACCACTTTTATGAGTTTTGAAGCTTTTACGTGCCGTTAAAAGGGCGGCTAGCTAGCAAACGTCTAAATAAGACTACACTGTTGAGTCGATGTGGATATATACGTCAATAACGTCACCACTTCAAAGGACGAACACGGAAATTCTCTTTCCCTCACCTGGTTCAGCCCCGTTCAGCCCGGGGTAATCAGTGCACACATCAACAACAGTCCAGGTTGAGTGCTGACGTGACGTGGAAGCCTATGCGACACTGTGTGTAGTTCTGGATTAGCTTAGCTCGAGCTTTTTACTTCTAGGGCTCGCATTTACACTTCAAAACTCATGAAAGTGGTCCTCATGTGTGAAGATTATCTGACTGAACTCTGGTTCGCGTTTGATTAAGCCTGCGTTGCCCAGAGACCTTATTTGAAGCATCGTGGCAAAAACCCATTCAAAAATCCCATAGACAGAAACAGTGAAGAACCAGGAAGTCCGGGACTTCCGCGTTCTGACTACAAAAATACGTCATCCCTGCGGGTCTCTATTCCCCACTCTCTACCACCTCCCTATCCCTAGCTACAGCCCCCAGCGCTGGGGGAAAATAGGGTCATGATCCCATATGGTTCCCTATCCATAGTTCACCACTCTTCATAATTTGTTACTCGAGTTTAGAAATGAGCTGCCGGCGTCCTTTTCAACCAACGACTATATATTTAAATAAAGGGAAATGCAGTTTTGTGTACAGTATGTATTTACAACTACACAATGAAAAGCGGATAAAACAGTCCCAAGTATAAAATTGGCACGTAAATGCAGGCTCCTTTGGCAGCCAACGGCCATAGAGTGAAATACATGTTGCTCCGCTGGTCTACTGGTTTCCTGGGAGTCGCTAAGCTTAATGAAGTAGTTAATTATACTGCAGCGATGTGTTGGGATTGGTCAGCTGCCATCCAATTATTCCCACTGGAAAGGAAATATAGCTGGGTGCCTCGTTCAACACATCACTAATGATATGTCCTGAAGGTGTGTGTGTGTGTGTGTGTGTGTGTGTGTGTGTGTGTGTGTGTGTGTGTGTGTGTGTGTGTGTGTGAGACATGGATTTGAACTCCTGACATTACAGCTACACGATAGTTACTTGAGCCCGCTGGTCACCTAGATGCTCCATGCTGTTAGTATTGTTTAAACAGATGGTGTTGTGTTAGAGAGAGCTAGTGAAAATAGAGACTGACCTCCAGTCTCAGAAGTTGTGTAAAATTACAACCTGGTGCGGGATTTGAACATGGGGCCCCTGGCTTGAAGGTCACCTGTCGTATCCCCTCAGATATCCGTTCTTTGCTAGCCCACCCTGAACCCAATACCTAACCCTAACCGACACCCTAACCCTAAACCTAACCCACAGCCTAACCCTAATCCTTTGTTGTTCTTTGTCAGCTCGTTTTTTGGAATAAAAGTCGCTTTTTCAACTTGCTTTTGTGCGGAAGTAGAGTAGTACTTTTTCTCTGCCACTGAGGTGCGCTAGTCTAGCAGACGTGATATTTGGTCATATTGCACTGATACGACGTCTTTGGTCATATAAGTTGCAGGACATGTTGTGAAAATACAGCAGGTTGATATGTGTGTCCCCCCTTCTTTTACACCATAAAAACATGCTGTCATTTGTGTATTAATTTACTGTACTGTAGTGTCGCAAGTAACAGTAAGAGCTGCTGGAAGGCCAGGCATACTGACCATATTCCAGACGGCTCTAGTCTCACGCAGCAGCGCAGAGGTATTTAACACTGTCATAATCTGTCCCCGGTTTAGTCTATCTTCATATTCTGCACGATGTTTAGCGAAGAAGAATGCAAACATGAAACTGTTTCTGTTCGCACGTATATCCCTTTCCATCTTCGCCTTAATTTGTCTACGACCCCAGCCCACTCTCCTCCGCCCCCCGCCCGCTCTGCAGTGCCCCCCCCCCCCCCCCCCCGCCCCCCAAAATACAGCTTCTTTCACGGCTGTTTTTACACATGTGATCCCTCAGGTGTGAAGGGAAATTCCGGGAAATAGCCGTTGTTGAGTCGACTTTTAATCGATTTTTTTTTTTTTTTTTTTTTTTTTTTTTTTTTTTTTTTTTTTTTTACATTTTTTTTTTTTTTTACATTGACATTTTCGAAAATAAAAAACAGTTTTGACAATCATGAGTGGTTCATTAAATATTTAGTAGGCTCAGGTCTGAGTGCCAAAGGGGTGCCAAAGTCACCCCCTCTCCCTCTTCATGGGATTTCATCCGCCATTCATTTTTCCATAAACCTTGCTTAAAATGCTTATAAAAATTGTTTTACTTGCTCAAACCAAGCGATTCGACTATACTTAGAATCAGGGGAGACAATGCAACATTTCACTTTTTTTTTCTTTTTTTTTTTTCCGAATTTCGACTTTCAATAATAAAAGTCGACCTTGATAATAACAACGATTATTCGAAAATTCGAAATTCGATGCCCATCCCTAATTTACAGGCAATGTTCCTGCATGCATGTGTGAAAACGGCTTTACAGGTATATTCAGTATCTGCTCGTTCCAAAGTGTCATCGAAGCTACAGCTGCTCATATTGAGAGAAATATTCAAACCCAAAGGCGCCATTTTGTTTCTACGGCTGCACCATTACAACAAATGGGGAAACATTGTTTTTTTACACATCTCCCTGTAATTCAGCATGACATACATATATTTATTATCTTTGTCAACCTCGGGATCTTGACCAGAATTTAAAATAGAGTTCAAAGCTTGGCTGTGAAACGTGCTTGTAATGGCAGAGTAGATGGGTCAAAGCCCATTTCAAATATCTTTGTTCTATAGTTTTGCCCTTTCCGCTGTTTCAACCATTCATTTGAAATTTAATGAATATCAAGGGAAAGTGGTTTTATTTCTCCCTATTTAGCTCACCGATGATATTGCCCATTGCCCTGTCATTGGTATCTTTTCATCTAAATCATCATGAATTGCCGTGTCTCAAGCACTCAACTAGCTGCCGGTACCTTTTCTAATTATACCACATATCTGGCATTGTCGGGGAGTGTGTCTGCTGGGAGAAAATGAGAGGTGTGATGGCTTCAGCTCCATAGCGCTTTAGTCCTACACTAAAGGACCATTAAGACCATTCTCCTGTAGATGAGATGAGGCTTCCAGGGAGGAAAAGCCCGGCGAACACAGTAGAGATCAGCGGGAATGCAAAGGGAGAAGATTGTGCCAAAATCACAGCCATCTGGGCTCACTCTCCACTCAGAACCTCTCCTTGCTTAAAGGAACACTCCGCCCATTTTCAACCAGCTTTGTATCATTAGAACATCAGTAGTATATCAGAAAACTGTAAACGGTTTTGAAGTCTGTCATTTAATTTGACAGTTATTGAGTGTTAAAGTGTGGACCAGTGACATCACTGGTCCACACTAACTCAAATAAAAATAACTCATTAACTCAAATCAACTCTCAATAACTGTCAAACTAGATGAATGACTTCAAAACCGTTTACAGTTTGAGAGTTGATTTGAGTTAATGAGTTATTAATTTGAGTTAGTGTGGACCAGTGATGTCACTGGTCCACACTTTAACACTCAATAACTGTCAAATTAAATGACAGACTTCAAAACCGTTTACAGTTTTCTGATATACTACTGATGATCTAATGAGACAAAGCTGGTTGAAAATGGGCAGAGTGTTCCTTTAAATCCTCCCTACCTACCACACTCAGACACTATGGTGCCTTTAATCCCTATTGAACACTGTGCTAGCTCTGGCTCCACTCCTCTCCCTGGCTTCTCACCACGTGGCACGCTGACCCCCACGAATCCCATTGAAAACCCCCACGCACGCGAGTGTTAAGACAATCCCCCCCTTTTCTTGACTCCCGATCATTCTTTCATGGGAACAAGACATGGAAATAATGCAGAATCTTTTGAGGGAAGAAGGATAAAAGAGAGTGTGGAAAAGTGCTAAGTAGGCCAGTAAGCCCCGGATTGAATGTGATAGATTATGAAGCTCTCTCTCTCTCTCTCTCCATTGCATCATGTTGAGCTTTCAGATATTACAGAATGCTATCACTTTGAATCCAACTGCTTATGAAATCTCTCTCTTTTTTTGACAAGGGATTCGGAGAGGGGTGAAAATGTTGTTTGCACGATCGAGTATCTTTTGATCCTCAAGTGTCTATACGTCATTCTCCCAAACGAAATTTTTGAAATGTTCATTTAGAGCAAACTTTTTTTTAAATGCACAACATGAAAGGAATGTTAATCATCCAAGAAAACATATTTTCCCAACTCAGGCATAAAATCCTTAATATTATCTCATCCGCGTCACAATCTCCCTGATTTGGTCCCGAGGACCAAATCAAAACATGGTGAAGCCGCGTTCTCCCACTATGCCTCTCATAACTGGAACAAACTCCCTGAACACATTAGATCTGCCCCTACTCTGCCTATTTTTAAATCCAAGCTAAAGACCTTTATGTTTACTCTTGCTTTTAACTGCTACTAAACTACTGCCTCTCTCGGCCTGTAATTAAAAAAAAGATTCCTGTACATTTCCAACAAATGGACTGTACATGTAATAATAATACTGAAGAGTGCCTTGTAACTTATTTAAAACAGAAATAATGTTTCATGTTTGTTAATTTGAGTATATATTTTAACTAAAACTGTCGGCTGTGTTTTTTATGTGTTTTTTATATGTGCATTGCTTTGCTGCTTGTTTTTTCGATTATTTTTTGTAATGCACCTTGAATTGCCTTGTGTATGAAAGGTGCTATATAAATAAAATTTGACTTGACTTGACTTGACTTGGTCAAGCTTCTATAACCTTACATGGTATGCATTCAATTTGAAATATAATTTTCTTTGCATTAATTAACTATTGTGCGTTACGGGGTGGTTTGGTTTGAGCTTGACGGACCTTGTCTTAACGTTAAAAAGCAACAAATAAATAATCTAAAATAATCTCATAATTTCACTGCTTTGGTTCCTGGCTGCTCCAAAGGCTTAAATAATGTCACTTTATTTATAGACAAAAACAAGTTAGTGTGACGGGTGGTAATTCAAACTGCGGAGACACACAAATCATAGAATAAAAAACAACAAAAACAAAACAAAAATATTTTTAATTTAATTTAATTATCTTATGTAAACAAGAATACACATATACATATATTTGGTGATATTTGGTGATATTTTAGATGTAAACGTCATGTTGGTCAATACGGATAGGGTGAAAATAGTCTCTCCCCAGACTCAAATTACATTGAATCGCTGACGCTCCGCATACTACATACAGTAAGTGAGTCTGTGCTAGTTCACAGCCACTGCTGGTTTTTGAAGGCGGGTTGAAATTGAATGAGTGACAGGTCGTAGCACCGATGAGAGAGCGGTTCTAAAAATGGGCTGCGCCCCCCGTGTCATCTGATCGCAAAGTCGTTACTGATTGGAGAGGACTGAATCCATCACTGGCATATTACTGGCCAAGTGAACGGTTCCCTCCCATAACCAGCCGGCTGATGGAAAGTGTCCCAGACCCAGAGAGAGCTCTGCACCATGCAGTAACGTAGTGTATGAGCGTAAGAACTCTCATGGGTCTGGCATTAGAGACTAGGGGGAAAATGGCCATATACTAATGAAAAGTCATTAAAAATAGTATGTTACTCTTTTAGAATAAGATCTCATATATATCATATATGACATATATATCAATATATATGTCATATATGACCCTAATGTACATAACCTTCTGCGTAACGCGGCCTTGTTGTTTAATCGACCTTCACAGCGGAGCGTCATTCAGACAGAGAGCTGATGGCTGGACTCTGTCACTGTTTGTCCTGTTTAAAGGACCTTCTGGCTACTTATGCAGATCCTGTGCCCATTTGGCGCTGTTGGACTTGTGCAGCATCAACAGAGCGAGGCGAGGTCAGTGTGGGTCCGGGCGCTGAGCAGCAGAAACAAACATATTGGGCCCTATCTTCCAACAGGCGCTATCCCCTAATAGCGCTTGCGCACCGGTTTGCTGTTTCAAATTTGCTGGTGTACCACACGGCAGAGTGTGTGCACGATGATGCTTGTGTGCATGGAGAAACGATTGAATATGAATCCAGTGAGTGACAGCAGCGGGTGTGGGGGGTATCTGATGAAGCCAGTCAGAGTTGGTGTGTGGGGGTATCTGATGAAGCCAGTCAGAGTTGGTGTGGGGGGTATCTGATGAAGCCAGTCAGAGTTGGTGTGGGGGGGGGTATCTGATGAAGCCAGTCAGAGTTGGTGTGGGGGGGGGTATCTGATGAAGCCAGTCAGAGTTGGTGTGGGGGGTATCTGATGAAGCCAGTCAGAGTTGGTGTGGGGGGGGGGGGGTATCTGATGAAGCCAGTCAGAGTTGGTGTGGGGGGGGGGTATCTGATGAAGCCAGTCAGAGTTGGTGTGGGAGGTATCTGATGAAGCCAGTCAGAGTTGGTGTGGGGGGTATCTGATGAAGCCAGTCAGAGTTGGTGTGGGAGGTATCTGATGAAGCCAGTCAGAGTTGGTGTGGGGGGTATCTGATGAAGCCAGTCAGAGTTGGTGTGGGGGGTATCTGATGAAGCCAGTCAGAGTTGGTGTGGGGGGGTATCTGATGAAGCCAGTCAGAGTTGGTGTGGGGGGTATCTGATGAAGCCAGTCAGAGTTGGTGTGGGGGGGTATCTGATGAAGCCAGTCAGAGTTGGTGTGGGGGGTATCTGATGAAGCCAGTCAGAGTTGTGGGTGTGGGGGGTATCTGATGAAGCCAGTCAGAGTTGGTGTGGGGGGTATCTGATGAAGCCAGTCAGAGTTGGTGTGTGGGGGGTATCTGATGAAGCCAGTCAGAGTTGGTGTGGGGGGTATCTGATGAAGCCAGTCAGAGTTGGTGTGGGGGGTATCTATCTGATGAAGCCAGTCAGAGTTGGTGTTGAGGAAGTGGCACTTGGCTGTGATGAAGGAGATGAAAGCCAGAGGAACGTTAATTATGCATCTGTCTCCAGTGGATAGCACTCAGATGAGACGTGTCCTGATTCATTTGGCAGATTATTCTTCACTTCTGCTCGGGGATTTCAACCAGATGATTTATTGATTTTGCTCCAACTGTGTCCTGTTGTTATTGCTGAATTCTGATTATGGACTGACTGCCTCGGCAGCCGGAGAAGGGGAGCAGCACGCACTGTAACGTCTCTCTTTTCCCCATCATTTTTCTCAGATAAGCTGGAGATGTACGGGTAACTTGTAGATGGCGACGATAAACCCTTTTTTGGGGGGGGGGATCTGGGGATCCCAATCCCCAGAATAGAACGTTGGCATTTTGCGCGTCTGCATGGAAACTTGAAATAAAATGTTGGCCAAATACGTTTCTAAAATGTGGCATTTCACGTCTCTGCACACCAACAATTTGAAAACCTCGCCGCCTTCCCAAAGTTAGACACGCAAATACAGTAAAACGACTTTAACAAAATTATGTTTCGGCAAGTATAAAACAACTTGATTAAGGTTAGGATTATGGTTCAGGTTAGGCTTAGATATCAAAAATGTTAAATGGGACTTATGGTTGAAATGTATACTTGGGAAACGCTGTGACGACGACTGCATGGGAATCAAACATGGGAAAGTTTACGCCCTGCATCCACCCTGGCCATAACACCCTTAGGGCCCTATCTTCGCAAAAGCCGTAATTTAGCGTTTGCGCTCATTTAACGCCACGCGCAATGCAAATTGGGGGCGTGCACAAGCGCATGCCTGTTATAGTTGAACTGGACATAGGTGTGCCAAATGCCAAACCAGGCGTTTCAGCGCAAAAATGCGGGGATAGATGGCATTATTCTATCGTCAGCAGCACACAATTACTTTGCGCTAAGAGCTTTTAAAAGCACGTCTTACGCGCTAAATACCCCCGCTGCACTTGAGCGCACCATAATCTCCGTGCTACACGGCGCAGTGCAGAGTAAAATTCCTTTTGGATATGTCATTACACAGCCTTGCCACCCCAGGACATCAAATTCTGCTGCTAAAACTGGGTATTAGCAGATAATTCAGTGAGGCAATCAACTATAACTCACTGATAAACTTTTATCACATCTCAAAGAGGGAAATTAATTGAGAAAACTTGTTGGACAATGGACATAGGCTATTCACCTTCACCTATCCCATAACCCGGAGGGTCGTTGGCACCACAGACGATCTGTCAATAAGCCCTCTCCATCTCTCTCTGTGTCCTCGGCACGAGTGAGTCCACTCTATTACGCATGGAGAGAATTACAGCATATTGCATGCCTCGCGCACACACAGCGATTGCGAGACGGGAATCTGATTGGTTTGTTTGATGTAACGCCCAGGCATTGCCTGGCCACACCTGTGAATAATTCTGGTGCTTAAGACCGCCCAAATCCCGTTTGCACTGGCATTTTGGGGGCGCAAATGATTTGGCACGGCTCTAATTTGCACCTGTGGCAGGTGCCGTGAACGTTTCCGCATCCCCGCCGAGAATTGCATCCCCACCATATTTCGGGGTCACGTCTACCCAGACAATTATATCACTTTTAAACAGTCACATTTCTGTATAAATCATTACAATATGCAGGCCTAACACCTGGACACTAGCGGTCTGCTATCGTTAAGGCACGCAAACAGGTGCGCAAGCGCAAATAGGGGATATTGCCTGTACCAAGATACGACCCTTAATCTCCATCGCGCTATTTCAGTAGCAGACTCTGTCATGTATGACATTAATATTCACGTATCTAGAAACGTATCTAAAAAACAAAGGTACACTGCCGACACTTCATTCTGCCGACCAGGCTGTTTTTGGTGCTCTTTGCTTAATCCTCTATTCAGATGCATCCAGACCATTGTTCAACAAAGTCTCATGAAATAGTAATTTAAAGCTCTATTACTCACACAATTAATTCAGTTTAAAAATAAAAACCCCGTCAAATACCAAATTGACAGACAACGGGTGAATCCAAAAGTCACAGCCGTGGCTCACTGGTGTCTTTTCTGCTGCTGCTGGAAATAACTCTTGTTCTCTTCAGGCTTTGAGAACAACGTGCTGAGTAGGAACAATAGTTGATGTTGGAATTGATAGCTGCTGTGAGTGGATCTGACAAATATTGTGTATCATCCAGCACCAAAAGCCAACTGATGCTTTTATTACTAACTGATCTAAGCAGGAATCAAATCGACGAGGCCGGGGTAATGTTAAAATGATCTACGATTAGGCGGAAGGGAAGGGGTCATAAAGTGCAAAAACACACAAAATGTTCCCCTAATGGTATTCAGAAGGCTAAGTAAAAGCCTAGGAAATGATCAAGATATGGCTTAAGATATGGATCTGAATAATAATAGAATTCATATTCATTTTAATAGTAATACTTATTACTTTGCTACATCTTTGAAGATGCAGTCAATATTGGCAACCGGCTAAATGAATTGTCATCACACAAGTTGTCTCTTGCTAGTGTTAGGCTAACGTTACCACGTTGGATGTTTCCAGGGTGGGAATTGGGAAATGAATGTCAACTTTTTATAGTAAATCATTATTTTGTGTCTGAAATCTACTATAGTAAATCATTATTTTGTGTCTGAAATCTACCAGCCATTTTCATATTTCACCAGCATGTAGCTGCAGTGCTAATTTCTCACCCTGCACCTAACGTAAGGCTATTGTTACTGTAGCCCCTTGCGGGAGCTCTTCCGGGTCATGACGACGTCATCAGCAAGGGGCTATTGTTACAGCAACCAAGGCTCAGTTGCAGGAACAGTAGTGGTCTTATGTCTATCAAGATAACAAAGACAAAACCCAAGACTGTGTTACAGTAGGCTAAGTGTATCTTCATTTGTCCTATAATTGACCAGACTATGGTCCAGTCTTGCTCAGCAGACACCAGCTGATCCAATTCAAAGTTACTCACCGTCTTCACTATTCCAAATCGAAATTGCACAAGATTTACCCATCTGTCTCTCCACTATGCAATAGGTGCCAGGTGTTAGAGGGTACACTGTCACACGCTTTTTGGCTTTGCCCTTTAATATCCGGTATTGGTATTGGTATTGGTATTGTAAGGTCTACAGAGTAACTCTTAAACCGGAAGCAGAACTTGCCATTTTCGGCTGCTCGGAATCCTCCTTACTTCTCTCCATGGCTGTGCAGTAGCCCCTGACACAGGGGATGATTGTCACCAAAATACTTATTCTGAAAGACTGGAAGTCCCCCTCTCCACCCTCCTTTCAGCTGTGGCTGACAGACATGGTTTCAGTAGTGAGACTCAGGTCTCTGAGGACTAACTCAATCACGAAATTCTCGACCATCTGGGACCGGTTTCTGGACTACCTGGGTGAGGTCAGAAATGAGTAACTTACACATCCTTGCACACATATTTTAGTAGGCTGGTAGCACCATGTTGTAATGTTTTTGTCTGTTTGTTTTTTGTCTCATTTTTTGTTTGTTTTTTATTTTCCTTCTTTCCATTTTAATTTGTTTGTTTATGTCTTGTCTTTTTTGTTTGTTTGTTTGTTTTTAATAATTTAAAACTAAAACCTGTACAATCGACTGGATGTGGGACTAAGTTTACGGGGTGGGCGAAAACTTTTCAGATCAAGCACTCACACTGTTGGTGTCGCCATTGCATCATATTCGTGCATGCAACTTATTTGAAGACAATTTGTTGTGGGTTCTGTCCCGTCTGTTTGCTGTTGCTTTGTTTTGTTCTTTGCTTGGGTGTGTACACCCAATTGTTGATGGCAGTAAACCTTCTGAAAATGAAACAATAAAAAAATGATAAACCTACCTAAAACAAAGCTGCACCTGTCTGGTCAATGGGGTCATGATGCCACTAGTAAAGTTGTGAAATGCCCTACAAACAGAGAAGTAGTGCACACACAAAAAAACCAAACAAATAAATCAGCTCGCAAAGCTGCCAAAACGTCCCACTTTTTCTTCCCCCAACCGAGAGAGAGAGCAGGAAAGACTGAGCAGAGCGTCTGCAGAACAAGAGAGGGCAGCACTGGCAGGTGATTGGATGAACCATCTGTCTATCACGTCTATCGAGGGCTCGCTCTCACTGGTGTCACACCAAAGCCCACCCGTAGCTGCTTTATAGGACGCTGATTGGTGCGAACCACTGGTGGTTTGGATTCAAACCAATAGATTGGAGTGTGGCAAGATGGATTCATCGTGTGATCGTGATCTCATGATCTCTTGTGAATCCAACTCCCTCAAGGGGCAAGTTCACATCATAAGTTCTATCATTTTGATTGCAATTACTGGTTGTTGATATAGGTCACTAAAGGTAATTGATTACTTAATTTCCCCTTTCACTTCGGGATAGTTTTTTTCACACTCAAAAAATCTAAATCTACACATCATGGAATTGATTGGGAAATAACTCTAATCCTCTATTATGACAACATACGCTATATTAGGCCTAGTGTCCCTGGCTCTTTGAGACCTAGGCCACTTTAGGGGATCTGTTGTTAGGGCCTCATTGCTGCCCTTCTGTTTCTGGCTTGTGTGTGTTCTCTCAGATGATGCCATCTATCATCTTCATAGTAACGTGAGCAAATCTAATTTATGGCTTTTGATAAGTTATTAGCGGGGCTCTGTGCGTCTCATGTAGCGGCGGCAGGATGACCCAGCGCGGTTAACGAGAAATCCCTTCAAGCGGAAAAGCCAGGTTCCATCCCGTATCTGCAAACGTCCGCCCTGCCGAAGTGCCCTTGAGCAAGACACTGAATCCCTACCAACTCTGTAGCTGAGCCTGTCCACTGAGGGGGGGGGGGTGGGGGGGGATTCAATATCTTCTTATTATGTGTGTTAGAGTTATTTACGGCGTTGAAAGTCCCAGACTCTCTCTCAAGGGTTTGCGAGCTCGGAGAACCCACCGGCTTATTCTTGTAGGTATGAACCAACGTTTATTGTCGCTTGCCTTTTTCACAGGCACGTCTGTTTGAACGTGGTTGTGGCCCCACCTTCCCCTCCTGCCTTAGACTGTCTGTAGCATATCTGGTTATCTCATATACTGGACCATGTAGGACATCGCTGGCTATCCCGTCTTGGCCCAGGGACCACCTAGGGCCCCTGGACATCTAATCTCAGCCCGAGCGCTCCAGCCCATCTGGGGCACCGTTGGCTATGATGTCGGTCTGAGGGGTGCTATATATTCTTGGTAATGGGATTCGTCGCTCTGCATGGGACTCGGTGGTCGTGACATAGGAGAAGGAGAATGTGTTCACGCTATGGCGCACTGCTACTTATAGCTTCGACTGGTTAGTCGTGAAGTTATGACATCATCAGTGATGTCTGATGTCACAGATCCATTGTGATGGCATCGGTGATGATGATGTCATGCTCGTCTGACGATGTCATGTTGCCTATATAGTCTAGCATTTAGCTGGTTATGACATCATCGCCAGTGGGAACGCCAGTGCTGTCTGATGTCACAGCCATTGAATTGGTGTTGACGCGAAAGCTTTGTAACAATGTGAGAATGTTAATATATATATATATATATATATATATATATATATATATATATATATATATATATATATATATATATATAAATATGCCCAGTACTAACAGATTATTATTCACTTTACTGTTCTGTGTCTCTGACATTTCAAATAGTATTATCAACTCTGAACCAGCCAAATAGGCTGGAAACCCCTGGATTACAGTGTTGTAGTGTATCCTCCATGTACACGTCTACAGATTTCTTTTACATCCCATACGGGCCTACTATCTGAACTAATGGCTCAGTGAACTCGCACACGGGCGTGGAGAACCAGTAGAAATATGTGAAATATGCAATACCTCATTAGCATAATAATTTCATTGGCTTTCCACCTACATCGCAAATCACAACGGGGGCAACTGTAATCCCGTCCTGTCACGGCAATCACCGCCACGGTAAATTCCTGATCAATTCTAATTAACAGGCTGCAGATTTTGCTCGACTCTGTGCAGTTTGCAGTGGTGATTTATGAGCAGCTTGGCGTCTGTTTTCTGCTGGAGCTGTGGTTGGGGTGTTATTAGGTGCTAAATTCATGATAGATTATCTCCAGACACTTCCATTGCCCACGAAGCAGTCTGGAACCAAAAAGTTGGCAACAGGTATATTGTTATAAACAGAAAACATGACTTGACTCTCCTTCTGCTTTCTGGTTTCATTGAACATTTTCTTAGTTTTAAACCACTTGAACTCTCATTTACTACCCTTTAAAGCCCCCGTCCAGTGTACTTTGTCATTTTTAAGATATTTCATGTGTTGCTCTCATGACCTGGCCTGTTGATTAACCACTGTTTACCAGTATTTATTATTATTATTATTATTATACAAATGACCACATTTTGTGCTAAATAAATAAATAAATAAGCTGTTGACAGGTGATGACTATTGGCCTTGACTATTGGGAACACCAATGGTTATACAGGTAGGAAAACTGACTGGAGGGGGCCTGTAGTTTCGGAAGGTCGTCGGTTCAATCCCCGGGACCGGCAGGATAAATCTGGGTGGGAAAAGTGAAAAGGCAGCTCTTGCCCCTCCCTCATTACCACCACTGAGGTGCCCTTGAGCAAGGCCCTTAACCCCAACCGCTCCAGTGGAGCTGCTCAGTGGCCAACAGATCAGACTGTGGTTGTACTGGTCAGCTTCCAGGTGTGAATGTGAACAGGGCACTCCTGAAAAAGAGAACATTGCTCTCAGTGAGACTCCCCCTGTATAAGTAAAGGTAAAAAAAAAATCCCCCCTCCATAATATATCCATGTTGTGTATCTGCTCGTTGCAATGCTTCATTGAAGCTATAGCATGCGTATAGTGGGTGAAATATTCAAATCCAATAGGCAATTTTTGATAGCTGCACAATTGCATCAAATGGAAAATATAGATATATTTGATAGACATTTATAGACAATAAATTGATATATGATATATATATATATATATTGATAGACAATGTTTTGAAAAAAATAATAATAATAATATCTATATATCTATATCTATTGGCTATATCTATCTATATATCTATATCTATCTATCTATCTATCTATCTATCTAGCACTGATTTATATATTTATATATATATATGGTGAAGAGAGGATTCCCATGTGCACAGCCAGTAGAAAGATCAGGTGCTGGTCGGTGCAGGAAAAACATATATATATATATATAGCACTGATTTATATATATATACAGTATATATAAATCAGTGCTGCGCTATATTAGAACAACAACCGAATTAGAACCATTTCCATTGTAAGTAGGAGTTAATGACAAATGAGGGGGTGGGGGGATCATGCATGAGGCCCATTGTGAATATTTGATTGAAGACAGGTTTGGAGTGCTGTCAAGACTTCACAAAATATCACAAGGAAGATTTGGCAAAAAGCCTGTGAAGGAGATCTTCTGCAATGGTCTTCAAAGTAAAAAGCTCCTGTATAAACGTAGTCCTTTCATACCACCTCTTCTTGTGGGTGTCAAGCAGTGCCATCTCCTCACTCAAGTGGATCTTTGTCAATGTGTTTGTGACTATTGTTATAGGATCAGTTCACGCCAAAATGAACCTTTTGGAGAGAAGCTGCTCTTGTGAAGTATGTGTTGTGGGTGAATAGGGACATGTCCTGGACCGCTGCCATCAGAGCCTCCTCCAACAATGAAGAACCCAGCAGACGAAGCGTGTGGGAGGAGAGCACAGACAGCTTTGTCTTGTAGTTGTATGTGCTCATCTGCTTGAAAAGACACCCCCACACTGTTAGGAGAAAGTATTGTGAAACCCCCCCAAAAGTCCAGTCCTATCTCTCTGGCAGTTAAGGTGTCACAATTTGATATGAACTGCGGTGCCTTGCTTTGAACCAGCAAATTGAAAGAGCAGGAATTTAGAATTGGAAAAAGACGTTTGTCATTTCAATGTACTGCACACTGTACATGTAGGGCGGTTTTTAAATGTTGGATTGAGATTGAAGCCACAAACTTTTATCTGCACTTACTCCCAAAGTGGGGCATGTGTACTGTACCCCCAGGGGTACTCATAGTTATGTCGGGGGTACGCCAAAACCCACCAGGAGGTTGAATGTTTGAGGCAGTGTTTGAGAACCACTGCAATAGGCTATGGATGCTGAGCTTTTTGACAGATTCTTGGCTTTGTAGTCATTGACGGTCCTCACTTCTACTTCACCCTGTCCTCCCTGCAGAAAATGTCTATTGTTGTTTGGTCCCATTTTCAAGTGTGAAACAGTAGATCACTTCTTTCCAATGCACTTTCTGCATTTTTGAAGTGAATCATTTGATCTGCATTGGAAACAATTTAAATGATCTCACCCCAGTGGTAGATTTTTTTTCCCTTTTGTGTCTTTTCACTTGTTTTGAGAAAAATGTCATTGTAATACTTTTGTTAAGCTGAAGTAGGCAGAAGGTATTTATGTAAAAAAATAAAAAAACACCAGTCTGCAGTTGAATGTACGTCACCTCGCAGGAGTATTGAGGTCCTCAAAACTCAAACAGTTGCTGCTGCCAACATGCGTAAATTTCACAGTGCAGGTTGAAGTTAAAGATGGATTTCTTTCTCAGCGCTGGCTCCGCATTTGTCATTTGTCCTTTTTTAAACCCCCTTCCTCCCCTGTGGATTTACAATCCTTGTTGGTTTTGTTCTCATGCTCGTCTCTGTTGCCAACACAACACAACTTACCGCTGTGAGCCGCTTTGTAGTCGACTGTTCACGTGAAGAAGCTTCACCATCATTATTTATGTCCCCAAATGTTCTCCCTTCAACCCCGTTAGACACATTTTCTAATGTCTCGACTCTAATGTGGACTGAGGTCAATTACAGATGATTCACCAATGGATTACTACAGTATCACCTCCCCCCAGTTACACACATGACAGTACAGTGTACTTTAAAGGTCCCATTCCGTGCAAAAGCTGTTTTTACTTGTAAATGCATATATACTGCTGTCATCCCTCCCTGTAATGAGTGGTCACAAGCTCAGAACTGCCACAGTTGGATTTGTCCCTATCCAGCGTCCCCCTGCAGTCTCCTTCAAGCCACGCCCCCAAACGCTCTGTTCCCCCAGACGGGGTATTGGGACGTCACGAGCTTCCTCACGCATACTGCGCGCGGTCTCTCTCACACAAGCTACCTGCACCATTTAGTCTATAGCCACAAAATGAACACTTCTAGCTGGAGCGACGCCAACTGTACGTGATCCAGCAACTGCAGAGGTGCATTCGGTAAGTCTAGGCATTTTGAGATGTCCTCTTTAGCGTAGTAACCGTTAAGTTAACGATAACTCGCAACCTAGCGTGCTGGTCCACAGACGCTAATCTGATTGGCCGCTGGGAGCCTGGGGCGGGCTCTCCCTCAGCGGCCAATGGGAACTGTTAGTTCTGAATATATTATAGAAACAGACCGTTCTTGGGAAGCGACGAGATGAGGAAGTGAGAACTCCGTCACAACAAACGGGGTTGCTATATTTTCGACAAATTAATCCAGAATCATGTTTTATGGACCAGAGACACACGTTTTTAAGAGGTTACAGCTGCACGAATTGGGACCTTTAATGTGTACTGAGTACACACCACTTGACACATAGGCAAGCACACAATTTTAAATATTTAAAGTGTCAAAAATGCTCAGATGTGATGAATGGATTTGTGGGGCTTAAGAATTTCATGAGTGAGACAACTGTAGCTTCACTGAATTTCAACTGCATAGCCTATAATCAATGTATTTAAATTTTAACAGCAGGAATATGATGAAATCCATGCGGACATAATGATATTGTTACATAGGTAATATTGTACAGTAGATATTATAATATCCTTCACAATCCAACAAGTGTATTACAAGACTATTATAAAACTATAAATCAGTAAATGTACCTGCCCTGCAACTTCCCATGCACCAACCTGCCCTGTACCTCCCCACGCACCGACTGGGCCTCCGCTCTCTTGACCCGTGTCACTGGCACTGTTGGAACAACAGCCACTTCGGACCTCAGCAGCATCACAGGCTTTCCTCACCGGATCCAAAGAGCGGCTGCAGTCTTCCCACCGAGAGCCGTAAGCCTCTGAGCGCTTTAGGTTTCTCTCTGCTTATGCCGAAGCTGGCATAATACGGGAAACTTCTAGCTGTGTTGAGGACCAGTGTTGGGGGTAACTCATTACAAAAGTAACATATTACATGTAATATATTACTTTTAGCAGTAACTCAGTAATATAACTTATTACTTATAGGATTTCAGTAATATTATACCGTTACTTTGTCAAGTAACTCAAGTTACAAATTGAGTTACATTTTATCAAATCAAAGCACATATTTAAAAAAGATACAATAATTTCCTAATCAAACTGTGTGTTTTTATGCAAATAACCACTACAGATGACAATAACAAAGGAAAATAATAACATTTAGAATTTTGGATTGTTTACACCAGGGGTGCCCAATACGTCGATCGCGATCGACCGGTCGATCGCGAAGGTAGTGTGGTCGATCGCATGGCATTGAGGAAGAATTTTTTTTTTTTTTTTTTTTTTTTTACTGTTTTTCCACTGTTTCCACTGTTTCCACTGTTTTTCCACTGTTTCCACTGTTCCACTGTTTTCCACTGTATACTCAGTGTATATATATATATAAATGAATATGTTTGGTAGATCACTTTGACTTGGTCATTTCAAAAGTAGCTCCCAAGCTGAAAAAGTGTGGGCACCCCTGGTTTACACTGACTTCAAGGTTGAAATAATTTTTCAGGATGGTTCCGGGGCGATGATGTCATTCTGCTGCTGCTGTTATTTTGGTAAAAGTAATGCAAAAGTAGTGTAATAAGTAACGAGTTACTCTACACAGAAAGTAATATTGTAAAGTAACGCACTACTTTCAAATGATAGTAACTAGTAATATGTAGTATATTACATTTTGAAAGTAACTTGCCCAACACTGTTGAGGACACAGGGGCAGCAGGCTCTCTGCACACTGTACACTCCCTAATAGGATTACTATGCACCACCTTCTCTCACTTTGCATTGTTCTTGTGTCTCTGCTCCCCTCTCACACAGCAACTTCAACAATCAAAAACACATGCATAATATATATGATTCTAGGCCTGATGAATCCATAAACGACATTTCAGTGCACCGCATTAGCTTCGTCTACAGAGGTTGAGGCGTTGAAGTTGAAACGCTCCCCAGCAATGACTTTTGCGTCTGATGCTTAAACGCCTCTGACATCAGATATGTCGAGAAATTAGTATTCAGATTCCATTAAGATTAGCTTCCCCTTTATGACCGAAAGCGCCAAACCGTCGGCACGCCAAGTAAACACACGACTTCAGCATGACTGATGCTGTTTAACATACCAATCACTTCCAGTCGAGCACCGGAGGGAAACGCTTTTCCTTATAAGCCATGGAGATGGTATTCATCTCCAAAGACAGCTGGCATCTTTTCAACGTGGCGGTATCTTTGAAGTGGCGAAGAAAACAAACGTATCAAAAAATCACAGCCCATCCTTTGAATCATATCTTCATTATCTTCTACTTCCCTGTTGTCAGTGTGAAGGAGTTTCCTCTTTACCGTCCTTTTCTCCCCTCCTCCCCTTAAACTGTTCCTTCAGATGTGGCTGATGCAAACGAGTGCGGGTGAGACACACCAAAGTGTCATTGGCTTTGTATTTTCCCTTTGGTTGTACTTCTCTTTTTTTTTTTTCAAAAGTACCAAACAGTCCTTAAAGTGAATTAAATTTCAAAAGATGCACGCCACTTCAACTTGCCGATAAAACAAACCACTTATTGAGACAAACAACCTAATTCATTCATTAGGTTGTCAGTTTGCACTTAGGTGTACTCTGTATGTGGCCCGATCATAATACATAACTGAAACATATATAATTTTCCTCATCATTTAGAAATGCAAAACAGTTTGCATGCTAGACAAAAATAAATTATTATTGTAGGCATGCTGTTACTCATGCGTTTATTAAATAGATCACACAATATTCCCATATGCAAAACAGAGCATATTGGCAGTATTAATAAATCATATTTGGCAATGGCTATCAGCTACATTCCCAGTAAATGGGACAAGAGACATTAACAAGCGGAGCATTCGTCTACAGTCATTTCTTTGAAGTGAAGACACGCTTATTGCATCTATGCCATTACGCTTCACACTGGCATGGTTTTTCCTGAAAATACCCCCGAAAAAACACCATCTTATTGGATTTAAATTAAACTGGAAACCACATAGATCACATTACATGAACGAAATACTCAATCACTTAGCCTAAGCCAAATGCAATTATCACACTTTCCCGGCCAAAATTAGTTGTCACAGAGTTTAAATAACGAGGAAGCACCCGTTAATAAGTGTAATGACCCATTAGAGATCACAGGAGATGTGGCGCTGGACCATTTAACAAGTCGGTGGCCTCAGCCAGTCGGGGAAATGAAGTGTAAACAATCTTTCAGCCGGTCAAAAGCGTACCAGGGTGTTTGTAAGAATGCTAACTTGCCTTTTATAATAAGCGCGCTGGGCTGCTGTGGCATGCTCTGCCTGTCAAAGTGGATATCAAAGGTCAATGCTGCATGGCTAATAAGCACCAACGTGGTGTCAGGGGCAGTGGTGGATGGTGCAAAACAATGCATGCAAATTGGCATCTGATCAGAAGTCGGCATGGAGGGCCAACGCAAACTAAATGATCCAGTATTTGTCTGAAAGTCGCAGAGCCATGACTGGATTAGGGTTTGCCCGGTTACCACGGAGCGCTCCACCAATCACAGCATTTCCATCTGCTCATCAGGGATATTGATTGTGTCTCGTCTTTTCTTTGACTTGAAAGAGGCAGGGGATTTATGAGATCAGAGAGAAACCATCGAAAGTTAGCGTAGTTTAAAGAGTTCTTTCAAGGCTGAGAAATGCTGAATATTTGATCTATCGTTTATATTCAAAAGGCAGGGTTAGGTATCGATACATTGTGTCACCTGTGTTTAATAAGCTGTGTTCACACCGAGATATTTATTTTTCTCTGTGTCGCTCGACTGAACCCTTTGGAATCGCTCTGTCGCTCTGTTTAAATCGCTCATCAACAGGCACAATAATTGACGGACATCTGGGGGCTATAACGTTACGCAATGTCATGATGTTTGGCCACTACGAGCCACCGTAGTTGTTTACAAGCTAAGCCTATCAGCGTGCTCCTAACGCGAGGTGATACCGGTAGTACAGACTTCACTTCATGTCAGCTGTCAGCCTGTCAATGAGCTGTCAATGCGGTTTGTTGCCACACAATAAACCAGCGGTTTTGTTGTTGTGATCCTTGACTCGCTCTCACACGGCAGCCAATCGGCGTTGAACAGCGAGCGACTGATGCCAGCGTATTTTCGCTCGAGTTGGGATATTTCATCTGAGGCGACGAGCGTATTTTCTCCCTATCGCTCTGTCTCTGCCGCTCGGACGGCCAGCGATTTTTCTCCCGGGCGAATATACGCTCAATCGCTCGTTTGCATTAACTTTGTATGTAAACTCGATGCCAGCGAAAAACTTTAATAGGTCGGTGGGAACGCAGCTTAAGACTAAACACTTAGGTATCGTCTGAAACTGATACATTGTGTCACCTGCGATTAATAAGACTAAACACTTAAGCTGCGTGGAAATCCCCCATAGGGAATTCTTCAATCAGGAGTCATGATGATGGTGGTGGTCAGGGGAGGAGGTGGGGCAAAAACTGCTTCAGGATGATGATCAGCAACTGAGGATGACACATGGCACATACACAGCACATAGCAAACAGAGTACAAAACATGGACCCTGATATACTACGCTGATTAGGTGATTGGGATCAGCTGGAGAGGAATAGCTTGAGCTGATTGGTTATTGCCACATGTGTGGTAAACTGTGAATGGGTGAGGAGACAGCATCAGAGAAAGGGGGCGAGCCTAACAATGAATGGGTTATACAACCGCAAAGAAAGGGGGCGTGCACTGTGATATGACCTGAACTGGGCGTTAGCTGTTAAGTAGTCTTCATTATTGGAAAATAGTCCAAGACATTATATGGTCTCTCCCCATCCTAAATATTGCTGAATCGCTTGGTTCTCTGGCTCTGCCCGGCACAGAACTCCTCCACTGAGAAGATGTCTGCCTCACATTGAGGTTTGATGCTGTGAAAGAGCCGTTCATCGCAGAAATAATCCAATGAGGCCTTCAGCCATCTTTCTAAATAAGCAAGGCAGCAGTTGAAGGGCTCATTGAGTTTGTGCTGGGGGAGCGGGCGACCTGTCAGAAGATTAGGCAACAGATTTATATACATAAGGCTGGTGTAAAACAGAGGGAAAGCCAGGAGTGAAACATGAGCTCCGTATGGGGAAATGATTGGGAGATCTTCATTACATCCCATTCTCTTTCTGCCTCACCTTCATTACTCGTACGCCTCCATGTGCTTCACTGATACACTAACTAATCACCCGTCCCTGCCTCACAAAACAATCACTTTCCTAATTGCCACTAATGCTTGAGGTATGGAGGACACCTTTTCCCAGATGGAGTAATTAACAAACACTCAGTTTATCTATCTATCTATCTATCTATCTATCTATCTATCTATCTATCTACTGTATCTATCTATCTATCTATCTATAGTATCTATCTATCTATCTATCTATCTATAGTATATATCTATCTATCTATTATCTATCTATTCTACAGTATCTATCTATCTATCTACAGTATCTATCTATCTATCTATCTATAGTATATATCTATCTATCTATCTATCTATCTATGTATTATCTATCTATTCTACAGTATCTATCTATCTATCTATCTATTCTACAGTATCTATCTATCTATCGATCTATCTATCTATCTATCTATTCTACAGTATCTATCTATCTATCTATCTATCTATCTATCTATCTATCTATTCTACAGTATCTATCTATCCATCTATCCATCTATCCATGTATTATCTATCTATCTATCTATCTATCTATGTATTCTCTATCTATTCTACAGTATATATCTATCTATCTATCGGTCTGTTGGTCTATCTCTTCCTTTTGCAGTATTGGAGGAATTATTGAACGAAAATAAAATAAGTAATAAGTTCTATGGGGATAACTGTTCTTCAGTGATCATTCATGCTCCAGTCAGGAGTAAGGAGCTGTATTGGCACAATGCTAAGTCAATCAGAGCTACAGCATTTGGATAACACAAAATAAGTCACGTTCTGGATACAACGGATAGACATATTTTGTGTCATGTGTTCTGGGATTGTCACCTTAGCAGGTGGGGGTAAGGTCAATGTTTAAAACCCACTAACACCTCTAAACACCACTCTGACTGATAATGTGGGCCATCTATCTTCATCACAGACAGACAGGCAGGCAGCACCATCTCACCTTGGAGGCTGAGACATGTGGTGTTGATCCATGTAGATCTGAGCCAGCGGGGCTCTGAATTCCCTACTTACAAGTCAATGAGACTCAAAAGGCACATTGCACAGGACAGCATGGGCAAAACCATATCTCTATTCAGTCATGCACCATTCCCATCCTAAATGTGCCTGTAGAGCGGGAGTTGAGCCAGTTTTTACTGAAGGCATTTTTAAAGTGAGGGCATGCCACGGACAGTAATGTCTTCAATTAAAATATGTGGTGCATCTCTGGGAATAATCACATCAATAATCACGGCACGGTGGTTCAGTGGTTAACACTGTTGCCTCACAGCAAGAAGGTCCCGGGTTCAAACCCCGGTCCGTCCCAGGTCCTTTCTGTGTGGAGTTTGCATGTTCTCCCCGTGTCCGTGTGGGTTTTCTCCGGGTGCTCCGGTTTCCTCCCACCATCAAGAAAGACATGTATGCTAGGGTTAATACTCCTGTCAGTGCCCCTGACCAAGGTACTGGCAAAAGAACCGGAGTTGGTCCCCGGGCGCTGCACTGCGGCTGCCCACTGCTCCTAGTTCTAGGAAGGTTCCTAGTAGAGGATGGGTCAAATGCAGAGGATGAATTTCCCCATGGGGATAAATAAAGGATAACTTAACTTAACATCTAAAATTAACAGTTTTCAAAATATGACCTAAATATGGCTCAACTTGTCCCTGATGAGGGGTAAGTTTATCCTATTGTAACATTGCTTATGTTCAAGTAAAACTGATCACTTCACCTCATAATACTGTTATATTATTTTAAAATAAAGATCAAATCAAAGAAAGGTGGTCTGGCTCACTTGTAAGGCACTTGCTCCCAATGAGGGGTAAGTTGAACAGGGCATGGCGGTTTTGGGTCTAAATTTCTGTGATAAAATGTAAGAATGCAATGTAGAAAATCATTTTTTTTAACCTAAATGTGCTTATACCATTTACTGTATTCCATGGGCACCTCTCCATCACAGGGTGAGTCAAATGGATTAATCTTCAAAAATGTGTTGTCACATGACCAATTTTCTCTATGCTTCCTCAGGGGGCTGTTTCAACTTCCCCCACAGGCTCAAATCACCCTGCGTTCCCCTAATCTGAATTCAGTACAGTTGGAAAATGAAAACATGCACATATACTGACATGGAGTCTGGCAACAATTTACATGTATTACATTTCACCATCTGACCCTTGACCAAGCAGAAACACTTGGGATGCTGATATTGGCATATCTGTCTGCTGTATATCTTTTCTAATTTTATTTTCGTCCTCCGAGATTTTAACTTTGCACAAGTCAGTGGGTGGTAAACGGCATAATGCTACTTTTAATGAAGCGCATTTGTTTGCTGACATCATTTTTGGGGCGTCTTCTGATGAATGTTAAATAAGAATATAAATTATGTTATGTAGGAGGTTATAGGAACATGCCTTGTTTTTGGATGCATTTCTGACAGGATTGATTTGCTGCCACAAAATGCACCCACATCAACGCAGAACCATCCAAACCTTTTCACTGTGGTGGCATTTTATCACTATTTCTTTCACTCATATCGATAATACCCTCTATAAGATTTAGTGCTCAACAGCTGTGGAATAACAGCTGTCAGATTTGTGTTGTTTGAACACATGGCCGTCATGTAAAGAGAGTAGAAGCGTCAAAACACAATGGAAGTTTAAGCTTTTCCTAATCTTCCCGTCATTTTTCTTAGAAAACATTTACCACTGTGCTGCTGATGAACAGATGAGGATGAGTTTTCTGTCATCATTGCAGGAAATTCTTCAAAAGTTCTCTCCAGAAATGACTGCCTAGAATGAGCATGAGAATGAGGCAGGATCTAGGACAAATCCGTGGCTTTTCAGTGGAGACCTCTAATCTTCCATGCAAATCCAATGGTAAAGTGCTTCCCCATTAGTGTGGAACAAAGTAAGACAATCAAGAGATTTATTGGAATCAGGGATGCTCACATAAGCTACATGCAACATGAAAAGAGTCTCTGGTGTCGGTTGGGAACTCGTCGGCAGCTATCGGGGGAACTGGAGCTGTGAGTGAAACCCCAGAGATTTACCTCCTCCCAGGAGGACAGGACATCTGAAGCTTATGATAAGAGGTAATGAGGTTAGCGTGAAGTATGAGTGACAGACATTGGAAGCAGCCAGGTTACAGTGTTGGGGGTAACTCATTACAAAAGTAACATATTACATGTAATATATTACTTTTAGCAGTAACTCAGTCATATAACTGATTACTTATAGGATTTCAGTCATATTATACCAGTTACTTTGTCAAGTAACTCAAGTTACAAATTGAGTTCCTTTTTTTTTAATCAAAGCACATATTTAACAAAGATACAATCGTTTTCGTAATCAAACGGTGTGTTTCATGCAAATAATCACTATAGATGACAATAACAAAGGAAAAGAATAACATTTAGAATTTTGGATTGTTTACACTGACTTCAAGGCGGTTGCAATGATTTTTCGGGATGGTTCCGGGGCGGCGATGTCATTCTGCGACTGCTGTTGTTTTGGTAAAAGTAATGCAAAAGTAGTGTAATAAGTAACAAGTTACTCTACACAGACAGTAATATTGTAAAGTAACTTATTACTTTCAAATGAAAGTAACTAGTCATTTGTAGTATATTACATTTTGAAAGTAGCTTGCCCAACACTGCCAGGTTATGAAGGAAAACATTTGCCTCCACCTCCTTCTTGACTCCTGGGTGGCAGGATTGGGAACTTCACAGTTAGAAGAGGATAGTTTGGGAAACCTCTGGATGGATGGATCAGAATATTTCTGATACCAAGGCACACGTGAATGAGGGAAGCAAAAGACGCTATGCCGGTTGCTCACGGTTAAGTCAGAAAGAATAAAACCGAAACTTCCCGTTACGAATTTCAAAATAAACCAGTATACCATTGCAACCGTTTTGTGTGTGTGAGTACCAAAGAGGAAATAAAGAACACATTTGCATAGAAACCTGTTTTTAACCCATCATGCAGTCATGGGTCATGCAGTAATACATTAACGCTTTTATTTTGAAACTAAAATGATGTCTAGCAGTTAGTATGGTCACGTCAGTTTGCTGGGTATTTGTGTTGTGGGTTCAAGATGATACCGTCTTCTAACTTGAAAGACGTGAGTTTGCTGGGCGCACAGTCGGGTAGTGTATTTTGATCTGTGATTCCAGTCATGTCATGTATTTCAGTGAGTTTTTCAGTCGTGATCAAAAGTCTTAATGAACCAGTCGTGTAGTGTAAACTCCCCAGTCTCTTCATCATCAGCTACGATTGTCAAAGTCGGCTAGTGTATCTAGGATATAATATAATTTTATTCTTATCTGCATCATCAGCATCATTGTTTATATTGTGGTTTTCTGCCACGTTGGACTTACCCTGCTAGCCGGGCGCATGGAGCAGACACTGACAGAAAGTTAATGCTGGAAGAACGCTGGTCCGCCCGCAATTAGCAGTTAGCTCAGCAGCTGGAGCTAGCTTGATGGCTAACCGCTAACAAGTTAACACGTTGGTCCGCCCGCAATAGAGAGCCAAAGTGAAACGTCACTTCCTGCTTTCTCCCTGTACCAGCGCTGCGAAAAATATGAATGGCGGTGGACGGAGAATAAGGTTACTTTTTTGATCCCGTTTGAATTGTGCCACGGGGTGCCAACGCTAATTTTGTCAATTTAAAACATAGCTTTGCATGTCAAGAAAGTCACAGTTTGTCGTCAAACTGAAACGTAGGAGTTAGTTTTGAATAAAAACGACATAGCTCGTGGAAGCTGGTGGCATGTCGCCGGTCTTCAACTTTGCCGGTAGAGAAAGTGACATCACTTAGGCGACAGTGCATGTAGTCTTTCTGATTTATAACTTCTAGTGCGACAGTTTGGCGACAAACTACGACCTTCTTGACATGCAAAGTTATGTTTTAAATTGACAAAATTAGCCCCCCCATATATGCAATGAATTAAGCAGATTGAAAACAACGTTAGCTCAGCTGTGGGATGCCAGCGCTGCCTTGGCGAACAAGTGCACAACTTTCTCTAACGCTCCCAACTTCCTCTATACACGTCGTCATTGGAAACAACTGGAAAAGTGAAGAAGCTGGAGCTGTGGACAAGAAGCTCAGTGGACACACTCAGCGGACAAAAAGAGCAGTGCAAACAAGACGCTCAAATGATTGGGATTAAAAGGCCTTTGAAGTTCTAACACCAAGCGAGCTTGTTAGTGCTTCAAATCCCTTCAGGAGCCGAAACCCTTTTGTTTTGCTCCCACTTTCTTTGGGGTTTATTGTGAAGCAAAGTAAAGCATCCTGTGCCGACATCCTTTTTCTCCTTGGATTTTGTCCAATAGCTCCAGCACTGATTAGCTCCAGCACTGATTGGAAGTTTGCATTCATTTTGGTCACACACAGTCACTCTTGGCTAACCTGGGGTGGTGTAACAGTGGCAGTGTTGGGCAAGTTACTTTCAAAATGTAATATACTACATATTACTAGTTACTTTCATTTGAAAGTAATAAGTTACTTTACAATATTACTTTCTGTGTAGAGTAACTCGTTACTTATTACACTACTTTTTTGGATTGCTTTTACCAAAACAACAGCAGCAGCAGAATGACATGGCCGCCCCGGAACCATCCCGAAAAATAATTTAAACCGCCTTGAAGTCAGTGTAAACAATCCAAAATTCTAAATGTTATTCTTTTCCTTTGTTATTGTCATCTATAGTGGTTATTTGCATAAAAACACAGTTTGATTAGGAAATGATTATCTTTTTTAAATAAGTGCTTTGAAAAAAAAAAAAAAGTAACTCAATTTGTAACTTGAGTTACTTGACAAAGTAACTGGTATAATATTACTGAAATCCTATAAGTAATAAGTTATATTACTGAGTTACTGCTAAAAGTAATATATTACATGTAATATGTTACTTTTGTAATGAGTTGCCCCCAACACTGTTACAGTGGTATAACTCGTCAAACTGCAGTTTGACAAGTGTTCATATTGAGCAAACTGAATATACTGTAGGACCCATGAAGCTTAGTTTGCAGTTTTGGCCTCCATTTTGGATGTCTGCTAAACGTGCTCCAATGGCTTCTCCTGAGTGGGTGTTCATTTTGGCCTTGGCTTTGTCTAACTGAAGAAAATAAAGTCAAAGTGTTCAAAATGTTATTATGGAAATGTCCACCTACCTATTGAGAGTCGCAAATCAATTGTGATTTTTTTCCCCCACTGCAAAGAAACATTTCTAAGCACATGTATTAATTTGGTTGTAGCATCAAAAATGAAATTCATGTTTTTGTGTTTTGCCATGATTTTGGACTTTTAGAAAAGCTCTATTTTCATGAACTGTAAGTTGGGATGACGTTATAAAAAAAGTTTGAGATGACATAAAAACTGGTAGCTGTGCTCTTTAGACGTGGGTTAACTTTGAACTGTCAAAGATGGGTACTAACTGATCAATCAATATCACAGTTTGCATGTGAAACTCAGTTGACGTATGTATCCGAGTTCTTCCACCGTTGGCTTTCACAATTGACAACACTGATCCATGCCTTTGTGTACCGGGAAGGATGCCCCTATGTTCATCTCCTTATGCAAATCAAGAAGACAGGACTAATCTGTCATCGGCTTGAATGTGCTGAGGACTGTTCTTTCCATGTTCCAAGGGCAAGAGAGGGGCCCAGTTTGCCCAGAAACTCCCTCAGAAGAAGGGAGATGTTGGTGCTGTGCCATCATGCTCACACAGGACTTCTGAGCTCTTCTTGGTAGCAGGGGAGGAGGATAAGGTCCGCCTCCTCTGCTGTAACACAAACTTAGAGGTGCCGCAGTTGCCGTATCTGCCAAGCATGGTGCTGTGAGAGAGCACTGGCTGTATTCACACTCATGTCCGAATTGCTGATCTGTTTTTTTTAACTGTTCATATCTCATGTAGAATTTAACACGCAATCCGATACCAATATGAACTGACAGCGATGTCGAGAAGGCACGCCTGTGTAGGTAAATGAGAACAAAATACATCTTTTGTACCCACCCACAGGCACGGACTGCATAATCGGGCACGTCGGGCAAATGCCCGGTGGCCTGGCCTGGCCTGGATTTTTTTTTTTTTTTTTTTTTTTTGGTGTGTGCCCGCAGTCAGGCCACTCACTGAACAGCAGGCCAGGCAGGCCACTGAGGCCAGTAGTGTTCCTATTTCCGCGGATAGCAGCCAGCAGACAGGCAGGCAGGAATGAGTTAACTTGTCAGTCAGACTCGTCCCAGCCCAGGCCACTCGAGGTGAGTCACACAGACAGACACATGATGATATAACGCAGTATGCACGATCTGATCACTCTTCCTTAAATAAAGTTTGCTGTGAAGCGTTTGTACAGAGGCATGTTTTTGGTTATACTTCTTCATATTATACTTGCAGTTATCTAGGCAATGTTGATGTTTCTATTAGTGAACAAATAGCTAACATGTATCATCACGTTAGCATTATAATCACTAAATCTTGCTTCAAACGACCCAAATTGGGCTTCAAACGGCCCAAATTTTTTGCACCGCCGACCTTTGCTGGCGCGCGTGTGTCGGCCCGTATTGGCCTGGCCTGCTTGGTATAAATGCCCGGCCTGAATTATGATCCCAGTCCTCCCCTGCCCACCCACACAGTATGCTCCCACTCTCTCTGCAGGCTACTCTTTTAGCTGATATGGGAAGCACTCCAATATGGGCCTTTGCTCTTTGGATGCTGCTACATCTTTGAGCACGTTGGTGACATCGTCAGCAGGAGATAAAGACAACAAGAAGCAGTACAGCTGCCTAATATCACTCCATAGATATATTCAACATAAATAGATCTGCTCATGGATTTTTATGCCTCCGCCGGCGATAGCCAGGCTGGAGGCATTATGGATCCAGGTTGTCCGTCCGTACGATGTTCGTTAACGCGATATCTCAGGAACGCCTTGACGGAATTTCATCAAATCTGCCTCAAATATGGACTGCCGTGGCTGCAGTGAGGTACTGCAGCACTGCCGTGGCAGCAGTGAGGTACTGCAGCACTGCCATGGCAGCAGTGAGGGGAAGGGGGGGGGGGGGGGGGGGGGGCTTTTGTAAAGAACAAAGAAAACATGTAAATAACACAAGCCCCCACTTTGGTCGCTGCAGCAGTACCACAGCAAAGTGGCCAAACAAGATGAAAAACAACTGTCAAGTTAAATCACGTGTTTGTTCGCAACATATTTATCTTTACATAACACACGGTATTGATATTAACTCCATGTCTTAAAGCTTTAGGGAGTTATAGCAGTTTCAGTTTTATTGATTTATTTTCAATGTCTTTTTCAAATGTATACAGCAAGGTGCTCCGACGTCTAATCAGATCATCTACTGTAGCCTACCCTATAGTAACCCAGCTGGCACGGGACGTCAGTTTAACGTCATATCGACGTTGGACTCCAACGTTGAACTGACGTTGGATTTTGGTTGAGAATGAAAATCGGGTTGACGTCAAAACACAACGTTGGCAAGACATCAGCGTCCAACGTTAGATAGACATCAGCCTCTGACGTTGGTTAGACATCAGCATCCAACATTGGATAGATGTGGGATTTTGGTTGGGAATGAAAATCGGGTTGACATCAAATCCCAACGTTGGGCAGACATCAGCCCCCAACGTTGTATAGACGTCAGTCTCCAACGTTGGATAGATGTAGGATTTTGGTTTAGAATGAAAATCTGGTTGACGTCAAAACCCAACGTTGGCAAGACATCAGCCTCCAACGTTGGATAGACATCAGCCTCTGACGTTGGTTAGACATCAGCATCCAACGTTGGATATATGTAGAATTTTGGTTGGAAATGAAAATCGGGTTGACATCAAATCCCAACGTTGGGCAGACATCAGCCCCCAACGTTGTATAGACGTCAGCCTCCAACGTTGGATAGATGTAGAATTTTGGTTGAGAATGAAAATCTGGTTGACGTCAAAACCCAACGTTGGCAAGACATCAGCCTCCAACGTTGGATAGACATCAGCCTCTGACGTTGGTTAGACATCAGCATCCAACGTTGGATATATGTAGAATTTTGGTTGGAAATGAAAATCGGGTTGACATCAAATCCCAACGTTGGGCTGACATCAGCCCCCAACGTTGTATAGACATCAGCCTCCAACGTTGGATAGATGTAGAATTTTGGTTGAGAATGAAAATCTGGTTGACGTCAAAACCTAACGTTTGCAAGACATCAGCCTCCAACGTTGGATAGACATCAGCCTCTGACGTTGGTTAGACATCAGCATCCAACATTGGATAGATGTAGAATTTTGGTTGGAAATTAAAATCGGGTTGACATCAAATCCCAACGTTGGGCAGACATCAGCCCCCAACGTTGTATAAACATCAGCCTCCAACGTTGGATAGATGTAGAAGTTTGGTTGAGAATGAAAATTGGGTTGATGTCAAAACCCAACTTTGGGCTGACATCAGCCTCCAACGTTGGCTAGACATCAGCCTCCAACGTTGGATAGACAGCCTCAAACATTGGATAGACATAGAATTTTGGTTGGGGTTGACGTCAAAACCCCATGTTGAGTAGACATCAACCTCCAACGTTGGCCAGGCATCAGCCTCCAACGTTATATAGACACAGAATTTTGGTTGGGGTTGACATCAAAACCCAACGTTGGCTAGACATCAGCCTCCAACGTTGGCTAGGCATCAGCCTCCAATGTTGGCTAGACATGGGTAGAAATTTAAATCTGGTTGATGTCAAAACTTTCGTATCACAAAAAGAAAAAAATCAACATTGAATACAGAATTTTAGAAAACAGGATTTATTTTCAGAACGTAAGAAATTAGATTATCACATTAAAGGTACATTCAGCAATGTTTTTGTGTTAAAATAAGTGTTAAATGGCTCTATATTCTGACAGCAATCACTGAAATCGAGTGTTTGATCAGTGACTTAAACCCCCAACTTCGCTGTCCTCTATGTCTCTCCTGTAGTCCTGCATGCAGGGCGGACGTATCTCTGCAACTGTAACTCGTAGAGACTCATGGATGGATTTGGGGTGAGAAAATATATTATAGTCCTTTATAGGCATCTCGATCTGACCTTCCGTTTCCGAGAAAATGTCAACTTTTGTCTGATTGGATAGTTTGAGGTCAGTGCCAATTTGTATCGGCCACCACTGCCTGGATCCAGGAGAAGTGCAGAGAACATAAGCAAGACCTGTATATGGCTTTCATTGATCTCTCGAAGGCATTCGACACAGTAAATCAAAAGCTACTCTGGGACCTACTCAGTCGATTTGGAGTCCCACCCAAATTCCTCTCCATTCTAAAGCTATTTCATGACGGCATGCAAGCCCACGTTCAAATAAGTGGACAACAGTCTGACCCTTCTACGTCAAAGTAGGAGTAAAACAAGGATGTGTCTTAGCCATCATCATCTTCAACATCTTCCTCACAGCAGTCACTCTCCTCTCCCATAAGCATTCAATTCCATCTGTCTTAGTTTGCCATAGTCTCTCCCCAGACTCAAATATTACGTTGAATCGCTGCGCTCCGTATACTACATAAGTGAGTCTGTGCCAGTTAACAGCCACTGCTGGTTTTGAAGGCGGGTTGAAATTGAATGAGTGACAGGTCGTAGCACCGATGAGAGAGCAAATGGGCTGCGCCTCCCGTGTTGTCTGATCGCAAAGTCGTTACTGATTGGAGAGGACTGAAGCCATCACTGGCATATGACTGGCCAAGTGAACGGTTCCCTCCCATAACCAGCCCTCTGAGGGAAAGTGTCCCAGACCCAGAGAGAGCTCTGCAGCATGCAGTAACCTAGTGTATCAGCGTAAGAACTCTCATGGGTCTGGCGTCGAGACTAAGTTTGCCATAACTTCTATGTACTGTATCAATTCAACAGAATTCAGATACAACAGAAAGTAGCTGGCCCCCAGGTATTTTCACATTATCAAATCTGGCCCCCATTCAAAAGGGTTTGGACAGCCTTGCCATGTATAGTCTCATATCACAATATTGATATAAAATCGATATATTGCCCACCCTTAATATTGAGTGCCAGAATCAACCTCCCAATGATGCAATTTGTAGAAAAACATTGGATTTCATTTATCAATCACTGCTTTCAATGTCTTTCTGATGTAAATGTTTTATTTTTACAACCAGATCACCCTATTAAATAAACAGCGTCATGACTCAATAATGTTACTTGGCAGAGGGTCGCTCGTACTGAGCACATTTCCTCGTCAAACTGACGGTGAAAAATGTTTGCTCGTCACAAAATAAAAAACTTATTTGAGGGAATGTAATTAGGTTATCGATCACATTCGCTAACCTGTTGCTCTTTTAAGTCGGGATGTTTGTCGGCGTTTGGTCAGCTCCCTTCGCCAGTTCGCCTCCGCACTTTTAAACATTGTTTACTGACGGGCTATGTAGTGTCAGTCCCTGTCACTGTCAGCAATGTAACGTAAGCAAAATAATCCCATATTTCGCTCTGTCCATGTCCAAGACAAGACCGTATGTGCTCACAGCAGCCATGTTTGTTGTGTTGAAGCTCTGAATGAGTGAAAGAGAGGAGGGGGGGGGACGCCCACGACAGGGAGTTAAAGCAGAGCACCACTTGGAGCACTCTTCGCACACCCCCACATGGACACAATGTCACATGCATGTAACATAAAATTATTTCTTTTAAAAGCACGCAAATTATTTTTAACTCAGCGTAAATGAACATCATGATTGAGAACATATATATTCACATCGAAAAAATAACACATTTAAAAGGTCTTGAATGTGAAATGGCAGAACATGACTGTTACAACACAGAACTGAAGCTCAGACAACAATTGACAAGGTTTTAAGACATTTCTACAGTGATGGCAGACCAATATATATTTTTCCTCCAAAAAAATAACACTCATGAAGGCCTTCCATTTGCCTGTCCCTCACTCTCTCACACTCACCTCACTCATGAAGGCCTTCCATTCGCCCATAGGCTTTTTGTAGGAAGGGGTTGAATGTCCATCACGGATGGCATCATGGTGGATCTCAGCTTGCAGTACTGAGAGCACTGTTGAGTCACACTTGGAGTAAGTGAGGTGTAGGACATAATAATATGCCATCGGGTAGACAAGTCCCTCTTTCAACCGATCTCTTTCGAAGGTCGCCACTGGCATGCTCCCATGGCGATCATGCAGTTTTCCTCACTGATGACCACAACTGGAGATGATAGAGGTTGTTGGCGCAGGAAACCGTTTGGGTCTTCTGAAACCTAGATGACAAAAGTCAATGTAAAAGATTAGAAAACTACCAATTAGAAAAACCATCACAGTTAAAACAATCATTATACATCAAATCGGAGAAAAAGATTTTGTATAATTTTTTTGCTGACCAGATACTGAAACCAAGTTTCAATAAAGCGACTCTTAAAACAAAAATCACAGTGTGAACACTTCTCCTTATGTCATTGTGAAAATGACAAAGTACAAAACATAATGTAGGCATGCAGTATCCAATATACTGCACAAGTCTCACCGTAAAGACATGGAACTGGGCCTCGCTGCTTAAAGCTGGAGTGCATAACATAAACGAATGTTTATGTTATGCACATATTCAGCTATTGCAAAACGACTTCACACAATGCTGATTAAGCCTATCTGCACCACATAACTCTCTCTGTGCATTTCTCAGTATACCTGAGTTTTCTACCTGTCGGGCACGACTGTGTCGGATTGAAAACTCTGGTATACGCAATTAGATTAATCGCAAAGGCTTCGATTTAACATGTGACATGACTGCATGTAGGTACACGTTACGTGACGTCGTTACGCAGCAGCAGCACGCCGTAGTAGACGGACGTATGTTTACGCAGCAGCACCAGCATCAAACGTGCCTGGATGGAGGAGAAACCTAGCTGCAGCCCCATGGCTGCAGCAGTCTGCAGAATATAGCTAGCGAGCCGATTAGCGAACTTTACAAAAGTTGACACATTATTCACTCTGACTGGATTTTTAATAGTGCGCCACTGACTGGATTCTCTACAATGGAAGGGCAGCTATCTAACAAGACTCGGAAGTGTAATAGCTTCAGCCGAACAAGAACAAGAAGCGGCCGCCGGATGATTTAGCACCGAAGAAAGGCTGGAACTACTTTGGATTTAGAGCATCGGTTAGTTAGACAGTGTTAAGCAAGCGCGGTGCCGACAACGCTTCAAACGTCATAAAAGCTATGGAAATCAACAGATGGACCAGACTCCAGTGCTTCACCACAGACTACACCTCGCCATCGGTACGTTATTTAGCCTAGCAGCTAGGGCTAGCAACGTAGCAAGTTAACTTTACTAACGCTAGCTCTCTCCCTAAGGAGATAGCTCATTTAGCTAGTAAAGTTAGCTTGCTAGCCCTAACTGGCTAGCTCACGTTACATGTCCTCTTCCCCTCTCACTTAACATTATCAGTCTGACTCTGCCTGAATGCAGTAGGCTACTTGTATTGTAACGTTAGCTTGGTAAGCCTACAGTAATGTCTAAATGCCCCTCTTCACCTCCCCCAATATATTATATAGCCAATATATTGTCAGTCTGGGAAATGGAATGATTCTGTAGTAGCTAATGTCCTCTCTCCCAGCGTTCTGCTCTCTCCCTCCCCATCTCTCCTCCCTACTTTCTCTCCCTCCTACATCATCTATAATTAGTTCCAATCTTAAAAATGCAATACAGCCATGTAGTACTTATAGAATAATTTGGTTAATTATTTTGTTTTTCAGAAAAGTTGCGAACAAGCTACATAAGTGCAGAGAATGTCCCACAAATCAAGGCCCGGGTGAAGAGAGAGATGGAACAAGTGCAGGTGGCACTAAAGGTAACTTGCATTAATTCTCTCCTCTCCCACTCCTCTCTCCTTATCCTCCCCCTCTCTCCCCTGGCTTTCCTTGCAAAATAGGGCTTCACTGAAACACTGCTTGTGTATATAGCCTGCCCTGTGCCCCGTATTTGATGTGTGAATGAATGTGTGTGCTGTGAATTGCATTAATGTGAAACTTAACAGTTGTGTCTGTGTTTTGCAGGAGAAGAGGGCTGCCATCACCCCCAGATGCTGCTGCTGTGCCTCAAAGTGCAGCACAGGAAGGAGCCAGGCCATCGGCTGCAAAAAAGGCCAAGCGATCCTTGGGCAGTTACTTCAAGAGCTGCAGCGATGCTGGTGCTTTTTGTTTTGTTTGTATTGTTAAAGACTGAGACACAGAGAGAATTGCAGCTGTTGTTTAAAAGCAAATAAATGTTGCTGGAAGGAATTCTTATCCAAGTTCTCATCCTTGCATTATAATATAGAGCAGTTTGTTGATTGTGATGTTTGAATGTGGTAGGCAAATGCTCCATTGTGTTTTACATTTATTACAGTTAATATTGCACTGAAACTTGATTAAAAAAAAATCGAAATTAAATCGAAATCGCAATATCGGTCAGAAAAATCGCAATTAGATTTTTTACCCAAATCGTTCAGCCCTACTAAGAAGCACTTTTACATTTGCAAGTGTTTTTTTATACTTTCATATTATAGACCAGAAATAGATTTTTTGCTAATAAGCATTTCCATTTTCCATGCTTCCATTTTAGAAATGGAAGCATTTTTTTCTCCTTATGCATAAAATGCGTAGTGAAACCATGACCCAAAAACAAAAGGTATGTGGACTGTGGGCTAATGTATTGTTGCAATATTGCATACAGAGTATTAAAAAATACATACATGTTTCATCACTGCTATCCTGGCGTTGCTCTGCGGTGCTCATTGCAGGTGACTGGCATTGCTGGTTTCAGATCGGCATGGCACTTGGGTGCTGGCTGCAGGTTACATCAGAAGAAAAAAGTATTGGGAAATATTAGGTTTCCAAACACTTACAAATGAATGGAATACTAAGATCCCTGGACAGACACTAAAGCTGTTGCGTGGCCTAACGTTTTCATCCAAAGACTCACAGATGCATACAGTATATTAAATGCAATACCACATACATGTTATCACTGTGATCTTGGTGTTGCACTGGGGTGCTGGTGCTTCCTGCAGGGGGCTGGTGTTGCACTGACGTGCTCCCTGCACTGACCCTTTTGTCTCACATCACAAGGTGCCATACAGACTCAGGAAGTTTTCAGGACCGGGAAAAAGATTGTTGATTTCATCCCGGGAGAGTGAGTGCAGCAAGTCTTCTCCAACATTAGTAGCTGGAACAGAAGTTACAGTTAGGGGCAAGAAGACACTGAGCTTATCACTGAATTAATTCAGCCTTGTGTACATAACAGTTGAGGATATTCCACTATCTTTTTTTTTTTTAATTGTGACATTTCCTCTTTCCTGTACAATTGCCAGTGTTCTGAGATTTTGCTCACTCTTGCTACAGCAGACCTGCCAACCTTGGAAAATGATTTTTAGTGCCACACAGCATGTGTTTTGGCCTTGTGCTTAGTTCACATGCTTTCGCACTACAGTGCACATAACATCACTGTCAATGTGACAGTGTTAGCCAGATGGCTAATTTCCAACTGTTGTCCCTTGGCCAGAACTTAAGTTAGCCATTACTCAGTCAAAAGTTTGAGTACACTTGCTTAAACCATTGTCGTTTCATGATATATTTCAATTTGTGTGCTTACACCAGCTCAGTGGCCTTGTGGTTTGAGTGTCCGCCCTGAGACTGGGAGGTTGTGAGTTCGATCCCCGGCCGAGTCATACCAAAGACTATAAAAATGGGACCCATTTGCCTGCCTGCTTGGCACTCAGCATCAAAGCGTTGGAATTGGGGGGTTAGATCACCATATGATTCCCGAGCGCGGTGCTGCTGCCGCTCACCGCTCCCCCAGGGGATGGGTCAAATGCGGAGAACAAATTTCGCACACTCAGGTGTGTGACAATCAGTGGGACTTTACCTTTACTTTACTTTACACAAGCGGATAACCATAAGTGAAATGCAAGTAAACGTATGTTGTGATGTCAATTCTGAATAAAGTAGTTAGTAGTAGTTAATAGTTAACACAATTGGAGAACATAGAAAAAATACTATATTGATCATAGTTTCACTGTTATCCATCTAACCATAGCAAAAAAATCTGTTGCTCATTCTGATCTCTTGAGACTAACTAGAGCCTCCTTATTTTTTAATCATTCTGTGCTCATTTATTTCTTGCTCCTAAAGCTGTGTTCACACCGAGATATTTATTTTTCTCTCTGTCGCTTGATTCAACCCTATGGAATCACTCTGTCGCTCTGTTTAAATCGCTCGTCAACAGGCACAATAATTGACGGACATCTGGGGGCTATAACGTTACGCAATGTCATGATATTTGTCCACTACGAGCCACTGTAGTTGTTTACAAGCTAAGCCTATCAGCGTGCTCCTAACGTGAGCTAGTACAGACTTCATTTCGGCTATGTTCACACAGCAAACATTAGTGCTTGAATCTGACTTGTTGCTCACATCTGATTTTTTGTGTGGCTGTTCACACAGACTTTTTAAAAGTGGCCCATATCAGACTCCAGTGTGAACAGGTCGCGGACCTGAAGTGACCCGCATGTGCAGCACACTGCTGTTCTACATAAACCCAGAAGAAGACAGCAGTAAACATGGCGGTAGCTGACGATGTTGTTTCATCTGTTGTTTACGGTTCAATTTACAAGTTATTGTGCAGTGGAAGACAGGGAATATAGTTAAGTTAAGTTAAGTTATCCTTTATTTATCCCCTTGGGGAAATCCATCCTCTGCATTTGACCCATCCTCTACTAGGAACCTTCCTAGAACTAGGAGCAGTGGGCAGCCACTGTGCAGCGCCCGGGGACCAACTCCAGTTATTTTGCCAGTACCTTGGTCAGGGGCACTGACAGCCAGGAGTATTAACCCTAACATACATGTCTTTCTTTGATGGTGGGAGGAAACCGGAGCACCCGGAGAAAACCCACACGGACACAGGGAGAACATGCAAACTCCACACAGAAAGGACCTGGGACGGACCGGGGTTCGAACCCGGGACCTTCTTGCTGTGAGGCAACAGTGTTAACCACTGAGCCACCGTGCCGTCATATAGGTGCAGATGATAGCGAGGAGAAAGAGAGCCTTTAGATTTTTTTTTAATAATGGCTTTCTGTGGAGCAATAGCTGCTACTTCTTGCTAATACTTATGAGGTCTAAAACCTCACTGTTCCTCCACTGATTACCTCACTCGCAGCTGTCCTCCATGTTTGTAATCACAATCTGGTCCTCCCTCCTCCCGCCAGTGCAGAATAGTGACGAATGTCGCTCTGGAATGACGTAAAAGTCACATTGAAGCATTAAGTCAGATATGGGCAAGATGTCTGTTCACACCGGAGTCACATTCCAAAACATCAGATTTGAATCTGATGTTTTTCCACATTTGAAAGTAGCCCAGGTCGTCTTTAAAAAAGTAACTTTCAATGTGACTTGTACTGTTCACACAGTCATAAAAAAGACTGACCTGAGTCACTTAGGTGGGAAAAGATTAGATTCAAGCACTAAGGCTGGCTGTGTGAACGTAGCCTTCATGTCAGCTGTCAATGCGGTTTGTTGCCACACAATAACCAGCGGTTTGTTCCAAGCCAGTGTGATATTTGACACACTCTCACACGGCAGCCAATCAGCGTTGAACAGGGAGCGACTGATGCCAGCGTAATTTAGCTCGAGCTGGGATATTTCATCCCGGGCGGAGAGCGTATTTTCGATGCCAGCGAAAAACTTTAATAGGTCGGTGTGAACGCAGCTTTAGGGTCCCTTAGGAGCAATAATCTTTTTAGTTTAGGGGTTAGGATCGATTTTTTTAATGACTTGGCTCTCTCAGACAGCTTCTTTGACATGTTTTTCAAAGTGAAAACCAAGTTGTCAGGTGACGTAAGGATCCCACGCGAGAACGACCCACCCCCCTCTCAAAAGACCCAAATCGAAAATGGAATAATTTCTCTAGTTTTATTTTACAAGTATGAAATAATTTAGCTTACTACAATAATGATGTCTACTTTCTAGTGATGCGCGGGTCAGGTTTTTTTAAGGCCCGCCCCAACCCAACCCGTCATCGGAGCCAGCCCGCCCCGCCCGCCCCGTTAAAATATCTGAAAATTCCGAACCCAGCCCAACCCAGCAGCCCGCAACGGCCAATTTAATGTAATATGTCTCCGGACGCAGGAGGAGCACAGCAGAGCTTCCAAGGTGTGCAAAGCAGCTAATAACTCTGTCTCTCTCCCCCCTCTCTCTCTCTCACACAGACACACACACACACACAGACACTCACATGCTGCCCTGCGCGACAACAGTTGTAGCCTAGGCCTGCTCTGGATGAGTTGCGCTGCTGCTTTCATGTCGGTCTTTCTTCAATTAATCCATGGTCTTCAGATAGCACGACCGACTACGCTTCCATATAGATAATGCACAACCAGTCGCATAAGTGACATCTCTCCTGCCAGTCCACGTTGTTGATGGTGTGACGTATTGTGAGACACGAGAGATGTAGTTGATTGACAAAACTAAACCTTACGTTTCAGTTTCAGAACAAACTGCGACTTTCTTGACTTGCAAAGTTATCTTTTAAATTGACAAATGTACATGTGTACCCCGTGGCAGAATTCAAACGGGATCAAAAAAGTATTGTCTCTCACCATTCACCCCCATTCATATTTTTCCAGATGCTCGTACCGAGAGAAAGGCAGGAAGTGACGTTCACTTTGGCTCTCTATAATGTGCCCGGCAGTAAGTACATCATGATACAGAAGTTAGATACACGCTTACAATGCCAGACTTCAAGCTGTCTATCACCGTGGAAGTAAAGAGATTGTATAACAACAATGAGCCAATCACATTCCCCTGCATCCACATTTAATCCAACAAGTTAATAATAATCCTGTAATTTGGAGTAGATTTTTTTTTTAAGTTGCTTGTACTGCATATCCAGTGTGAGATGCAGATGTTTTCTTACTTGGGTCCAGCATGGGCTGTTGTCCTCAGACTGGGCAGAAGAGGTGTGAGGAGTTGGAGTGGATGGCAGTGGACGTGTCCATTGGCTGGACAGAGGGGGAGGCAGATGCATCACTTGGTTGGCCCTGGAAGCAGACACAAGAGACAAGATAGCAGACAAGTGTGTTACCATACAATGACGCAGTGTAATGTTATGTGTGGTTGTATGCAGTCATAATGCCTTATTATAAATGGTTTTAACTTGACAACAAAAACATTCTAAATTGAACCCCAGCTCACTTCCTGTTGCATTAAAAAAATCATTAAAGTGGAGGACTGGCCATTCTGTGAAAACCGTCTATAGTAGTGTTGTGAGATAATGCGCCTTTGTCAATAGTGGTCATCAAACTTCTGTTGGTCATCCATGTGAACATGAAATGAAACACACCACACAACAGCTCTACCTGTATCTGCTGGGCTCCATCATGTTGAGACGAGAGGCAGGTTGAAGGTCCCCAGCCTGACTGTTCTCCGTTCCTCTGTGGTCCACTCTCAACTAGCATCACACAGCGTAGCATAAGGAAATTGGGGAAGTAGAGTGTTCAAAACGCTCTCCTACCCGTCTCCGACGTCCAATCGCGGATCCAAAGATATAATAATATTTCATGAAGTTTTACTTCCCAGGTGCACTGGATAGATACTAGATAGATCAGTTTTATTTCTGTCATGCACCATATTTGTGGTGCCTAGCCTGTATGTCCTTACAAGACACAAATCATTCAAGTTCAACACTTGATTTGATGATTTGATCAATGTGCTGCCGTATCCGTGTGACTGCAATGTTGTATGTTTGCTCAGACGCATGCACCATGATAGTGAGATCAAACACCCTGCTGTAAATTCAGCACAGGCTGTGGAAAGACTGCTTTTTAAAGGTTGTTTCATGCAGGAATATCATTAAAACCGCCGCCTAAACTACTGGCTTAGGGATATTATTATATCTTTGGATCTGTGATTGGACGTCGGAGACTGGTAGCAGAGAGTTTTGAACACTTGACTCCCCAATTTCCTTATGCTATGCTGTGTGACGCGAGTTCAGAGTGGATCACAGAGGAACAGAGAACAGCGGAACATATGTGGCTAGACACACTGTAGCTGTTGGCAAAGATATGCAAAGGCATGACTTACATACAGGTTTCTCTGACATTTCTATAAAAGCGTCTCAGTCACTCTCTCATACAGTGAATTATGAATCATTCAAGCAAGTTTGTACTCAGAAGTCTAATAGATTTTACCTGAAGCATAGAGGCAGAGGGAGACAGATGAAATCCAGGTGGGGGAAAGCTGTGGATGGATTTCAGGGAGGACACTGCAGCAGCAGGTGGGAAACATCTTACAGGCTCCCAGTTATTTCCTGGTCTATAGAGTACAAACATCCTTGTCCTCAATCAATTTAATCAACCAAAATCTCATACTGTTTCATCATACTGCTTTCTTAGCTAACTTAACAAGAATACATTTACACATTAATACACAGCAATGTGTGCTGCTGAAGCTACCCACTACATTCTCATTTTGCATACAAACACTTTGATAGACACTGAGCTAATGAGCACATGTTGAGAAGTAAATCAGAAGACACAACTAAGTTGTGCTATCCATTACCCTGCACCAAATAAATTGAGTTTGGCCCAGAATTTCCATTTCTGCAAGCCATGCATTGTGAAGAGAACTCCTAGCTAGCAAGCTAACTAGTAACAACACACTTTAAACTAAAATAAGTCTAAACTCATTCAAATTAGCCGGACATGGTCTGAAAGTTAACTGGCAGGCTGTGGTACATCAGCCCAGTGTGTCCTGTACCTATAATCACGTTAGTAATGTAGGCTAACAGTAGGCTAACAGTAACAACAGCAGTAACATTAGCGTTAGCTCAATGCTAACGTTAATGCTAACGCCATTAGCGTCACTTTGCGCGACTTAAAAACACAGATTTGGCTGGTCTAACCTCATTTGTTACTAGTAGTGGACTTACCTTTCCTGCTTACTTTAGTTGAATATACTGCTAATCCCATGAGACCATCCGATGAGAGCCAAAAAGTGAACATCTTCATGCTTTAACCCGCGCAGGAACTTCAAACTCAGGCCAGCTTCTTCTTCTTCTAGTAGTGTTTTATGGCGGTTGGCAAACAACTTATGGTGCATTACCGCCACCTTCTGAAATGGAGTGTGGATCAGAACGGACTTCTAAAACACTATCCTGACTATATTCTTCTATTTCGTCCAGTTTCCTCTAAAAAAAAATATATCCCTATACCCCACATTCCCTGAATTCAACTGCAATATTTATTTTAACTCCAGCTTGATTCGATTGCTCTCCAATCTGTTCTTGAGGATCTGTCTTTCCTGTTGGTAGTACAGACAATCAATCAGATTTTGATTTATGATTAGACCTCTGACTTCTTTTTTGTTATTAATTTTACTTATATTTGTGTTTGATCAAAATGTTGTAATTGCTCAGTCTTGATTTTGATATGACCAGAAATGACTAAATGTCAGACTTTATTATTATTATTATTATTATTATTATACTAATAATAATAATAATACTAATAATAATAATAATAGTAATCACAATAATAGCAATCATAACAATAATAATAACAATAATAATAACAATAACAATAATTATGTCAGTTGTTTCGGAGACTTCGCATCAACACCAGGGGCCGGCCAGCTCCCAGGGCACATTCTGGGCCTTCTGAGTCCATCACATGACATCCCTGAGTCCATCCATGACATCACAATGCTGCCCTGTGACATCATGACAGATGTGATGCCCCTGCCGACGATGTATGACATCAAGTAGAATGAGCTCTTCTTAACTATGCCACGAACACCACGCCCCATGCAGAGTGATTCAGGAGACGAAGCCAATAGCAGTCCGGAACAGGACGGGATAATTAGAAGTACTCAGAGATTATTAGACCGTGTCCTGGCAGACACACCCGTGTCAACGCAAGCTTCAAGACCTGAGCCAGGCCCTTGAGAGAGACAGCTGATGGTGGGAACTGGTCCCCCACGGCTGCCTTTAAAACCTCTACAACATCAGTAGTAGTATGTGGTTACTAAAATCCTTGAAGGTATAACATTACCAGAGCCTGCTTTATAAAAAACTGGTATGATAACCCCTTATGCCATGGCCAGGAACACTGTATACACATTGCACATTTTAATTTATCTTTACTATAGCTACTGCATGGTTTCAAAACAAATGAGAGTGGTCCCTTAAAGGATTACAGTATCCCCAATAAAATATAATTAAAATTATAGCTGCTGCGCAGCAATGGGTTGTGGCCGGGCACGACCCATTGCTGACTGGATGCTTGGTGGTGGTTGTTATGTCTGATAACGTTATGTTACGGCCTGGTTGGCCTTGTTAACTTAGGTACATGTTACTGTGCCTTTAAGAGTTACTGCACCCGATGTACGGCATTGTTGTAAAAGCGTGGGTTTACGGCAGGGAAGTAAAGAGCATGAAACAAGCAACATGGTGTGATTATTTAGCCTATTTAGCGAGGCTGGCTGACTTGATTTTGCCGCCGCCGCCACCTTTTTTACCCGTCCCCAGTGACCCAGCTGTTCCCTGGGATCGATGGCAGAGGTCGTTTGAGGATTATTTGCTGGCTTTGGGGCACTCGATTTGGAAGAGGATAGGAAGTGCGCGCTCCTCCGCCACTGCCTCGGCCAGGAGGGACAGCGGATCTTCGCCACACTCACGTTAACGGATGGCTCGTATGCTACAGCTACCGCGGCCCTAAAGTCTCACTTCAGCACGGGAAGGAGCCGACGCATGCACCGCTTTGAGTTTCGTCAGAGGGCTCAGAAGCCGGGTGAGATGGTCGCGCACTTTGTGTCTGCCTTGCGCGAGCTGGCTAGGCTTTGTGACTTTGGGGTTTTAGAGAATGGACTTATAGTGGACCAACTGATAGAGAAAACGTCCTGTAACCAGCTGAGAGAGAGGCTGTTACTGCAGCCAGACTCCATGACACTGGCGGATGCGTTAGTGATTGGGAAGCAGTTGGAAACGGCTCTATCGGAGGTGCGCAAGTTGGGCCGCGCTGTGCACGAGCCTGTGACGTCATTCGCCCCGTCCGTTCAGACTGTGGCTCAGGAGACGGCAGGGACCGCTGCTGCAGACGTGGTGAGTGACAGTTGGGATGTACAGAGAGTGGACAGAGGCCTTAGAGAGGGCGGGCCCAAGTGCTGTAATAACTGTGGCTCCTCTAGACATGCAACCAGAGATCAGTCATGCCCTGCTGTGGGCAAGCGCTGTCGTAACTGCAACATGATGAATCATTTTGCACGCTGCTGTCGCTCCCCTCCTGCCCACTCAGATACAGCTGTTGTTCCAATCAACACAATACAGAGCCCACAGACCTCACTCAAGCATTGCACATGTCGTGTGGGTGGAGCAAGCGTACCGCTCCTGGTGGACACAGGGGCAAAAGTGTCAATACTGAACAAATGCACGTATGATTGACTCTTCAAACACGTGCCTTTGGAAGCAGCAGGTAACGCTCTGTCGGGTTATGGCCACTCCCCCATCTCCACTTTGGGTGTGGCCCGCCTTCCTGTCAGATATGACCAACAATTTGCCCCTGACACCAAGTTCTACATCACACAGAGGGGAGCCAACATCATGGGTCTTGATCCGTTCCTCGCCCTGGGCTTTACTATGACTGATGCGAGGGGCCTGCATGTCCTGCAGGTCGCCATTTCCTGGCCCGACCGTTTCCCACATCTGTTTAAAGGGCTGGGCTGCATGTCTGGATTTGTTCACCGGCCTACTGTTGACCTGTCTGTCCGCCCCGTTATCCAGCCTCTGCTGTGCATTCCCCTCGCCCTCCGTGATGCAGTGGAGGCGGAGCTACGCTGCCTGGTGGAGGGGGATGTCATTGAACCAATCAACGCATCACCGTGGGTGTCCAACTTGGTGATAGCCAAGAAACGGGGGGGCGGGCTGCGCCTCTGTGTCGACCTGACGGATGTAAACAAAGCCATCATCCCGGATAAGTACCCTCTACCCACGGCCGAGGAGCTTACTAGTCATTTCCACGGCTCCATTGTCTTCAGTAAGATGGATTTACGTCACGGCTACCTGCAGACTCGCCTGGCACCTGCCAGCATGAGCCTCACAGCGTTTGTCACGCACGTGGGGGTTTTCAGATATAAACGCATGGCGTTTGGACTGTCATCGGCCCCAAGTTGCTTTCAGAAGATGTCACTCATCCTGGCCGGAATCCAGGGGGTCTCCATCTACCTGGACGACGTAGTGGTACACGCACCCTCCACCGCGCTGCACGATGCTCGCCTGGAGCAGGTTTTTCAACGTTTTGAACAGCAGGGGGTCACACTTAATGCTGAAAAGTGCGTGTTTGGAGTTGCGGAGGTCGAGTTCCTCGGCTTCAGGCTCTCCAAGGACGGTATTGCCCCGATCATGTCCCACACTGAAGCCATTCTGTCCCTGCCAGACCCGCAGTCGCCATCCCATCTCTCCTCTTTCCTGGGGATGGCCACCTACTATCTGCGGTTCATACCACACTACTCTGACTCAACTGCCCCCCTGCGCCAGCTGCTCAGAAAGGATGCTGTGTGGGAGTGGACCCCTGCCTGCCATGAGGCCGTGCATGCCATCAAGCAGCAGCTTACGTCCCCACCCACATTGACGCATTTCAGTCTGAGCGCGCCCACCTTGGTCACCTGTGATGCTTCTGGGGTGGCGCTTGGTGCGGTGCTCTCCCAGGTCCAGGAGGGGGTGGAACGCCCTGTAGCTTTCGCCTCATGGGCACTCTCTCCGGCGGAGCAGAAGTACTCTGTGGGGGAGAGGGAGGCCCTGGCCTGTCTGTGGGCGTGCGAACGCTGGCACGTCTACCTGTACGGCAGGGCTTTCACCATCCGCACGGACCATCAGGCGCTGACGGCACTGCTGGCAACCCGGGGCTCGGGGCACAGGCCCATCAGACTGCTGAGGTGGGCTGATAGGCTGAATCAGTACAACTTCAGCCTTAAGTTTGTGCCGGGGCGTGCTAATACAGCGGCTGACCTCCTATCCAGAGCGGTCTCCGTGACGAAGGAGACGGGTGGGGTGACACCCGATTTGGAGGACGACGAAGACTGGGTCAACATTCTGCATGGGCCCCTCAGCACGGTAGTCACCCTGGCAGAGCTGCAGCAGGCCTCAGCTGAAGACGAGACTCTCAAAACCCTCCGGGCTTATGTCCAAGATGGCTGGCCTGCCACGGTGGACGACAATCTGCTTCCCTACCACCGGGTCCGTGATGAGCTCTCCTGCTGGGGGGCTGTGTGCCTCGCTCACGGCCACCGCACCATTGTACCGGAGACTCTGAGGGCCGGAATACTGCACATGGCGCACGAGGGGCATCTGGGGGTGGTCAAGGTGAAGCAACGTTGCAGAGATACAGTGTGGTGGCCCCATATAGACTCTGACATAGAGGAGCTGGTGCGTAACTGCGCCTGCTGCCTTCTGAGCGGGAAGACAGGCCAGTCGGCTACAGCACCCCTCACTCCAATCCCTTGGCCATCTGCACCATGGGAACATATCCAGGTTGACCTCTGTGGGGAGCTCCATGGGGCGCCCGCACATGCGCGCTACCTGCTGGTGGTGCATGACCTGCATTTGAAGTGGCCGGAGGCTGTCGAACTGAGCTCCATCACCACACACACAGTCATCGACCGCCTCACCAACCTGTTTGGGCGATGGGGCCTACCCAGTGTCATCACAACGGACAATGGGCCCCAATTTGCATCAGCAGAGTTATCAGAGTTCCTGGCACTGCGGTCCATCAGACACATCAGGACAGCAGTGTATCACCCGGAGTGTAATGGGGGGGTGGAAAGACTAAATAAAACCCTCAAAAATGGAATCCGAGCCTGCCTGGAGGAAGGGAAAACCTTCAGTGCCGCACTCAACCAAACTCTCCTGACCATCCGGGCATCCAAGCACTCCACCACGGGGGTGTCACCTGCACTGCTCATGATCGGGCGCGAGCTAAAGCAACCACTGGACTGTTTGAGAGCTGAGCCAGCTCCTGCACAAGAGAGGCCAGGGCTCCAGAAAGTCAGAGCCCGGGTCCAAGGTTCACAGGCCCAGATGAAAAGGAGGTTTGATGCCTCTCGCAGAGTACAGACCCCCACACTGTCTGCAGGGGACTGGGTCAGGATTAAACATCCCCACCGCCAGAACAAGCTGAAGTCATTCTGGTCTGAACCCCTCCAGGTGACTCAGCAGCTGGGTCCGGCCACGTACAGACTGGACAACGGGAGCCGCTGGCACGCAAACCGCCTGCACAGAGTCGCAGCTCCAACAGCACCTGCACCACCCCTGTCTGCAGCGACGGCGCTCGGCTGGCAGCCCAGACCAGGAGCAAATCGGGTGGGGGGTAACCTACCACCACAGCCAGAGGCTGTTCCCCAGCCTGCGCGCCCTCAGAGAGTGAGGGTCCCGCCCGCCTGGCATGGAGACTATGTGACTGGGTGATAAGGGACACAGGGGGTTGTGGACTGAATGTTATGTTCTTTAAAAGGGGGGTGGGGGGAGAAAATGTTGTCTGATAACGTTATGTTACGGCCTGGTTGGCCTTGTTAACTTAGGTACATGTTACTGTGCCTTTAAGAGTTACTGCACCCGATGTACGGCATTGTTGTAAAAGCGTGGGTTTACGGCAGGGAAGTAAAGAGCATGAAACAAGCAACATGGTGTGATTATTTAGCCTCTACCTAAGCATAATAGTGGTGTTTTATGGGACTGGATGCTTGCATGTAAAAACACACATTGCTTCCACTTATATAGGGTGAGCCAGGACGGACACACTGCTTCCACTTATATAGGGTGAGCCAGGAAGGATTTATGACATCACAATTGCTCGAGTGACATCACTGATGGCATCACAATTGCTCGAGTGACTGATGACATCACAAATACAACCTAATTACCCTAGGTAATTAGGGTAATTAAGATGCTGTTTAGGCAGTGCATTTTGATGCACTGTGGGCTCAATTTTTGACCAATCGAAAAGCTGTTTGATACTTTTGTGTAGGACAGTCTAACGATGCAGATGCTGACGTTTCGTGTCGTTTGAAGAAAAAATGTGGGTTAAAAGGGCGGAGCGCTACTTTGTTCAGAATACCTTTTTTATGATTATTATTATATATTATTAAGTAGCCCAGACAGCACACACCAACACCAAGTAGCCCAAATAGCAGCAACTTATGTTTGAATGTAAATCTGACTATAGTATATATTCATAATATATGTATAGATTGGCGGTGGGGGAAGACCCACGGACATCTGTGAAAGAACGGATGACAGCTCGGAAAGACGGCACGCAACAGTGTTAGGGCTGGCACCCTGAGGCACTGCGCAAGCTAGCTACAAGTACAAGACCAAGTGCAAAGAGCAGCTACAGCAACGCAAAGCACCTGATACTATCCAGAGAGTTATCTCTGGGTTTATTAGTACTGCTTGTTAGTCGGCGGAGGACCGGGGTCAGGAGTTAAACCACAGTGCCCTGGACCTCTTTGCTCAACCTGCTCAGAGCACAAGAAGAAGGGGTGCAAGATGGGTGTGGCTGACTAGAGCTCGCAGTTGGAGCCCTTCTACAGACGAAGATTAATCTTCGCAGCCCCACTCAGGCGAGGCGTACAGGCTGGGGGGGGCGAAACGCTGGTGACCCTGAGATACCTGCTGAGGATGTAGAAGGGTTTCCAACGGTGTGAGTGCTCTGGCCACACTCTCACCAAGGAATACCGCCGTGGGGGCGGCATGTCGTAGCTCCTGCGGTTTCTGCTTGTGGCAAGGCATCTTTGATGTGAAGTGAACGTCGGGGGTGCTTTGCTGCGGGCGGGGTCCGTGGGGGCCGCAGTGTGTTGTCCTGCGGTTTACTTCACCCATAGAAATGAGGTGTTATGTCAAGTTTCAAGTCATTTCATCCATTTTTGGTTGAATGGCGGCCATTTCATTTTGGCACGACTGTGTATGTTCCAGCGCCCGCAATCTTGAAACGAGAAAAGCGATTGGCACCAAACAACACAAATCTACTCATATGGGACCCATATACAACATATTAAAAGATTGGAGTGCTACCATGTTCAGAGAACGTTTTGCTAACATTGGACTCAGCGGCATAAGGGCTGTCAGGCCCCCAGGGCAGAGGTTGATCAAAGGAACTTTTTTTCCTGAAGGACTTGGGGAGTTTATTGTTTCATAATCATGTTTAGACACCAAAGACTTGTAATATACACATGAGCGTACCATCCCTCAGTAGAGTGACAGGCATGTGGGGTCAAAGTTCCAAGGTCACCGTGTGCACGTCCCACATTACCCAATGGAAAATATGGTCCCTGCACACCGGGAGGAAACCATGTGATTGATGTTGCTGAAGATTACCCTCAATAGACTTGTAGAAAAGGGTCCATAATGGCCCACCGTTAGGCCTGTTCTTGGGGCAGTCGATGCTCGCGAACCGGCGCGCCAATGACGTAATGACGATGACACTGCCGTGACATCATCAATGATGACGTCAGAGGTCACCTGTGAGGTCATCGGCGACGTCAGGCGGTCTAGGCTGACTGTGATGGCAGACGGGACTTTACGGGGTCACCGATGATGTCATAGCATAGAGTTCACCTGTGAGGTCATCGGCGATGTCAGACATAACATATATATACAAGGTGTTCTGTGACGCTGTATCCGGTATACTTACTTCTTATATACTTCTTTTCTACTTCATAATGTCTACCCTTACCACGACCAAATCCGAACCCGAGCTGAACCCTGGCTGTCTTACAACCAGCCAGGCCCTGGTGACCGACTGCCTACAACCAGCCAGGTCACGATCGAGTGGTATTCCTTCAACCGCATCCGAGGACCGACATCTCTGTGGTTCTGATCGACCACTGCCCGTGAGCCCTCAACTTCGATCCAGCACACTTCACGAGGCAAGCCCACAAGCTTCGCTACAAGACTAGATGCACAAGATGAGAGCCAATCAGGGTCGCTCAGAAGGCTGGGGAACAGCTAATTTGCCATAACATTGCAGCGGATGGAAAGAATGACTAAATTTTTTGCACGTGTGTTCAGCCGGAGGTCCTGAACTAGTGTAGCGAATATCGCCTCATTCCGTTAAGCCATGCCAAGATGAGATCCAATCAGGGTCGCTCAGAAGGCCGGGGAACAGCTAATTTGCCATAGCATTGCAACGGATGGATAGAATGACTAAATTTTTTGCACGTGTGTTCAGGGGGAGGTCCTGAACTAGTGTAGAGAATATCGCCTCATTCCGTTAAGCCATGCCAAGATGAGAGCCAATCAGGGTCGCTCAGAAGGCTGGGGAACAGCTAATTTGCCATAACATTGCAGCGGATGGAGAGTATGACTAAATTTTTTGCACGTGTGTTCAGCTGGAGGTCTTGAACTAGTGTAGCGAATATCGCCTCATTCCGTTAAGCCATGACAAGATGAGAGCCAATCAGGGTCGCTCAGAAGGCCGGGGAACAGCTAATTTGCCATAACATTGCAGCGGATGGATAGAATGACTAAATTTTTTGCACGTGTGTTCAGCCGGAGGTCCTGAACTGGTGTAGCGAATATCGCTTCATTCCGTTAAGCCATGCCAAGATGAGAGCCAATCAGGGTCTCTCAGAAGGCCGGGGAACAGCTAATTTGCCATAACATTGCAGCGGATGGAGAGTATGACTAAATTTTTTGCACGTGTGTTCAGCCGGAGGTCCTGAACTAGTGTAGCGAATATCGCCTCATTCCGTTAAGCCATGCCAAGATGAGAGCCAATCAGGGTCGCTCAGAAGGCCGGGGAACAGCTAATTTGCCATAACATTGCAGCGGATGGATAGAATGACTAAAATTTTTGCACGTGTGTTCACCCGGAGGTCCTGAACTGGTGTAGCGAATATCGCTTCATTCCGTTAAGCCATGCCAAGATGAGAGCCAATCAGGGTCGCTCAGAAGGCCGGGGAACAGCTAATTTGCCATAGCATTGCAACGGATGGATAGAATGACTAAATTCTTTGCACGTCTGTTCAGCCGGAGGTCCTGAACTACAATGATAACCTTAAATGGAAGTGGGCGAGGCCAAGGGGCGTCACCCCCCACCCTTCTGAGATCAATTTAGATAGTAAGTAGCCCTGGTGGCATGTGGGCGGGCTGTGTGTGGGCTAGAAGGCTGACACTTGGTGGTCGTAGAGTAGCAGGGGGTGCCACAAACATACCAAAAGATCAGCCTTCTAGCCCTCACCTCTCTTGAGAAACAGCCGTGTTCACCCTGCATATGTTGGTGTACACCGCGCATGCTTTATCATGTAATATGTAAAAGCTTATATCTCAAAAACGACTCAGGCTAGCAGGCAGTTCCACCTGTGCCTCCCGCCTCCCAAGACCAGAGGCAGGCGTGCGTCCCGGCCTCAGGGTTAGCACCCCGGAGGGCGCCACCCACTTCACCGGTGCCCGCACCCCGGCTCAACATTTCACCCGTGCCTCGCACCTCCCATGACCGGGGTCAGGTCAGCACGGCAGCTCCAGAGCCAACGACGTAATGATGATGACACCGCCGTGACATCAGCGATGATGATGTCAGAGTTCACCTGTGAGGTCATCAGCGATGGCAGACGGTCTAGGCTGACTGTGATGGCAGACGTGACTTTATGAGGTCACCGATGATGTCATACCTCCCTGGACGTTGTGACATCACCAACGGTGTCATACCCCGAATGTGGGGGGGTATAAAAAGGTGTTGTTCTGTTATGATATGCTTCTTGGTCCTATTCCCCTTTCTGCAATCTGTAAGCTCTATACGTGGCTTCTGCCTTGCTCCTATCTGCCTGATATTTCATTAAAGCCTGAAAAGACATCTCTGTGGTTCTAATCGACCACTGCCCGTGAGCCCTTACCTAAGATCCGGCAACTTCACACTTCACACAAGGCAAGCACATAAACTTCCTTACAAACTGGTCCTTCGAGCCGGCGTGCGTACCGGCCTCAGGGTTAGCACCCCGGAGGGCGCCACCCACTTTACCGGTGCCCGCACCCCGGCTCAACATTTCACCCGTGCCTCGCACCTCCCACGACCAGGGTCAGGTCAGCACGGCAGCCCCAGAGCCAATGACCCAAACTACGCAACCCCCGGTTCCACTGCCCAGACAAGGGCAACGGCCATTGCCAATGCCACCAACACCCACACCCAGGACACGTCCGCCAACAAAGGTCGCCGACCCTGAGCATGCAATAGAGTGCAACGGGCACGGCTCCGCCGAGCCCGCCACTGGGATACACCACACTCAGGTAGGCATGGCGAACGTTGGGACCAACAGCACGGGGCACAGTCAGCCGGCTGGCGTCAACCATTCCCACAAGATAGCCGGACACGACAGCTGGGACCCCCCCAGAGGGCAGGACCAGCCATCACGATTACCTATTCCCGGAATTCACCTCCTGGCCCTGCCCGGGCTCATGGAGACAACTCCAGCCAAGGCCTCTAGGGATGCCAAGAAGTCCGAGCAGAGGAAGCCAAGAACGGGCCCCAAGCCCGTTCCCCCAGAAAGAAGCGGCCACCCGGCTCCCCCTGACGGATCAAGCCACCCTGCTCCCCCAGGGGGAACCGGGGGGGGGGGGGGGGGGGGGCGACTACACTGGGAAACCTCCATGGGGAAACCGTCATGCCCTCCGTAAGGTCTGCAAAGTGGTGACCCAACATGGGGACCAGAGGCTGGACACATACGCCATAATGGACGACCGCTCAGAGTGGACCGTGCTCCTACACCCAGCAGCACAGCAGCTGGCCCTTACAGGCCAGCCAGAGGACATGCCTTTGCGGACGGTGAGGCAGGAGCCCCAGATGCTTCACAGGGCGGCCGTCTCCCTCATCGTCTCGCCGGCAATTTGCCCAGAGCAGACCTATCGCACGCAGAGAGCCTTTACAACACAACTTAAAATCAACTAAATATCAATGTCTAATGATATTAGAATTTAACATTGTGTGGACGTTAATGTTAAAACGTTTAACAAACGTTGGATTTTGGTTACTTAACAACACAACATAAAATCAACATAATCTCAACATCTCATGATGTTTGGATTTTACGTCATATTGACATTAACATTGGGATGTTTAGAAGACGTTGGATTTTAGTTATTTTATAACACAACTTAAAATCGACTAAATATCAACGTCTGATGATGTTAGAATTTAACGTTGTGTGGACGTTAATATTGCAATGTTTAACAGACGTAGGATTGTGGTTACTTAAAAACATATTTTAAAACCAACAAAATATAAACGTCTAATGATGTTGGGATTTTACGTTATATTGACGTTAATACTGGGACGTTTAGAAGACGTTGGATTTTAGTTTCTTTAAAACACAACTTAAAATCAACTATATATCAACGTCTAATGATGTTAGAATTTAACGTTATGTGGACGTTAATGTTAAAACATTTAACAAACGTTGGATTTTGGTTACTTAACAACACAGCTTAAAATCAACATAATCTCAACGTCTAATGATGTTGGGATTTTACGTTATATTGACATTTATATTGGGATGTTTAGAAGACGTTGGATTTTAGTTACTTTATAACACAACTTAAAATCGACTAAATATCAACGTCTGATGATGTTAGAATTTAACGTTGTGTGGACGGTAATATTACTACGTTTAACAGACGTTGGATTTCAGTTACTTTATAACACAACTTAAAATCGACTAAATATCAACGTCTGATGATGTTAGAATTTAACGTTGTGTGGACGTTAATATTGCAATGTTTAACAAACGTAGGATTTTGGTTACTTAAAAACATATCTTAAAACCAACAAAATATGAACGTCTAATGATGTTGGGATTTTACGTTATATTGACGTTAATACTGGGACGTTTAGAAGACGTTGGATTTTAGTTTCTTTAAAACACAACTTAAAATCAACTAAATATCAACGTCTAATGATGTTAGAATTTAACGTTATGTGGACGTTAATGTTAAAACGTTTAACAAACGTTGGATTTTGGTTACTTAAAAACACAACTTAAAATCAACATAATCTCAACGTCTAATGATGTTTGGATTTTACGTTATATTGACATTAATATTGGGATGTTTAGAAGACGTTGGATTTTAGTTACTTTATAACACAACTTAAAATCGACTAAATATCAACGTCTGATGATGTTCTAATTTAACGTTGTGTGGACGGTAATATTACAAAGTTTAACAGACGTTGGATTTTTGGTTACTTAAAATCACAACTTAAAACCATCAGAATTTCAACGTCTAATGATGTTGGGATTTTATGTTATATTGACGTTAATATTGGGACGTTTAGAAGACGTTGGATTTTAGTTTCTTTAAAACACAACTTAAAATCGACTAAATATCAACGTCTGATGATGTTCGAATTTAACGTTGTGTGGATGTTAATATTACAATGTTTAACAGACGTTGGATTTTGGTTAATTAAAAACACAACTTAAAACCAATAAAATATCAACGTCTAATGATGTTGGGATTTTACGTTATATTGACGTTAATATTGGAACGTTTAGAAGACGTTGGATTTTAGTTTCTTTATAACACAACTTAAAATCGACTAAATGTCAACGTCTGATGATGTTAGAATTTAACGTTGTGTGGACAGTAACATTACAACGTTTACCAGACGTTGGATTTTGGTTACTTAAAAACACAACGTAAAACCAACATAATATAAACGTCTAATGATGTTGGGTTTTTACGTTATATTGATGTTAATATTGGAACGTTTAAAGACGTAGGATTTCAGTTTCTTTAAAACACAACTTAAAATCGACTAAATATCCACGTCTGATGATGTTAGAATTTAACGTTGTGGGGACGTTAATATTACAACGTTTAACAGACGTTAGATTTTTGTTATTTAAAAACACAACTTAAAACCAACATAATATCAACGTCTAATGATGTTGGGATTTTACGTTATATTGACGTTAATATTGGGATGTTTAGAAAACGTTGGATTTTAGTTACTTTATAACACAACTTAAAATCAACATAATCTCAACGTCTAATGATGTTGGAATTTTACGTTATAATGACGTTAATATTGGGATGTTTAGAAGACGTTGGATTTTAGTTACTTTATAACATAACTAAAAATCGACTAAATATCCACGTCTGATGATGTTAGAATTTAACGTTGTGGGGACGTTAATATTACAACGTTTAACAGACGTTAGATTTTTGTTATTTAAAAACACAACTTAAAACCAACATATTATCAACGTCTAATGATGTTGGGATTTTACGTTATAATGACGTTAATATTGGGATGTTTAGAAAACGTTGGATTTTAGTTACTTTATAACATAACTTAAAATCGACTAAATATCAACGTCTGATGATGTTAGAATTTGACGTTGTGTGGATGTTAATATTACAACGTTTAACAGACGTTGGATTTTGGTTATTTAAAAACACAACTTGAAACCAACATAATATCAACGTCTAATGATGTTGGGATTTTACGTTATATTGACGTTAATATTGGGATGTTTAGAAGACGTTGGATTTTAGGTACTTTATAACACAACTTAAAATCAACATAATCTCAACGTCTAATGATGTTGGGATTTTACGTTATAATGACGTTAATATTGGGATGTTTAGAAGACGTTGGATTTTAGTTACTTTATAACACAACTTAAAATCGACTAAATATCAACGTCTGATGATGTTAGAATTTAACGTTGTGTGGATGTTAATATTACAACGTTTACCAGACGTTGGATTTTGGTTATTTAAAAACACAACTTAAAACCAACATAATATCAACGTCAGATGTCGTCAGTATTAACCGTCAACCTGACGTTGACATTAGACGTTGGACTGACATTGGATTATGGTCACGGACGTCACGACCTCCATCCAACCAAAGATCAACGTCTAATGACGTTGTGTGCCAGCTGGGAAGCTTCTATCATCTATTGTTGAGTTATTGTGTTCGTAAGAATGTGTTGCAGATGGCACCATTATGGCATATTATCCCACATACCATATGGTACATGGCATGTTCATTAGCTTAGCGGTTAGCGCTAGCACCGGCGGGTAGAAAAGGGAAAAGAAAAAACACCTGAAATGTAATACTGACAGAAAGAAAACGTGTTCCTGACTGAGGAAAACGTGTAGCACAAAGTGAGCCGGGGTCTGTGAGGCAGAGCGGGGAAATGCACAAGAACAAAGCATCATGAGTGACAGGTGCACCCTGACCTGCTAAAGCACTCATTTACAACTCAGACGTGATCATAAAAAGACTGAGTCCGTGTGCACAGACACACACACACACACACACACAGACAGACAGACACACACGCACACACGCACACACACAGACACACACACGCACACACACACACACACACACGCACAGTCGCACACACACAGACAGACAGACACACACGCACACACGCACACACACAGACACACACACGCACACACACACACACACAGACACACACACAGACACACACACAGACACACACACACTGTAGTCTTGCTGCCTCAAGTGAGCAAACTGGAAAGGAACCAATTATTTCTGCTAGTCTGGAGGTTTTGTCAAAGAAGTCTTAACATCCGATTGTATTTGTGTGTGTGTGTGTGTGTGTGTGTGTGTGTGTGTGTGTGTGTGTGTGTGTGTGTGTGTGTGTGTGTGTGTGTGTGTTTTGCCGCCTGTGTCTCACTAAAGCCCTTTTCACACATGCATGCAGGAACATTGCCTGTAAATCAATAACGGCTATTTCCCGGAATTTCCCTTCACACCTGAGGGATCACATGTGTAAAAATAGCCGTGAAAGAAGCTGTATTTTGGGGGGCGGGGGGGACAAAACTCTGATGGTGAAATAAGTTCGCTTGTCACACAATAAATCACACTCGTTTGACTTAAGAGGGCATGTATGTTGTATCCTTCACATTCGCTAACCAGTCTTTGAACTGAAATCTTTGAAGAAGTTGGGATCCCTGTCTGAGAGAAATAGCCTGGCCGGTTCGATGTTTATCCGTTCACCTGCGTGGCGTTGAAGCACTTTTTACAGACTGGCTTCGTTTGATGTGTCCAGGGGGCTTGTCTTCGCTGTCGTGCATCTGCTTTCTCTACAAGCGTTGGGCAGCTTCAGACTCTCAGAACAAACCGCTGCCATTTTCGCTGTGTCTGTTCCTGTGTGTCGGGCTGCTGCGGAGGACTGAAGGACTGGCCAGAGAGCGAGCAGAGAGGGGAGGGGGGGAAATCAGCACGCCCACACATGAAGCAGACATACCGCTCTTATCACAAGGTTACAAGTGGTGAAATGTACCGGAAAACAACTTTCACACATGAAGGCATTACACCGCTTTCTGGCTGGGAGGATCACACCGGAAGAAAAACGCATAGGCATCATGGCCGCTAGAAATAAGGTGGATACTCTTTAAATAAATAAACAGAAGAACTGGGTATCTGGGGGGGGAGGGGGGGGCTGAGAGACTATTTGTAAACTTTCAACACTTGATTACCTCTGCTTTAATATTCCCTAGTAAAACATCTGTGTGGATAATTGCTTGGCTGACTCCATTTCTCTCTCCCGGCGGTGCCCCTCATTTAGTGCATGAACCTGTGCAGAAACAACACCACGTGCACACACACACACACATGACATGCTGGGTGTCACGTGCACAGTGCACCACACACATTCACCACAAACACCATCTCTGAGGCACGGCGAGCGCTAAGCTAACTTTTTCATGATGCTTGATTCACATTGTTGTTATTGTGAGGGGATGGGAGGTTTTGGTATGCGGCAAACTCCTCCGTTGGAGAGACAGGTCATTCATTTTTAAATTAAAATGAAGCAATCTGGCAAAGGAAGTCTGATTGGAGGCACCATTTTGAGTAATTGTATACACAAGAATGATTCTACTACGTGACTGATTATAAATGACTTTTAAGTTTCTTTGCAAACAAATGATCACACACTTCTGTTGGGTTAATCCTGGCTGACATTGAGTTGTTACTCCAGTGTGCCGCTGCTACCTCTGCCCCAGCCGCTAACTGCCCCGGTCATTGTATCAGGATGGCGAGGTGGATTGAGTAGCTGCTGTATGTGAAGCCCTTTGAGCCATGCTTGTGAATTAGGGCTATACAAATACACTTGACTTGACTACTCATTAACAGTGTTGGGGGTAACTCATTACAAAAGTAACATATTACATGTAATATATTACTTTTAGCAGTAACTCAGTAATATAACTTATTACTTATAGGATTTCAGTCATATTATACCACTTACTTTGTCAAGTAACTCAAGTTACAAATTGAGTTACATTTTATTAAATCAAAGCACATATTTAAAAAAGATGCAATCATTTCCTAATCAAACTGTGTGTTTTTATGCAAATAACCACTATAGATGACAATAACAAAGGAAAAGGATAACATTTAGAATTTTGGATTGTTTACACTGACTTCAAGGCGCTTGAAATTATTTTTTGGGATGGTTCCGGGCCAGCGATGTCATTCTGCTGCTGCTGTTGTTTTGGTGAAAGTAATGCAAAAGTAGTGTAATAAGTAACGAGTTACTCTACACAGAAAGTAATATTGTAAAGTAACTTGTTACTTTCAAATTAAAGTAATTAGTAATATGTAGTATATTACATTTTGAAAGTAACTTGGCCAACACTGCTCATTAACAATCAGCATATCTTGTCAAAGCCAAGTGTATGTATGTGCCACATACTATGGGAATGGTGTGTTATTTAATAGTGAAAAAGGTCTACATGCTACAGTAGACAGTTTTCACAGCAGCCATGTCAGGCAATGACACGATCAATTATTTTCTTCTTTTTTTAAATCAAGAAGCAGGCTACAGGAAGCCAGGAGATGGAGATGGAAAAAGTAATGACTTATATGATAAGATACTGGCTGAAAACAAGTATGTGGGTAATTGAGCGATGTTCTAAGACTTAAAACATCACTCAAGACCTCTTCTGAGGATCCACCACGCAGCTTGCATCTCCCTGAGATGAGAGTCTGCAGCAGCCTTGTTTTGCTTGATTTTGACAACACCTTTGGTAAGAAGCTGTCATTGCACTCAATGTGAGCAGTGGCTCAGCATGCTGTCAAATAAATACATATTTCTGTTACCATATTATACGCATAAGCTTTAAGAGCAGCAAAAGCCTTCATGCTCTGCTCACAGATCGAATCACTACGACATCGTATCAGTCTGACTGTAGAGCAGCAAAACGGACCTTTATTGATATGAAAATGTTCCAGATGATTACTCCAAGGCCGTCCAGATCATAGCCTTGGTGAGAAAAAGATCTGTCAATAAACATGATAGACATTGCATTTGAAATGACTCTTCTAGTTATTCCTCTCATGCAGGGAGATTCATTTCGCCGGAAATCCGCTGATCCGGCCTTCATGTAAGCAGTTAAGTAAGGACGAGGGAAACGGGAGGCGATGATTGACTGTATTGACTTTACACCTTCTTTACTGTAACTCATAATCGTCCATATTTTAATTTGTCTGGAATACAAACAGCAGCTGCCTTCAAGCAGTATTCAAGCACTATATTCCCAACTTTCCATTCCCTTTCCACTATGCATCAGGTAGTTTAGGGGTCATTTCTATATTCCCAGGGTCCTATGTTCCCCAGTCCTACAGTACAGTACATATATGCTCGCAGGGTCCAATTTTCCCAGTTCCACATCAGGACTAAGGCCTTGGCCACACTGATCCGTGGTGTCTGTCCGTGTGCATTCATTTCTCTGTTCACTTCCATTCATTTTCAATGACAGCTGTCCGACTGTCCGTGGAGCACTCAGAAGCGTACGTATCCAGAAAATCTGCATACGTTTTGATGGACAGAAAGTTGAAGAGGGATGAACTTTTTCTGGATGGACGTATCGGATGGTCGAATAGTCACTGTCCGTTTAGCCAATCAGAGTCGAGGTCTCGAGAGGAGGCGTTCCGAGATTTGTTTCAACTTTTCAAAGAAGATGGTGGCCGAGGCGGTGAAGGAGGCTATAAGGGATTCCCCAGCAAAATGAGTAGAATTGTGTGATTTCACTAGGATTTCAGTGACTAGAAGTTAGTCCAAGGGGAGAATGTAGTGCATGTACTTCTCTCCAGTTATCTGCACATGATCTACATTATATTATACTCGCGCTGTTCATGTCATTTGCATCGAGTCACATTTCCAAGGAGCCAGGCTGCGCAGGCAGGCTCGCCGGCCGCGGAGCAGCCCCAGCGCTTTGGGCGAGGGGTTTGACGTAGACTCAGTTCTCATGCATCAGACAGACATCTGTCCGTTCAATAATTCTGTCCATTTTCTGACGGATCAGTGTGGCCAAGGCCTTAAGTATCTAATTTAATCCAGTTTGTCGTTTTCGCCAGTTTATTATTTGTTCTGCATTTATCTAGTTGATTTTGAACACCTTTTTCTATTGTAGCTGTGACTGACACTGACATCTGATCTCACTGCTGAAATGTCCAATTCAGGAGGAGGGGTCATATTGAACCTGGGAACATATGCTCCCATTGAGATCAGGATTGATCTCTGTGTGATGACAGATTTGGCTGTGTGGAGCGTATAGGCACTCAACCCTCACTTGGCACCGCGACTGCAGCAATAACCTTAAGTGTTTTCATCGAATATCATCATCCTGCAGCAACATGGTTGATTCTTAGGAAGTGTCTGGATCTGGAGATGATGCTCCTCCACGGTACAAACTATACATGGATGTAGTTAGTTAGTATATAAAAAGTTGAGGTTGGTGAAGAGGGACAGAAGTAGATCCACCTTTTCCCTCAAGTTCCTCCTTTTGGAAATCATACAGTTTATGGCCCCGTTAGAGCTGAACCACGGGGACGTCAGGGCTGCTCCACTTTATTGCGGGCGATGGGTGAGAGAGATTACAGTCATCAATATAGATTTAGATGTTACTCACACCTCTGCAGAGCAATGTGTATGAGAGAGAGAGAGAGAGAGAGAGAGAGAGAGAGAGAGAGAGAGAGAGAGAGAGAGAGAGAGAGAGAGAGAGAGAGAGAGAGAGAGAGAGAGAGAGAGAGAGAGGAAAAAAACTCCCCCCTTCCCTTTTTGAATATCTTCAGATTTGTGACCTATAATTAATGAGTAACAAAATGTCTCGTTTTTGCTTATGCTACTTGATATGTATGCTTTGGCAATGTAAGATGCACCTTATCATGCCAATAAAGCCATTTGAATTTGAGAGAGAGGTCAGAGGCCTTGGTTTGTCAGGTTGAATTAGTCTTGTCTTTGTGTTGATGAAACATGTCGGCCATGTTGTGGCATATTTTTGGAGTTGGATTCATGGAAGATAATAAATATAGGGCAAAGTGTGAGCGGGACTGGGCCTCGCACATCGATCTTCTTCCAGTCTGTTTACTGGTCCAACTCTCTGCAGGTGGCAACCTGTTCACAGATGGCCTTGTGATGAAGCTTCATTCACTGCGAGCGTTCAGCCGGCAAATCATACTGATTTAGCTTATTGTGTGAAACAATGAGAGATGTTTGTGTGGAAGTTGATCAAAGTTGCTGTTGCAAGATGGCTGCTCTGCAGTCAGACATTAGACTCAGCTCTCAGTCTTAATCGGTTTCACTACCTTAAGACTGAGAATATTATTATTTAAATCTTTTCGTAACGTTAGGTGGTGCTGTTAGAAGCCTTGCATCGGAGAACCAATCATGAGTGCTGTGGGCGGGCCTGCTTTCTGGGAGCAGTGACGCTCATGCAGAACCGGTGTCTCGCAAAACATCGCTGCGTTTGCGGAGAAACATATGAATCACTTAGAAACAAACATAACCTGTTAATAGGACGTGTTTCATCCGGCCCCGGCGGCTAGAGGTCTTTCCCCCAGCGATAAGCCCGACTCCCGAGGCTAACGTTACAGAGCCTGCTGATGACTCACAGTAGCAAGCGGACCACTTCCGGGTAGGAAAAATGATTGTAAAATAAACAACAGGTATAAACTCTCTTTGCAGCACATCAGTGTCTTGCTCTATATTGGAACTATGAAACATTGCATTGCCGCTACCAAATAAAATTCTAATAATAAATGTCTGCTGCCGGCCGTTCTCGCCGGGCTCGAAGAGACATATTTTGACAATGAAATTCTCAGACGTTTGGTGGTTAGGTGGCGCTGTTGGCACCGCTCACCAAACGTCTGGAAACTGAGACTAGTCAGACATACTATAAATAAAATCTCCTTTTCTCTTGTGAAAGTCTGTTGGCCGAGCACGGACCTTGTTTTCTGACAAGTTCACATTGTCCATCTTTTGAAAGGGGTTTATTAAAGCAGGACTGACCCCCCCAGATTTCTTGCAAAACAGTATTCTACTTGATTTGAAAACTCTGCAGGCAAGATGGCCGCCTATACCCCCTTCTGTACCCTGGCAGAATAAACTATCATAACTTGGCCAATAAGTATGTAAGATACAAAATAAAACAAATTGTAATGTCTTTATTTGTTGTAGAATGCAGAGGACATGTAACTGTTTAGTTAAACTCGCATTCCAGGAATATTGTATTTACTGCGCTGCTCTAAAGATAACGTAGTTGGCTCGAGCCTGTTTCGTCCTGGAACCCACTCGCTTTGCGCCAGAACACAATCGATTTGGGGGTGGAACACGCCAGGATTGGCCAACGCCAACGCCAGTGCCCAGAACTGTCAAATCAAATCATCGACGGAGACGCTATGGCCCGCCTCCCAGTATTTTCAGTGTATCAGAGATAGAGAATGATAAATGATCAATACATCCGTATGCAAACAGTGTTACTCGAAATGGTTAAAAGTTATATAAATTTGGTCATTCAGTGGTGTTCTACTGCCATGTAACATAACTAACTAGCCGCTAACATTAGCCACAGTAGGCGATTACACATGATGCATTGCTCTTAACACTTTCAGTGCCACGGCCCTTGGGCAAAAGGTTGCTTGCTGTGCCACATAGGCCGCAATGCATTTTAAAACAGTCATATAATTTCTTTAATAATTACTATGTAAACACTGAACACGCACAAATAACGATGAGACTCTCTTCTATCACCTGCAAAAAAAAGTTTATTGATCCCATTTTCCGTTCTTTAGTTATGAGCCGGAGAAGATAGCTTGATTGAACGAAAAAAAGAGCTTTTTTTCTACGAGCTGAGATAATGAGCCTTTTGTGAAATTAAACATTTCAAGCACATCACTGACTCTGAAGCTAATTTTCTGATGTAGTCACACCTCAAAAATAATTTCCTTCAATAAAACAGTGAAGGCAAGGGAATTTTGTTTGGAAGAATAATATTTTTAGCTGAAACCAGCAGCGCTGGCGCCTGCATGCGCTGCTGGTTGCAGCTTCTTGCTGATCTTTTGCTGCTGGTGGGCATCGGATATTCTGGCTTGCGTTTGCCAACCCTGTCCTGCTGTCTGGGTCTGTGTTGTGTACTTGGCTCTGCGTGCCCACCTCCCCCCCTCCTCCTCCCCCCTACTCCTCCCCCCCCCCCCGTTGTGGGAGGAGTGTCTCTCTGCTCTGCTGTTTTCTCGTTTTCTCTGCCTGTGCTCAGCACTGAAAAAGTCCGCTAGATCCTGCTGTTTTACAGCCGCGTGTACCAGCTCCCATGCTTCGAGTTGAGAATAATAACAAATCCACGGCTGATCATGTGTTGCAGCGGACACGGAGGCTGTTGCAGCGGACATCGAGGTGCTCAATTGTGATAGCAGATTGGCTGCTGCAGGGGCACAGCTAAACGTTGCTTCAATGAAGCCGCTGCATACGGACGGATGCGATGCGATTTCCTTCCCCCCAATGACTTCTTCTGTGTGTTTCACTCCACGTTCTCTCATCTGGAGAGCGCTGTCGCCACCTAAGGGTTCTGTAAAATAGGTTAGACACATTCAATACCTCTGAATATTGTAAGGGGCGATGTAAGAGGCATAGATCGACACCCCCCCGTCAAAAAAAAAAAATCGAGTTATGACGCCATTTGGCGTCGCTGGCACTGTACGGTAAATTTCTAATGACGCCATATGGCGTCGCTGGCACTGAATGTGTTAAAGGGCTCGCGCCACGTGAACTACAGTAATAATCACATGGAAAAAAAATATTTTTTCACATGAGTGGGGGCACGCGCAAATACCACCTTGACGTAACGATGTACCAAATCGCCCATTCATTTGAGGGCACAAAAAAAAGCAGGTTTGAACCCAGAGAGGGCACCTATGCTGCTGAAATGATAGAGGTTTGTAAAAGTGTAACAGATTGGTCTCAAATGTAGAGATTCCTTCACATACCACCCCAAAAGTGATGGAAAGGTTTTGTCTGTGCCTCGCTCAACCTAGTTAAAACTGCCCACTCCAATCAGAAGGTGTGACATATGTTAATACCTTTCCAGTGTGTCCAATTATTCCAGATATATGAAAAATCAATACAACAAGCAATTCTGATATTTAGAACATTATTTTATATAGAGAATATTGCATATTAGTAGGTACAAAGCAGATCAAGTAATATATTACCCCTCAGAGATCTCCGTGGTGGATTTTCAGTGGTCCTTCCTAACAGCAAATATGTAGCAGGTCAAAAAAGACCCTTGAAAACCGACCAATTCTAATATTTTGCGTGGGCTTTTAAAGTGCATTTCCTTGGGGGCGTTCTCTTCTGGTGTGGGCTGGTCTCTCCCCTTCACTGCTGGGCTGGTATTGGTGGTCATCCGATCTCTCCTTCTGTCACTCCTATGCAGGCGTGTTTTCTCCTCCTCCTCTTGGTCCGCATCATGTGACCTGGCTTCCACTGGAGGTCACAGCACTAGCCCTCACTTGAAATAGTTATCTATTAACTTCCTATCTACCAAAGCAACTGTCAATATATTTGCTAATATTACCAGCTTGATATATTTAAATTCCTATTTTCAACTCCTATAATTTGGTCAGCTAATTTAGCTATTTACCTATTTAGAAATCCTATAGCACTTTATTTATAATTACTTTAGACTATATCAACTATCTACATCCTAAATAAGATCAAATTCAGCTAATGATGGGTTACTCCCAGTCTGAACTGGAAACAACATCATACAGTCCAGACCACTACCTCTCAGTCTAAAACCACCCTAAGGATGTAAAAAGAGCAAGATGGTATTTTCTTAAGTTAAATTCAACAAATCAGAGAAAACCACACCCTGTTTAAACCGGATGTGGAAACTCTTATCAATTACCAATTATCAACTAATTTGACAGCTACCTGCCAATTCGGTCGGCAGATTCAACTCTAATTTAACCACTATTTTGACTATACATTTATTTTCCATTCTATAGTTGCAGTAGTATCAATAGGCTAATATTTATCTAAATATTATATAGCACTCTCCTTTTGTATCAAGTGGGACAAATTGAAGTTGTTCACAACATCCGACTCTCCTCTCATTGGTGCTGTGTCCTTGTGCATATCTTCTCTTCTCTGGGGAAAAATCAGCGCATCTAATGTATGCTCTTAAACTTTATTTCATATCAGATATCAAAACCCACTCAGTCAATCAGTAGGATATATATTGAATAATAAGCAACAACAGTCAAGCATGAGAGAAAACCATCCTTTCCACATAGCTTCTGCCTGCTGGGGCATCTGGTGGAATGTTTCCCCACTTCTGTGGATGCTCTTGTAACCATTTATCTTAGAGAGATGCCATAAACCCTGTGTTGTTTTCCAGACCTTATCCCAAAGTGACTGAGCAGAGACCATATATCCATTAAAGGTCAACAGACCATCCAGTCTAAAAGAAGTCTTACTGATAACAAGAACCATTTAACCATCTGTTCAACTCATTAACTGACATCCTGGTGCAGTTGAATCATTCACCTCTCCATGGTCAGCACGTCTCCTAGCAGAGAGGGAGAAGGTTATCTAAACACACTCACAGCAGCTCCTCAGGGACCTAGAACAGAACATTTAAAACATAATTAAAGATATATTTGAATTAACAAATGCATGTGCTTCATATCAGCATGTTGGGCCGCCATTCTGGAGTATCCGCCTTCTGTTGAGTCCAAACTGGGCCTATGGAGGAAATGTTTGATCAAAAAACCAGAGATTGGGGAGAGAAATCTATCAAAAGTCATATATATTGGTTAAAAGCTGGGGGGAAAAAAGCTGTTTTGGGGTTTAGTCCTGCTTTAAGTGACCTAATTTGCATTTAACTTGGCCGTATCAATATGAACAAAACCAAAACCCACTATGTGTGTGTGTGTGTTCATATGTGCTAAATAATACAGTGTTACACAGTGTATCTATCATTATCTCTGTTTATGTCACTCAATGTTTGGAGTATTTATGATAATTTCTGGAAAGACAGACATATGGCAACCGTTCTATTACATCCACTAATCTCAGTTTACTCACCTTGTTAGACTGACATTCAATCTAAGACTGGCAGGCTGGCACTAGATCTTTTGTGAATTGACGCTATTATACTTCATAATAAGCAGGGGCAAATTGATAGTTATATAAAGATCGGTCTTTAAGTAACGCTTTTCTGAAAGTATAATTGTTTTTTGTTTATTCCGTATCGCTGACTGGAGGTCATAGGTCACCCTCCTTGTTACTTATTTCCCACCACATTATATCCAAATTAAACCGACTGGAAAACAAGTGAAATCCAGTTGAGTGTCGGGGGCTCGAGCCGTGGCTGAGAGCTGAGCTCCACGTTGAAACTTTAATGACTTAAGCGACAGTTGGCTACCGTTTACCGAATGTTCCTAATGTTCATGTTGTTATCAGCAAGTGCTTTCAAAGTGATGCTTCTAAGGCAGACACATATTGATTGGAGCCCCTCCCCCCCCCCCCTCAGCCAGCCAATCAGATGAGCTCCTTAGCTCTTCCTTCCCAGCAGCAGCAATTTATCCACTACCTGTCATTCATGCCAATAGTCAGATGCTCTCTATTTGAGATCTAAATGCATTTTCTTTCAATGCGGCAAATAGTCATCCACTTTAACTTCTGTCTGGACGACCTGCTATTTTCCTGCCAGCGTTTCTCTTTAACTCCGCAGATGAAATGGTAGCTTCTGAAGGATGAAGAGAAAAGGCAAAGCGAGCGCCGATGGCTTTCGGGCAATTTTTACAAGTGATATAAGATGACCTCCTTCAACGATTTCAAGTTGAGCCGCTGATTCGAAGCGTATCTCTTTGCTCCTTTCAAGTCCCCCTACATCTGTAACCCACATAGACCCCCTGATCCAATACATGAGAAGAAGCCTTTCTGTTACGAGTCGTTTTATTTTCTTCTTTCTTCTCTTGTTTCTCACAATCTTTTTTCCCTCTGGAAGCATCGCTAAAATGGCCCAGAGCAGATTGTGACCAGCAGATTTGGAAAGATTTGGAAGCTGGTAAGCGACCTAAAGGTCAAAACAGGGAAGGAACCTGTACAAATGCAGCTTTTTTGGCACACTCCACCACCAGCATTGGATACCTTTCGCTCTCCCTTTTGTTGAAGCTGATTAGAATCCAAATGCTATCAGAATGCTAGCGCTAAAAGGCTGTGTGGGCAGCATGTGAGTTTGTCGGTAAACGGAGGCCACGGTAATGCTATTTTAACTCATTATTTGGGCTCCCTGTTTCCATCCCCGTTTCTATAAATTCCATTTTAACAGCGTTGGCTTGTTTAACTTCCCACTGCGCCTGTGCGCCCGCGGGCACCCAATATTATTTTATCCCCACCAACAATTTTGTGTGTGATTTCATTCCCCTCCAAATTTGCATTTTAATCCCGGTGTGTTTTTGTGGGAAATAAAGAAATAAAGAGCCGCATCTCGACTAATAAGGGGGGGAAGGAGACAAATTAATTTCTGCCAGTGTCGCACACAGTTGAACATGACCTAGACTGAATTATATCTCACCTCCTTTAAAAAAAAAAATCCCTTAAAAAATGACTGAATGAGAGTTAATACCCTTACATAATATCCTTGTCCTCATTTGGTTTAATGGCCGCTATCTATCTGTTAATGCTGCATGTAAGGGTAAAGCATGGCTTTAAAATGAGACATGGTGAGACTTTTTCCACAGCCATTCCATTCACTATCCTTAACCCATTGATACCTGATGCAGCATTTGCGTGTATATCCCTCATTTGTGTGTGTATCCCTTTAAGACCGCGAACCGCGTTAACGCGGTTCGCGGTCTTAAAGGGATACACACACAAATGCTGCATCAGGTATCAATGGGTTAAAAGGAAAATGCACTCTAAAGCAGAATTCACATCCACAATCCATTGTTCTTTGTGCCTCTCAATCAACATGTGTGACCTTGTGTCTCTCCAAGCGAACAACCAAAGAGTGCAATCTTGAGTATGATCAGGAGAAACGTGTGACTGTATATAGATACAGTAGGAGGACCAGGCGGACTTTGTGGTTTCAGATGATTCTTTGAGCACCAACACAAGGAACTAGGGGTGTAACGATACACTCAGTTCACGATACGATACACGATATTGGGTTCACGATAACGATACGATACTTTAACAATTTTTTTTGCGATCGATTTGTAGGTTCTCGTTCGATTTGCATCCTCCACGCTAATTTAAGTAATTTCCCCATTTTCATCCTCCGTGTCTGTAACGTCCCTCGTCTGTTCAAACAAAGCAATGAAAAGGAGAGCGAGAGCATGTAATCAGATGCAGATCAGTGCCACCATGTTCAGCTTCTTTTTCTCGCGATATGAGATTTTATCTCAACGATACATATTGTCACGTTTTGATATCGCGATATATTGTGGGACGATATATCGTGACGTGACATCCCTACAAGGAACTATATTGTACATTCGAAAATGTACCTTTACTGCTATAAAACGCTGTCACACTGCCTGTAAAGCACAAAATCTTAATTCAGGGTGGTTTTTTGCTTTAAGGTGTTCAATTTCAGGAGGATAATTATGACTTAATTATGTTCTCTCTCATTCCTATTATTCCAGATGAATGAATGGCTACAATTTAGTAGCCTACATTTTCTATTTAAGAGAAGAATAGCCCATATTTGTGTTATTATTAAGACACAGATTTCTTGTGTGTGTGTGTCTGTCTGTCTGTCTGTCTGTCTGTCTGTGTGTGTGTGTGTGTGTGCGTGCGTGCGTGCGTGTGTGTGTGTGTGTGTGTGTGGAAATGGTTAGGAATGGCACCTTAACTGCACTGCAACATTCATCAGCAATGGAGTTATATTGCATAACTTTAATCAACACTAAAGTTCTATGATTTCCTTTGGGCTGCTGCCCTGCAACTGCTCTGATTACTAAATGTAGGCTGTGACTTGATATTCTTGTGCGATGATCACAATTGTTGTGCTAGTTTACACTTTGAACGTGGGACTGGAATGCTAATGCTAACGGGGCTAATCAAAGGGAATCCACAATATGTTTTGTTCCCGTTCTGAGATCCCTACTGAGCATTGCATAGAGAAATGCACGTGTTTAATAATGCATTTCTGCACCTTCAGCTTTCCACAAACCTCCTTTGCAGCCCCGTTGTGCATTAGTTAGTCGTCGTGAGATTAACCTTCTTGTTGATGTTGCTCTCTTAACGAGAATAACACTCTCCCATCAAGGGAAAAAACTCACTGTCACTGCACCCTTGAGCATGTAGGCTATAGCTATTCGGTAGCATTTTTTAAATCAACATTTTTCATCAGCATAATTCACTGTGACCTGCGCTCGTCCCCATTCTAAGCCCCCCCCCCCGACCCACTTTTTGAGCGGTTGGCGTTTATTTACAGCACAGCCCAGAGACTCGCCAACCTTCTCGTCTTTGTAAATCTCATTGTGGACCAGTCAGTGTCTTGACACTTGACAGAACAGTGGCGTAAATCAAGCCTATGTAAAGAAGCTATGTGTTCGTTCAACCGGGCCTGCCCATCCTCTGCTGTAGCAGAGTGAGCTGCAATTGATGGGTTTGGACTGAAACCTTGAAGCGACCAGCGGGTTTCTGAGACCCGAGTCCTTCCTCCTGACAGGTGAGGGCATGATGGGATGTTGTGTGCTTTAACGTGCATCTTTTACACCTGACAGTCTGTGTGAAGGATGTAAACTATCACCACGGACACAGCTGACGTACTGTATGTACCCTCCAGGACAGACCGACATGTTCAGCTCTGAGAAAAGTTTTCCAGAGCATCTCAGAGTTAAAGGTCCTTACACATCAAGAGCGATGCGAATATACGGCACGAAATTGCGATGCGAGTTTTGACCCACCTGTCAATCACAGCCACAGATGTGTACACGTCGGAAGCGAATTTCTGAAAAATCGACCGCGGTTCGGAAAAATAAACACCGCAATAACGCTCAGCGAAACTTCGCCGTTGGTATGCACGGTTGCATTGACTGATATAGGTTCGGAAAATATTATTGACGTGCAAATTAATCGCATGAAAAAAACGCTCCCGATGTGTAAGGACCTTTGGGCGGTAGTCTACTACTATTTTAAGGTTCAAGATTCCAGATTTTTATTGTCACTCTGTTGTACAAGTACGCACGTATACAATTCTTATGCTGTGGGCTCCGTTACAGACGAGGTGCAGCAGGTAAATAGGTACTAAATCACAGCAAACAACAAATGGAGCACACAATCACAACAACTATAGGGGAATAAGACAATAGTTAAATGCAAACAATGTAAACCGTGTATGTAAGACAGTTGAGGTAAACTGTAAAATAGGAAAGGTAATAAAGAAGTAATAAGGTATTCAAATAGAATAAGATAGAATAAATATAAAAAGTGCCCACAGTGTCCAAAAGTGTCATTTCACTTGTAATCACGAACTTGCAACCATAAGGTTCTACAGTTCTGAAATATTGTACTTTCTACATGCCTTTGTACAGTACATGTACTTTCTACCTAACCCGAAAATGTATTAAAAAAATATCTCCACACAAGGATAAAGCAGGGGCGTATGCAGAAATTGAATTATAGGTGGGCCTGGATCAAATTGGGTGGGCCTGGATAGGAAGGGGTGCAGATGCCCGGCCGAAGGCATTTGACCATCATTTCAAGTAGAATGATACCACCCAAGCAAGAATATTTCAAGTGTTCCAAGTGCTTTACTGAAATATTTGGACCATATAATGATAATACAATTATCTCAACCTTAAAAGGTTACATATAGGTGCCAAATGTTGCATACATGAATGCTTATACTTGTGTGTATACTGTTACTTTATACAGAAATTAGAACCACTGATCCATATACTGTTGTGAGTTTAAAAAATAACAACACTGAGGCTGCTTCAAGTTTGAACAAGATGCCCTCTGGTTTATTTATCCACAGAGAGAACAAAATTCCTAGATGTCATGAAGTTGTCATGCATTAGACTCTGGAGATGATGTGCCCTGCGTTTTTACACAAAACCATTGGCTAGCAATGCAGCAGCAAGTTTGCCTCTAGAAAACAACCAATTAAAAAAAAAAAAAAAAAAAATTTTTTTTTTTGGGTGGGCCAGGGCAGAAGTGGGTGGGCGTGTGCCTACCCAGGCCCACCCGTAGATACGCCCCTGGGATAAAGTAACAATCATGTGAATAACTCAATTTTGATGAAAGTCAGATAGAACCTTATTATTCCTGCAAACTGAATGAGCTATGCGGAGCCAACAACAACAACAGTTTTAAGCCTTAACTTTGCTCTTTCAAAGATCCACTATGAGGTCCATTGCCCTTTACTACCCGCACCTCCTATATCCTGTGATCTGAGGTGTGGGTTTGATGTGGTGCCCCCCCCCCCCCCCCCGTGTGTGTGTGGGTGGGTTTGATGTGGTGCCCCCCCCCCCCCCCGTGTGTGTGTGGGTGGGATTGATGTGGTGCCCCCCCCCCCCGTGTGTGTGTGTGGGTGGGTTTGATGTGGTGCCCCCCCCCCCCCCCCGTGTGTGTGTGGGTGGGTTTGATGTGGTGCCCCCCCCCCCCCCGTGTGTGGGTGGGATTGATGTGGTGCCCCCCCCCCCCGTGTGTGTGTGTGGGTGGGTTTGATGTGGTGCCCCCCCCCCCCCCCCCCCGTGTGTGGGTGGGATTGATGTGGTGCCCCCCCCCCCCCCGTGTGTGTGTGGGTGGGATTGATGTGGTGCCCCCCCCCCCCCCCCCCGGTGTGTGTGTGGGTGGGATTGATGTGGTGCCCCCCCCCCCCCGTGTGTGGGTGGGATTGATGTGGTGCCCCCCCCCCGTGTGTGTGTGGGTGGGATTGATGTGGTGCCCCCCCCCCCCCCCGTGTGTGTGTGGGTGGGATTGATGTGGTGCCCCCCCCCCCCCCCGGTGTGTGGGTGGGATTGATGTGGTGCCCCCCCCCCGTGTGTGTGTGGGTGGGATTGATGTGGTGCCCCCCCCCCCCCGTGTGTGGGTGGGATTGATGTGGTGCCCCCCCCCCCCCCCCGTGTGTGTGTGGGTGGGATTGATGTGGTGCCCCCCCCCCCCCGGTGTGTGTGTGGGTGAGATTGATGGGGTCCCCCCCGTGTGTGTGGGTGGGATTGATGTGGTGCCCCCCCCCCCCCCCCCCGTGTGTGTGTGGGTGGGATTGATGTGGTGCCCCCCCCCCCGTGTGTGTGTGGGTGGGATTGATGTGGTGCCCCCCCCCCCCGTGTGTGTGTGGGTGGGATTGATGTGGTGCCCCCCCCCCCGTGTGTGTGTGGGTGGGATTGATGTGGTGCCCCCCCCCCCCGGTGTGTGTGTGGGTGAGATTGATGGGGTCCCCCCCGTGTGTGTGGGTGGGATTGATGTGGTGCCCCCCCCCCCCCCCGTGTGTGTGTGGGTGGGATTGATGTGGTGCCCCCCCCCCCGTGTGTGTGTGGGTGGGATTGATGTGGTGCCCCCCCCCCCCCCCGTGTGTGTGTGGGTGGGATTGATGTGGTGCCCCCCCCCCCCCCCCCCGTGTGTGTGTGGGTGGGATTGATGTGGTGCCCCCCCCCCCCCCCGTGTGTGTGTGTGGCACATCATCCCAGCCTGCCCGTGCAGCAGTGTGTAGGAACACAAGGAGACAATGACATCGGGGGGGAAGGAGGTGGGGAAAAAGCAGATGCTGTTAATGAAAAGAGCAGTGAAGCAGGCTAAATGAATAGGAAACACAATCCAAGGCTACTTCTCTGATTGCATTTGGGGACGAGGAGACGCGGCATCTTTTTTACACACATGCTCATTAGCATTAGATGCACTTCAGCAGAGCTTCTATCCAGAATGCAGATGAACACCAAGACAAAAGAGACAGAAGAGAGCTGTTACGCCTTGCCCCGGCCAGCGGTCAGCTGTTTACGCCTTGCCCCCGGGCCAGTGGTCAGCTGTTTACGCCTTGCCCCGGGCCAGCGGTCAGCTGTTTACGCCTTGCCTCGGCCTGCAGCGGTCAGCTGTTTACGCCTTGCCCCGGCCTGCAGCGGTCAGCTGTTTACACCTTGCCCCGGCCTGCAGCGGTCAGCTGTTTACACCTTGCCCCAGCCTGCAGCGGTCAGCTGTTACGCCTTGCCCCCGGGCCAGTGGTCAGCTGTTACGCCTTGCCCCGGCCTCCAGCGGTCAGCTGTTACGCCTTGCCCCGTCCTGCAACGGTCAGCTGTTACGCCTTGCCCCGTCCTGCAACGGTCAGCTGTTACGCCTTGCCCCGTCCTGCAACGGTCAACTGTTACGCCTTGCCCCGTCCTGCAACGGTCAACTGTTACGCCTTGCCCCGTCCTGCAACGGTCAACTGTTACGCCTTGCCCCGTCCTGCAACGGTCAACTGTTACGCCTTGCCCCGTCCTGCAATGGTCAACTGTTACGCCTTGCCCCGGCCTGCAACGGTCAACTGTTACGCCTTGCCCCGGCCTGCAACGGTCAACTGTTACGCCTTGCCCCGGCCTGCAGTGGTCAGCTGTTACGCCTTGCCCCCGGGCCAGTGGTCAGCTGTTACACCTTGCCCCGGCCTGCAGCGGTCAGCTGTTACGCCTTGCCCCCGGGCCAGTGGTCAGCTGTTACACCTTGCCCCGGCCTGCAGTGGTCAGCTGTTACGCCTTGCCCCCGGGCCAGTGGTCAGCTGTTACGCCTTGCCCCGGCCTGCAGTGGTCAGCTGTTACACCTTGCCCCCGGGCCAGTGGTCAGCTGTTACGCCTTGCCCCCGGGCCAGTGGTCAGCTGTTACGCCTTGCCCCCGGGCCAGTGGTCAGCTGTTACGCCTTGCCCCCGGGCCAACGGTCAGCTGTTACGCCTTGCCCCGTCCTGCAACGGTCAGCTGTTACGCCTTGCCCCGGCCTGCAGCGGTCAGCTGTTATGCCTTGCCCCGGCCTGCAGCGGTCAGCTGTTACACCTTGCCCCGAGCCAGCGGTCAGCTGTTACGCCTTGCCCCGAGCCAACAGTCAGCTGTTACGCCTTGCCCCGAGCCAACGGTCAGCTGTTACGCCTTGCCCCGGCCTGCAGTGGTCAGCTGTTACGCCTTGCCCCGGCCTGCAGTGGTCAGCTGTTACACCTTGCCCCGGCCTGCAGTGGTCAGCTGTTACACCTTGCCCCGGCCTGCAGTGGTCAGCTGTTACGCCTTGCCCCAGCCTGCAGTGGTCAGCTGTTACACCTTGCCCCGGCCTGCAGTGGTCAGCTGTTACACCTTGCCCTGGCCTGCAGTGGTCAGCTGTTACGCCTTGCCCCAGCCTGCAGTGGTCAGCTGTTACACCTTGCCCCGGCCTGCAGTGGTCAGCTGTTACACCTTGCCCCAGCCTGCAGTGGTCAGCTGTTACACCTTGCCCCAGCCTGCAGTGGTCAGCTGTTACACCTTGCCCCAGCCTGCAGTGGTCAGCTGTTACACCTTGCCCCGGCCTGCAGTGGTCAGCTGTTACACCTTGCCCCAGCCTGCAGTGGTCAGCTGTTACACCTTGCCCCAGCCTGCAGTGGTCAGCTGTTACACCTTGCCCCAGCCTGCAGTGGTCAGCTGTTACACCTTGCCCCAGCCTGCAGTGGTCAGCTGTTACGCCTTGCCCCAGCCTGCAGTGGTCAGCTGTTACACCTTGCCCTGGCCTGCAGTGGTCAGCTGTTACACCTTGCCCCAGCCTGCAGTGGTCAGCTGTTACGCCTTGCCCTGGCCTGCAGTGGTCAGCTGTTACACCTTGCCCCAGCCTGCAGTGGTCAGCTGTTATGCCTTGGCCCAGCCTGCAGTGGTCAGCTGTTATGCCTTGCCCCAGCCTGCAGTGGTCAGCTGTTATGCCTTGCCCCAGCCTGCAGTGGTCAGCTGTTATGCCTTGCCCCAGCCTGCAGTGGTCAGCTGTTACACCTTGCCCTGGCCTGCAGTGGTCAGCTGTTGCACCTTGCCCCGGCCTGCAGTGGTCAGCTGTTACACCTTGCCCCGGCCTGCAGTGGTCAGCTGTTACATCTTGCCCTGGCCTGCAGTGGTCAGCTGTTACACCTTGCCCCAGCCTGCAGTGGTCAGCTGTTATGCCTTGGCCCAGCCTGCAGTGGTCAGCTGTTATGCCTTGCCCCAGCCTGCAGTGGTCAGCTGTTATGCCTTGCCCCAGCCTGTAGTGGTCAGCTGTTATGCCTTGCCCCAGCCTGCAGTGGTCAGCTGTTACGCCTTGCCCCGGCCAGTGGTCAGCTGTTACGCCTTGCCCTGAGCCAGCGGTCACACCTCTTTTTTTCTCTAGCTTTCTCGCCAAGTCGCTGCTGTTTTGTTTGAGAAGGGTTTAATTGTTTAATTGTTTATTGTGGATCCCCGTTAGTCTACACCAAAGGGGAGACTACTCTTCCTGGGGTCCAAACACGTAAAATACAAACATAAAAGTCCAAAAGCATTGGAGTAAAAACAACACAACAAAAATAAATAAAAACAAACAAAAACAAAATCAAGTGAGTCAAGGCTCACTCAATATTCATGTCAATCAAATATTAACAGTATCAACTCTTCTCATAAACAAAAATAAATTGATCGGTCTTCCCGAGTAATTGCACCAGCAAAAACATTTATCCTGACCTTATTTTTACCATACTCACATGAAACCATCATATTAATTGAATTGAATATAATTCACGCTTCACGCCGTGGCAGTGGCAGCGCTGTGCGGCGAGCGATGACGAAGCCGCACCCGCCGATTCCCGTGATTGCGTTTATTAATTATCCGGCGATGCTTGGGAAAATAGAACCGCGCACGTCTCCAGAAAGCCCAGGTGTGCACGGCCATGGCTGCTCATATACATAACAATGAGCCAGGTGAAGGAAAGCACCGAATTATACCTCAACTCCCACAGCTCGCCCCCAGCAAGGCTTCACCTTTTCATTTGACAAGAGTGCGTCTGGCGGTTAAGTTATAGCATTCTGCCACAATGAAACTTTGCCTGGCAAACTTTGATGTATGGCTCGTGCTCGTGGTTGTTTATACGGGGCGAGAGAATGCTCGTCTAACTTAAGCTATTTGTTATAGCCTCCACGACAGCCCAGCATCAAATTTGAATAAGCTAAATTAGCCTCCTGGGCGGTGACTGATGAGGTGATGGCAGATCCGGATGACATACGGGTGTCTGATGGTATTTAAATCTGGGCTCCGCTCCCACCTCACGTTGGGCTGATAGCACTGATGACTTGACGGGCTATAGCAGCAATGGCTCCTATTCACTTTTACAGGATCATCCTCTGGGCATAAAACTTGGAAAAGTCAGGGAATAATTTGCTCTTTCGTTTAATGAATCACACGTTTCTGTTTACATTTACATTTGATTTAGCTGAAGCTAAAACAACAATGGAGATATGAAGGCTGTGGTCCTGCAGGTCCTGTCATCTATCCTATCCAACAGCCAACAGTGTTGGGCAAGTTACTTTCAAAATGTAATATACTACATATTACTAGTTACATTCATTTGAAAGTAATACGTTACTTTACAATATTACTGTCTGTGTAGAGTAACTCGTTACTTATTACACTACTTTTGCATTACTTTGACCAAAACAGCAGCAGTAGCAGAATGACATCGCCGACCCAGAACCATCCTGAAAAACAATGTCAACTGCCTTGAAGTCAGTGTAAACAATCCAAAATTCTAAATGTGATCCTTTTCCTTTGTTATTGTCATCTATTAGTGATTATTTGTAGCCTGATGCTGCCAGACGGGGGGCGGTAATGATTGTCTCTTTATTTAAATATGTTTTGATTTAAAAAATTAATTGTAACTTGTGTTATTTGACAAAGTAACTGGTATAATATTACTGGAATTCTATTGGTACTAATAAGTTATATTACTGAGTCACTGTGAAAAGTAATGATATTACATGTAATATGTTACTTTTATAATGAGTTACCCCCAACACTGGCTGTATTCTTTCCTCCGAGTATTTCCATTACTATTTCATTTAATCAACACCCAATCAGCAACCAGATGCCCAAAACGTACAGTTCTACACTAACGACTAACCCTTACCCACAAATAATGCAGATGCATTGACTCCTCTGAGAACTGGTCTGTGTGCCATGTGGAGTAATGGCCTCTTCCCTTGACAGACAACCTGCTTTCCCTCCCGTGTTCGCCCGCTGCCGCCTCATTAAAATAGAAACACGTGGGAGAAGAATCATTGTCACTCAAACGGCGAGAAGGCTCTGTCTGTTCACCACCATCACTGAGATGATGATGACATAATGACTCTTCTCACTCCCACTCCTTGTGTACGGGGTCGGCTATGGTGCCTCTTTGTATAGACGGCGACGAGCGTGACTGAGTGACTTGGGCCGATTTCCGAAAAAAGAAGTGTGTGCCATGTGGGGGTTGTGTTCCATATAAGTCACAACCTGGGGAGCTCCAGTAACATGAGCGTCCTCCTCAGAGACTGACAAGCTGGTACCGGGAGTACAGTCCCCCACGCGTTGAGTTGCTTTGGCGTTCGTCGTCCGCAAGGACTTTTGACGCTCCACCAGAGTATTCCCTCCACCTTCATTAAGCCGTGTGCCATGGGACCTGCGAGAGAGAGGGAGAGAGAGAGAGAGGCGCATCAGCAGTCCCATATGGAAAGAACATGATTTATGAATACTAATTGAGTCGGATGTGTCGTCTTGTTAATGCAGATGTGTTATTACCACCGCTGCAGTGGATGTGGCTCACGAGGGGGCCTTCGGCGGCATTTTTATATGTTTTTTATCATCCCTGCATCCCCCCCTCCCCCACTCATCCTCCCCCCAACCCCCATCCAGCGTGCTTGTGCTCAGTGGTACTGTACATGTATGTCCAGAATGTATTAGCCTCAAGTCAAGTCAACTTTATTTATAGCGCCAAATCATAACAAAAGTGATCTGGTGACACTTTTCCTATAGAGCAGGTCAAGACCAGGCTCTTTATTTTAGAGCCCTACGATTCCACCATCTGAGCAAGAAAAACTCTACTGTTAACGAGAAGAAACCTCAAGTACACTGGCAGGTGGGTGGCCATCTGCCTTGATTGGGTTGACAGAGACAGAGAGAGGGAGGGAAGGAGAGACAGAGAGAGGGAAGGATATAGAGAAGGAGAGAGAGAGGGGGAAAGAGAGGGAAGGATATAGAGGGGGGAGAGAGAGAAAGAGGGAAAGAGAGGGAAGGATCTAGAGAAGGAGGGAGAGAGGGGAAAGAGAGAGAGAAATAGGGAGAGAGAGGGAAGGATCTAGAGAAGGAGGGAGACAGAGTGACGGAGAGAGAGGGGGAAAGAGAGAGAAAGAGGGAGAGAGAGCAGCCAGTGGAGCGATGTTTGGTCAGCGGGTTGGAGCGCAGAACAAGGCCAACAACGGCCCATTTCTTTTGAGCTGGTATTTGGCTTCCTATCAAAAGAGGTGGGGGGGGGGGGGCTGTTCAGAGGGGGGAGGGGCTGTTCAGAGGGGGGAGCGAATGGGAATTGACAATTTGTTTGGCTCATTAGCTACTGTCCCTGTTCCACAATACACAGCTCTGTGTGTGTGTGTGTGTGTGTTGAAGCATGCGTGTGTGTGTGTGTGTGTGTGTGTGTGTGTGTGTGTGTGTGTATGCGTGTGTGTGCGCGTGTGTGTGTGTGCGTGTGTGTGTGTGTGTGTGTGTGTGTGCATGCGTGTGTGTGTGTGTGTGTGTGTGTGTGTGTGTGTGTGTGTGTGTGTGTGTGTGTGTGTGTGTGCGTGCACGCAGAGGTTGCGGGGCAATGAGATGTAAAGCAATCATTGGTCGCGGCGCCATGGCGTCACATGTTATTGATTTATCACAGGCCTCATCTTCAATTTCTCCAGACTCATCTTCAAGGTTTCTGCCTGTTTCAATTATCACTCCCAGGTTTATGATGCTCATCAGCACAATGACGTGAATTATCCATAACTTTGTCACGTGGATCAATTTGTTGTTAGAAGAAAAACATTGTTACTACTACTTGTGCCTTTAAAGCCTCTTCTTCACAGCCAGTGTAGGGTTATACTATCTTGCTATCATGCAGATAGAATAGGCTATATTATAGCCTATTTCCCAACCACTGACCCGTGGCCCACTGGTGGGCCTCAGAGCACCATCTAGTGGGCTCCTAAAGCAGGTGTTTGCAGTCAACTACTTGAAATTAATATGTGGCAGTCAAAATCTATTTGTGGTGCTCAAAATCTATTGTGGTGTACCTCCACAAATAGATAACTGTATAGGAGACACTGAATGCTATAGTAGGATATGACAACACATTCTCCAACAACATATCACAATATGCTGAATGACACCTACAGTAGATGCAACTTTACCCAAGCTGCAGTCAGGTGATGTTGTACTGGTCAGCTTCCAGGTATGAATGTGTGTGTGAATGTGAACAGGGCACTCCTGAAAAAGAGAGCATTGCTCTCAGTCAGACTCCCCCTGTATAAAAAAAAAAAAAATCTGGCCACTAGGGGTTGCACGTGCAGCCAGTGCACCAACGTATAATCGCCCATGGGCGGGCACCATACCAATTAAGTATTTTGACAACTCGTGAAAGTTAAACTATTCGGTCGTGATCTCCCTGACTCCCCCCAGCAGAAAGATTTAAGAGGAAATTACAACAGTACATTCCCATCCCCTCCTTACTAAAACACTAGGAGAAAATAGATACAGTATATAGGAGCCTATGTCTAATTAATAAATGCAGGAGACACGTTTTACATTGAGCGAAATGTTTTACTCAAAACACGTCATGTAACAGCAAATTGACAGCAGCGATATTTCTACGCTTTATTTCCTTGCTTATTTAATTTCCCCTCTGTAGCTATTCCACATTCTTGAAGACGAGAGCATCACAATCACAGGTGCATCAGTACGCAGTACTTGCTTTCGGACACAGTACGCATTTCCCACAGATGTGCAGTGAGTGACAGGAAGGGAATGATTGAGTTCAATATTTGACCATCTTTGGATGTTTCATTTTAATTAGCTATACTTGGCTTTTTACCATATTTATCTTGTGGGTAGAGTTGCATAATATAAATATTTGATCAATACTGCTCATATTTTTTGCACTTCTATAATATTTTTTATATTCCATGGGTTAAATGTGGCGGTTAAAGCAGAGAATATAATGGGTGAGCTCAAGCTGCTTCACACAGGCAGCTTGGTGCCACTTACAGCATAGTGGCTGCTGTGACTAGTTGTAGCCAAAAATAGACATGTTTAGGCTGTGCAGATGAATAGGGCTAATGAAGGAGGCTGTTTTTTAGACCTATTCTTGGCTCTGTGCATTCAGTGTTATCACACTAAAAGATGAATTAGCCAGTAACTTTCTTCTTAGTGTGTCAGTGTAAAAAATGCTGTTAATTGTTCATGCCACAAAGCATGTTGGCAACATTCTGTGCTTGTTGCTGGCTCGGTTCAAGACACCGAAGTTTAAACTTTTAACAATGCAGTAACTCATCAGATACGTGGAGGGGAAAAGTACACTATTTCGATCTGAAACAGTGGAGGTAGGCTATTGTTGGAGAAAAATATAAGTTCCATGCCATTTCCTAATCAATAAGCTAATAGTTGCCTAATAATTGCATACGCATAATTATGCTTTGAGTTAGCATGACATGACATCTCACACATATAGATTCACCCCAGTGGCATTGAGGACTTCTCTTTTGCTGAGACCTTGGGCAGTGCATCGTGTCCAATAACAACTGATAACTCTCTGTCAGACTGAGACGCACACTTATTTATTACCATAACATTCTCAGTGGAAATTCCATTCTCTAACAGCTACTGAAGTGCCAGTACCTCAAAAAATTAGCAGAACGTATGGTGGTGGGTTCATACATACCACCAGATTTACCAGCGTGTGTGTGTCTAGGTGAGCTTGTTCTAATTCAGCCAGCGTCCCAAGTGGGTGGAGTGAACTATTAAGCAGCACAATTCAAACACAGAGAAGGCATCTGGCAAAGTGACACTGAAATAAACGTCCTTTCCGTCCCATTATGACTGACTGAATGACTGACTGACTCACACCAAACAGCCTTGTCTTGGCCACGCGCGGCTGCCGCACGTGGTAAAAACAGGATAATAGTAAAATACAGAATTATATTAAGCAGAATCTGGAGTTAATTTAACTGTAACCAACTAAAATTGTTTTTTTTTCTTTTATTTATTTATTTTTTCATGATAAACCAATAATTTTGCCAGGAAGAAAAAGACAAGATACATTAGTAGTTACCGCGCTTTTTTCCCACTGACAGGGAGTTTGTCTAATTCTTCTCTCAGTGGAGAGCTCCATTGAAAAAACAAATTCATCTTAATACGCTTAAGAAAAGTCTAAGTGTTTTTATTTTATAATAAAAGAAGAAAAGAAAAGAAAAAGTCTTATCTTGATTGCTAATTAATCCTCTCTGACAAGAACTAATGATTAGTCTAATCTGTGTGATTGACAGGAGAGATGATCAGAGGGGCAGAGTTAAGAGCAGGACAGAAGATTGGGTAGAGTTCCTCAGTGAAGGTGCAGCCAGTAAAGGAGTAGATCAGAGCTGCAGCATCTACGTCATAAAAGGAGACCAGACCCTCCTCATAATCCACAAACACCCCCACCTTCTGAGGCTTCACCTTCAGAGAGAGGAGGACAGCAGGGTCAGCAAAAGCTTTGTACTCATTTACCTGCCTCCACACAGTCCAGTAGCCATTCTCAGGAGTTGTCATGATTTTCCCCTTCCTGTTGATGGAGCCTCTGACCACTCCTAACCCCCACTTAGTCTTCTGTTTAACCTGAACCTCGTAGTAAAACCTTCCTGAAGAGAAGCTCTGCTTTCCTAAGACACGGACACAGTAAGAAAACCTCGCTGGCTTGTCTGGGAGATTCTTCTTTACATCACCAACTTTTACTTGTTTCCCATCATCAGACAGGATGAGCTCGGCGTGTGCTGTATCAGGATCCAGAGTCACATCCACTGCATACTGCTGGGCCCTCTTCAGCTCAGCCTCAAGCAGCTTCTCCATCTCTTTCCTGAGAGTCTCCTCCAGCTGAGCCACAGCTCTCCTCACAGTCTCCCCATATGATGAGCGACGGACACTGACCTCTGTCCAGTCCTTGGTGTGTGGAGGAGTGTTCAGGGATGGGAAGCTTTGGAGGAGGTGGAGGTGGTCTTCAGCGAGTGAGAGCTGCTCCACCTCAGCGCTTCTCTGCACCAGCTCAGAGATCTCCTGTTCCAGCTCTTTGATGAAGCCTTCAGCCTGTTTCTCTGTTGTTTGCTGCTTCTCTTCAATCGTCTCAATGAGCTCAGCCTGGCCTCTCTGTGCAGACTGCATCAGAGCGGTGAAGACCTGCACACTGTCTGCTATCTCTCTGTCTGCATCTTCCTTGCTGAGCTCCACTGAGTGTTTGATCTCCTGAATCTTCAGTCGTCTCTCCTGGATCTTCTGCTGAATTTCACCCTCTGTCTTCCCCAGCTCAGCCATCTTTCCTTCATATCCTTCCTTCAGAGGGACAAAGTGATGTGACTTGTGGTCTGACTCAGTGCATACCTGACATACACACATCTGGTCAGTCTTGCAGAAGAGCTCCAGTGGTTTCTCATGTTTCTTACACATCCTGTCTTCCAGGTTCCCCACAGGATCGATCAGCTTGTGTCTTTTCATGCTTTTGATGATGTGGTGAGGCTCCAGGTGAGTCTCACAGTAGGAGGCCTGACACTCCAGGCAGGACTTCAGGGCCTTCAGTTTGGTCCCAGTGCAGACGTCACAGAGAACTTCTCCTGGTTTGGCAGTGGCACATGGTTGTTCCGTGCAGCTGCTGGCTTTCATCTGAGCTGACTTTCTGAACTGAGCAGCCATCTCAGATATGAAAGTATTGACCCGCAGCAGAGGTCTTCTGTCAAAAACCTCTTGACACATGGGGCACAGGCACTGGACACTAACATCCCAGTGATGTGTGATGCAGTTCTTGCAGAAGTTGTGTCCACATGGTGTGGAGACTGGATCAGTGAACACATCCAGACAGATGGAGCAGAGGAACTGCTCTTCAGAGAGGAGACTGCTGGCAGCAGACATATCTAGACACTGAGACACAAAGTAAAAGTGTGATATAACAACACCGTAACATACCATTTTTTAATTTTGATTATATATATATATATATATATATATTATTTTTTATTATTATTTTTTTGCTCCGAGTGAAATGTTTTATGGTCACTCACGATTCAGTAGGTCACGTGTTGGCTTTGTTCCAGCCTTAAAACTAGTTTTTTTTTTATGCCTATGGAGAAAATGAATGGGAAGCTCACTTCCGGGGCAAGAGATGTCATGTGACTGTTCAGCTATATAGTGAGGGCCATTTACTTCAGTAAAATTACTGATTTAGTAATAATAATTTATAAATTACTCAAAAAAAGTACACAAAAGAAAAATCTACTCAATTACAGTCATTTGAGTACTTGTAATGAGTTACTTTCCACCTCTGAGCAAGGGCAAGGGAGGCAGTTAGGTGGCAGAGTTGCTCGGGGAAGTAACCAGGAAGGGCTGGTGTCTGTGCTGGAGGCCCAAAATGTCCATATTTAACATTTTTGTGGAAGGAAATGTAAAACATTGAACATTTCCATGGATTCTATGAACATACAAAGCCGACATTTTATCCTGGCAATTGACAAGAGTGCAATATGAGAACAGGGACACATCCCACACTGGCTGCGTGCCCTCTGTTTAGACAGTAAATATCTGCTGTATTCACCCCCATAAGACTCTGCTGTATCTGTTTAGACAGTAAATATCTGCTGTATTCACCCGCATAAGACTCTGCTGTATCTGTTAGACAGTAAATATCTGCTGTACTCACCTGTGTGTAAGTCTAAGACTCTGCTGTATTGTTGAGAAAGGCCTGATGAACTTAGGTCTATTTTTCCTTTGAGAGAAAGAGAGAGACTTCTCCACTGCAGCAGTGCTGTTGCTCTGTCTGAGTTACTCTTAGTTTCATTTCAGGAATGTGACGTTGAAACACTCATGTCTCTCCAGTCTACTGTTGCTCCGCCTCTTATTGCAGTTAACCCTAGAACACTAACGTGATTTAAAGTCACACCATCACTAACGTCGGGTGTATTTCACCCGATGCAATATACCCCATAAAACATACTTCTCATAAAAATATCTTAAAGTACAACAATACATGGCAAATTGAGGTACTCTTCTTTTGTTTTTAAATGTGAAATATCACAAAAAACACAAAAAAGTTTATTATGGGGGACACTATAAAAATATGTCAAATTTGGGGAAAATGAGGTACTCGTTATAAAAAAATCCCCCCCCCCCCAAAAAAAAACAGGAGCTCCCAACTTCTCCTTCGGTCCACCCATTCATGGGACTTGTGTGGTGGAAAAAAAAAAAAAGTCACCACAATACCATTGTAACTAACCCGAAGATATTTTACCCTCTATCACTAACGTCGGGTGAAAATCACCCGAACACGTAGCTGGTAGAAAAAACCATGAATGGGAGCAGGGAAACAAACCTACATTCAATGACGTCAGTGAGCATCCTGAAGGTACCTAAGGACCCGCCCACCTCAGACAGCAGCAGACAATGAAAATCACGTGAATTCAATTGTCCGGGTGAAAATCACCCGACGTTAGTGTTCTAGGGTTAAAGGGATAGTTCATATTTTTAAAGGTTAGCCCTATTTGCTACAATATCATCTAACTGCAGAGCCGGAGAGCCCAGCGCCCCGTCCACCCTGTACAGTCGGATGTACACTGTCAGACCGCATACATTTCTTCCATACCAGCTCGTATCCAAGGTTTGTCCTATTTACAAGCAAACAAGACTAGTGTGTCGGTGTAAAAATGCTTTTAATGGTCACAAAGCATGTTGGGAACATTCTGTGCTTGTTGCTGGCTGGGTTCAAGACTTTGAAGTTTAAACTGTAACAATGCAGTAGAACTCCATCCATCAGATACATCATGTAGTGGAGGAAAAAGTACAATATTTCCATCTGAAATATAGTGGACAAGTCTCACAATGGTAATACTCAAGTGAAGTGCCAGTGCCAACATTCTACTTACTGTAAGTAAAGTACTTGAGTAAAATAAATGTAGCCTACTTAAGTGCCTTTTAAACATGAAATCTGGATCATGTCAGGCTAGAGAGAGCAGGATATTTTCAGGTTTTGCCTTTCTAAACATGAGGGGTCTTTGTTAAGAAACAACTGGATATGAGCCGTTTGCAGCACTTGAGGAAACCGTGAGTTTGCTCGTTTAATTCGTTGATATAAGCGATTGTCCGAACGATTCATTAATTAATAAACTAGTGAACGTGAAGTGAAGTGAAGTGAGTCACGAAGAGCCACACCCGCCCACTCAGACGGATCTGCATATAATGACCTGCCAGAGTTAAACAACAGCTCCTTTTGCGCTAATCCGGATCTTACACCGGCGAGCGAGGTGAATAAGATATGGACTCGCGGGAGTGCGCGTAGGCCGGCTAATTGTTGTTTAACATGCAGGCCAACCGGCTAGGAGCGGGTTATAATACGGATTCCACCGCATGTTAAGAAGTGGCTTAAGTTAATGTTAGCTCATTATGTTAGTTCATTCATAAGTTAATTAACCTGCACTACAAGGAAGTATGTCAGTAGGTCATCAGGTGTAAACAAAGCCGCCATGATGCCACGCTGGAATTGAATCGCGCATTCGGCTACCTACCAAAAAACAAAGGAATCAACAAGATGCTGTCGAAAAAGAGAAAGGTTGACACGGAATGCAGGCAGTTTCAAGAGAAATGGAAAGAGCAGTATTTATTTTGTGAAGTAAATGGGTAAATGAGTCGAATTGATTTTAGTAAAAAAAAGAATCCGGCCCCCATGAGGTCTCAGTTGAACAAATCCAGCCCTCTACCTAATATGAGTCTGACACCCCTGGTTTAAACAATCCAAAATTCTAAATGTTATCCTTTTCCTTTGTTATCATCATCTATAGTGGTTATTTGCATAAAAACACACAGTTCGATTAGGAAATGATTTAAATATGTGCTTTGATTAAAAAAAAAGTAACTCAATTTGTAACTTGAGTTACTTGACAAAGTAACTGGTATAATATTACTGAAATCCTATAAGTAATACGTTATATTACTGAGTTACTGATAAAAGTAATATATTACATGTAATATGTTACTTTTGTAATGAGTTACCCCCAACACTGTTGATGAGTGGGAGTGCAACAGCCTCCATAATATCATTGATGCTCGTTTGGCTCAAGATAGAAGGCGTGCCCTCACTCCACGTTCATCTCGGAGCGCATCGTGCCTACAGTATATTAAAGAAAAACTGACACATTATTACAGCAATCAACCTCTTATTACGTGTTTGAGAGCATTTCCACCTTCCAGCGTGCACGGGGTCGTGAATGTCTCTCTCATTTATGCCTGGATGTTATCTACCTGCATTAAATTAATCATTCTTGTAAAACCCTCCGCTCACATTTGTCACCCGCACTGCTGCAGCATCTGAATTCATTACCTGATCTACTACGGATAATAATGCTCATTTGCTCATCCAAGGATGAAATGTCTCTTCAATCTGTCTCGCAGCAGAGTACCTGATGAACAATCAGTATGTTACATGTAAGGTCTTGCTGGAGGGCCCGGGCTCTGCCGTGTGGGCAGCATACAAATAATGACATGAATAGGTCGGCGCCACTGTAATTAACTAGCAGAGAGGGGAGTAGAGATTTGTTTTTGATCCTCTTCAGAGGAGATTCTGACAACTCCCAGAGATGTAAGTCACGGCCATGATGAGGATTGGATAGGTTGGAGGCTGATTGAGGGGTTGAGGGGGTAGGTGACTCGGGATGGGGAGGGTCGGCGGGGATGCATATTAGGGCTGTGAATCTTCACTGGCCTCACGATTCGATTACGATTCAGAGGGCTACGATTAGATTCGATTACGATTATCGATGCATCTTCAATCGATGCATCACTTTTTTTCCCCAATACATGATGTATTTTTTCTCACTTTCTTTTTTCTCACTGTGTGGCTACTTTGCAGAGTTTGCAGCAGGTTCACTTTAACAACATGGCTGATTGGTATTGAGCAAGGCTTGGAGGAACAATTGCATGCTGAGCAAAACCAACAAGCAGGGTGAGAACATCCATTGTTGCACAGAGAATAATACCTATGAAAACAGCAGTGTTGGGCAGTAGCTTGCTACAAGTAGCGAAGCTACATAGCTTAACTACATTTCTCAGTAGCTTGGTGGTAGCTTCACTACTTTTGAACCAAGTAGCTTTTCCAGTAGCTAAGCTATTTATAGACCCAAGTAGTTTGTAGCTTCCCGCAAAAGCTACAAGCTACTCGCCAGAGAAAATCCACGAGCAAAGCACGCAGTGGAGATTTCTGCTGCGGTTTGGATTAAACAGGAGGAGACATTGCATTATGTCAAGTGTGCCTGTGTAGCCAATAAATGAAGAAGATGTTCAGGTTTTATTGTCTGTTTTTGAATATTGTGCCAGTGAGAGTTTCAGTGTGTTTTAAATAAACAATCAAAATTAGATTTTTTTTTTGCCTGCCTATTTGTTTGGTGGAAAGTTGTTCTTTGACATGAAGTTGATTATATGTGAGAAAAACAGTAGCTTTGATGTAGCAAGCTGCTTTTGCCATGTTGCTCGTAGCTTAGCTTGCTACATTTCTCTGGGGATAGCTTCAATGTAGTTTAGCTATATTTAATCAAGAGTAACTGATAGCTTAGCTTACTACATTTTCCAAGTAGCTTGCCCATCACTGGAAAACAGCTAGTCATGCTGCACATCTTCTGATATGAACTCTGCAGGGAAGCAGACAAAGGAGCATGTTCTCACGGCAGCGCTGCTTTGCAAAGTAGACATGTCGGCCAAGCAGATCCTGGAAATGAATAAATAAATGCCACCTGGAATTGAGAAAGAGATGGAATTATAGTACATGCACATACAGACATTCATACATGCATACATACATACATGCATAACTTTTAGCATGAGCCACACTCAGAGTTGCCATGCATTTGTGTTACAGTATAGCCTACAGTATGAGCAATTCTACTGAATTAGCTGTCGATATCAACAAGCCAATTTGAATCTTTTTATTAGTTTCAAATTTACAACTGTATTAATTTTTACTAAATGTTTTATAATATAAAGCAGTGATCATCAACCCGACTGACAGAACCAGAGATCTAGGTTGCATATGATCTAGCTATGCAATGCAACGTGTAAGAGCCCGAACCCGTACCAGATCCAACATAAATATATTACTATGGGCCCTATCTTCGTACGGCGCTATTGTTTGCGCTGTGCGTGGTCCCGTGGATCGAAATCAGTTTCTGGCAGCAAATCACTTTCTGACACAACACCGGCTAGTAGGCTATACAGTAACCATTGATAGTATTCATAGCTTTCAAGGGGCGTTACGTGCTGCCGGGAACGCCCACCTGACGGTCAAAAAAAAAACTTGTTCATTCCGCTGCCCGCCGAGTCGACTAGTTTCTCACGCTGTGTTTGTTCAGCCAAAATGCCGATTACCTGTTGTGCTATCGGTTGCACTAACCGACGAGGAGACACGCCTGGCTTGTGCTTTTACAGAATCCCGTCGGAGAAAGAAAACTCAGAAAGAGGAGGTTGTGGATTTGTGCGATTAGACGTGGTTCAGTCGCTGGGGAGGGCAAATGGCTTTTTTTTCTACCATCAAAGTACACACGTTTTTGCGGCCAACATTTCATCAAAGGTAAGTTCAAGTAACGTTAACGGGGTATTTTAATCATTATTGTAACGTTACTGCTACAGTACGTGCTATGACTGGTATAGACCTTATTCCATTGACGTCACTCGCGTACTGGCACGCCCACCGCTGCCATATTGTCGACATAACGCAGCAGCTCTCAAGTGCCAGCCTATGGGAGCAGCGTTTATAGGAAGCTAGCTGCTGTTAGCGTTACCTGTATCGTTCCAATTGTGTTCGGATGGTGACCTGCGTTAGGCATGGCTGTAGTAATGACAGCAATAAAGTCCCCGTGGTTTGTTTCTATCTCTACCGTCCACAGACGTGAAGGGAGCGAGACGGAGGATACGTCAGCAGCACAGGAGATGTGTGGATAGTTAGGAGAGACAGGTGAAACTTTCTGACAGCTCCTCACAGCAAAGTCTGTTCACCTCGTTCTTTTGTTTATTTATTACAGGCATTAACGGCAGCATACAAATAACAACTGTGGGGTTTTTATTGCTGTCATTACCATTGCTATTTTGTAATGGAACAGAAACGACAATAAGGCTGTTACTAGTTGTCAGCTGCAGCGCTGTGTGCGCACAGGACGGTATGTCAACAATATGGTGCCGTCCAGGGTTAGCGAATAAGGTCTATAGCGGGGTTCAGGTAGATTGATAATAAACAGGTTTTGAGTCTGGACTCAGACTCTGAGACAGTATCTTATTCCCTGACGTTGGCAGAAACTGGCCATTTTGCTGATAAATTCCGCGTACACAAAACCTGTGCTAAACATTATGCTACGTGTGACGTGCAGGAAGCAAATAATGTCAAGCCACAGAACGGATGCCGCCAGGCGCTAGTGGCGGTTAAGTGCTCCTCCGCTCGAGCGCAACGGTAGCGTCGCATTTTCACAGGTGACATCAGCAGTCAGTTCATAGCACCCTTCTGCTTTCACATCACTTGCTTTCTCCAGGCACTGGTCTGCTTCGCTGGTTTTATTGTATTTCCCATTTGCCAGCTCCTGTCAGGCCTCACTGTCAGTGCCTGGGTATTCTCTCTCCACACACCCCGAGCTGCTGGTCCCAGGGCCGATTTTACACTTCATGGGCCCCTGGGCTATTCATCTCTGCAGGGCCCCCCCCTCAAGCGGAAGGGGGGGTTTCGGCGGCGAGGGGGGCCCTAAGCACGATAAATTCGGGAGCCCTCTCACAGGGTTCCATGTCGTTGTTCCGACCTCTCGCTGTTCCGACCTCCCCTCTCCCAGCCCCCATGCCTAAACCTAACCTCCCCCAGACCCTAACCCAAAACCTAACCTCTCCCACCCCCACGCCTAAACCTAACCTCCCCCAGACCCTAACCCAAAACCTAACCTCTCCCACCCCCCATGCCTAAACCTAAGGTCGGCATTGCGAGTGGTCGGCATAGCGGGTGGACACCCTCTCACAGTGGATGTTATTACTCTGCAAAAAAAATTGAATGGCGTCAGTAAAAAAAACATTTTTCGCGAAGACCCTGGACAGGGGGCCCAAAAAAACCCATCAAGGGTCCCCCCCCCCCAAAAAAAAAAAATTTTTTTTTTTTTTTTTTTTGGGGCCCCTTGATGTCCCGTAAGCCCGTTGGTAAAATCGGCCCTGGCTGGTCCCAGGGTTTGAACCAACTACTCTTTCCAATTACTGCTCTGTCTACTTCTCTAACTGACCTCTGAGAGTCGTTAAAACATGACTTTAAAGAGTGGAGCGATGGAGGCAGGTGCGAGCCATTAACATAACGTTGCTGCGTTATAGCTAAAATATATAATAACAATAATAATTATAGCTGCTGCGCAGCAATGGGTCGTGCCCGGGCAAGTCTCAAGGCTTTGAGCTATTATGACGTCACAATTGCTCGAGTGACATCACTGATGGCATCACAATTGCTCGAGTGACTGATGACATCACAAATACAACCTAATTGCCCTAGGTAATTAGGGCAATTAAGATGCTGTTTAGGCTATATACATGGGGGCAGAATTCAACGTTTTGATGCACTGTGGGCTAAATTTTTGACCAATCGAAAATCTGTTTGAGACTTTTGTGTAGGACAGTCTAACGATGCAGATGCTGAAGTTCGGTGTCGTTTGAAGAAAAAATGTGGGAGGAGTAGGGTTTAATTAGTTTTACAGTTTTTGCAGTTTTGCTGTCTTTAGACTTCACAATTGGCCATAGGTTGCATTGTACAAAAGTTTCTCCTCATTTGGGCGCACATTTCAGTGAAAGTTGCAAAGCTGTAGCACGTATGCCTGTTTTTTTATGAATTTTTAAAGTTTGAAAATTTAGACGGTCGATGTAGTGCCACCGTTAGGACTATTGGCCCCAAATTTGCGTCAAAGACGTTTGGCATGGGACTGGACCTTTGTGCAAAGTTTGATTAGTTTTTATGCATGGGAAGTCGAACTTCCCGGGAGAAGAAGAATACAGGCAAATACAATAAGTGGCCCTGCCACTAATAATGAAATACAATCAAAACGTTGTTCTACTTCAAGACCCAATCTAGCCATTCATGCCTGTGGGTATAGACGGTTTTAGCTTGACAACAAAAACATTCTAAATTGAACCCCAGCTCACTTCCTGTTGCAGTGTTTGCTATGGACAGGTAAAAAAAAAAAAGAGAAGCAGAGCAGGACTGACAGTTCTGTGAAAACCGTCTATATTGGCAGAAGCACGTGTGTGGGAGCTGACCAGCGCAAAAAGCAGGCGTGCGATGCGGGCCACTTAGCAGCTCCACTGGAGCAGTTGGAGAGCCAACACCTGGCTCAACCGCTCGCTGTCGGTTAGGAGAGGAGAGACACTTGTTGAGGGGATTTGCCGGTCAGTAGCTGGCAAGCGGTTGGCATTGCTTCCCTAACCTTCAGACTAACCGCTGCCTGACAATTGTGTCAGGCAGATGTGATGCATCGATATTACATTTAGGCTGTTTAATAACAATCGAAAATCTCGCTCGTAGCTCGTATTTATTCACATGAAAATCTTTGAGATGATCACTTTCACTTGTTGTAAATTAAATAATTTTGAAGGTTCACAATTCATCAATTTGAGTGGGGACCCCCCCCCTGGTGGTCCGCAGGACCCCATGTTGAGGACCACTGCTTTGCATGCATCACAAAATAAGGCTTTAATATCGCTGCTTTCATGCAATCAAGCATGCATTGATTTAATGGGCCTCCTCCCCTATAGGCTGCACACCACATCAGTCATTTCCCTCACATTGATGAGCAACTTACGCTTCACATGTTGTGTGTGGTGCCTATTAACATGTCCAAAGAGTTACTATCATTATGTGACTCATATGAATAATCACAGTCTTAAAGGGATAGTTCACATTTTTTTAAATCTAGACCTATAGAGAGCCGCAGGAACGAGTCCGGAAATCATCGATGCTAACGTTCCTGGTTCTTCACTGTTTTCGCCTATGGGAGTTTTGAATGGGTTTTTGGCGCGATGCTTGTAATAATCTCTCTGGGCAACGCTGGCTTAATCAAACGCGAACCAGTGTTTAGTAATATCATCTTCACACACGAGGACCACTTTTATGAGTTTTGAAGCTTTTACGTGCCGTTAAAAGGGCGGCTAGCTAGCAAACGGCTAAATGAGACTACACTGTTGAGTCGACGGGGATATATATGTCAATAACGTCACCACTTCAAAGGGCGAACACGGAAATTCTCTTTCCCTCACCTGGTTCAGCCCGTTCAGCGCGGGGTAATCAGTGCACACATCAACAACAGTCCAGGTTGAGTGCTGACGTGATGTGGAAGCCTATGCGACAGTGTGTAGTTCTGGATTAGCTTAGCTCGAGCTTTTTACTTCTAGGGCTCGCATTTACGCTACAAAACTCATGAAAGTGGTCCTCATGTGTGAAGATTATCTGACTGAACTCTGGTTCGCTTTTGATTAAGCTTGCGTTGCCCAGAGACCTTATTTGAAGCATCGCGGCAAAATCCCATTCAAAAATCCTATAGACAGAGACAGTGAAGAACCAGGAAGTCCGGGACTTCTGCGTTCTGACTACAAAAATACGTCATCCCTGCGGCTCTCTATTTGCTACTTAGCAATGATGATGTTGATTGGTAGAGTTCTTTCTCAGCACAATCCATCTTCCTCCTCATAGTAGCTCTGGAAATGAATGCAAGGTCAATGGGGTTATGGTCCTGTATGTACAAGCTGACTGAAGCTCACTGACATGGACTTTGTGAGCACTCTGGATGACATGTTAGTGAGCCTCAGACAGCTCATACAGGACCATGACCCCAGTGACCTTCAATTCATTTCTGCCCAACTTTCCAGAGCTACTATGAGGAATAGGATGGAGTGTGCTGAAAAAAGAACTCTACCAATCAACATCATCATTGCTAAGTACAAGTAGCAAATAGGGCTAGACTTTAAAAAAAAAAAAGTGAGCTATCCCTTTAATGCTCCAAATATGATCTTAGTCAAAGCAACAAAATAGGTGTTTAGAACAGCAAATGTAATCGCTTTCATAAACTGGCTATAGAATTAATCACTATTCAATTCGCCAAACTGACATTTATTCATATGGAAATATGAATAAATGAGGATTATTAGATCAAAGTGTTTATATGACCCACGTGTTATTGGCAGCATTTTCATAATCACATTAAGATCTTAAGTATTGGTGTGCATACAAATGTAGCCAAAGAGTGCTGCTAATTCGACATTTCCCCCTCACAAAGCCTGTGACATTTCTGTATCTAGGAATACATTTTTTCGCCCTATTTAAAAGCCATTAACCGTGAACGCTAATTGCGATGCCCCTATAAAGACGACAGGCCCTTATAGTGCTTCACAATGATACAATTAGCGCAGCTCACTGTGGGTATAGAGACGCGCAACAGCTGGACCTGTCAGCTGAAATATCCACTGTTGCCTGCATGAGTCAGCCAATGGCCTGTTCATGGTGCCACGCGGCTACAGGACATTAATTGAATGAGCTTCTCGATCAGCCTGACATCGGCGCTTTTGCTCTACAAGCTTGGTGTGAGATCCTTGATGGCGGTTACAACTTCTTGGCTGGAGGTAAGACATTAACAGACAGACGGCCATTTTCTCCCCGCATGAGAAACGGAGAGTAATGGGTTCCGCTCGCCGACCGACGTCAGCACGGGAAACAGCCACGCGAGAGATGAGAGCAGGCACGTGCACACATAGACATCAAAGGGGGCTTGAGCCCCTGCCTTTTTTTCAGTCTGTAAAAAGTGCCCTTTCCTGACCATGAATGCAGCATTTCTAATGGTGCTTTGTATGGAAATTGCCCTTTCCATGCCGTCACTGAAGGCAGCATTCAAAGAAAAAATGCCTTTTCCGAGCTCTCTTAGCCTTGAATGCACCATTTCTAATAGGCCTCTGCATGGACCAGTGTTTTTCTAAGCTAGCCTGGGTAAACCCAGCCCCCAGTGACATGCTCTCAGGCTTACCCTGCTCACGAGTCACACGTAGTGACTGGGAACTCTGAGAGCAGGTCACGTGGGGGCTGGGTTTACCCAGGCTATTTCTAAGCCGCCCTTGAAGGCAGCAGCCCAAAAACCTCACGTGGCTTGCCCATTGACTGTTGAGAGCGAGACGGCCCGTCCCCGCCCACTCCAGCAGTGCGCACTCAGCCACATGCAGACTGAACGACAGCAGCACAGGCGCACACTGACAGATAAATCAGTCAACGTGAAATTTCCGCCGCCGCCCTCCGGATGGCGGCATTTCTGCGCCGAAGTGCCCTTTTAAGAATTTGAGCCCCTGCCCCTCTAATGTTTTCTGCACGTCCCTGGATGAGAGAGCTCTCCGGCGGTGACGCCTTGAACCGAAAAGTCCCATTTTCGCCCTGACAGTAATCTATTAATTAAGCATGGTAATTGGCTGTGATTGGGTTCACAGGGCCAAACCTTGTGGGGTAATGCTAGGTTTGCTGTGGTCGCCACCAGGCATCAGCCGTCTCTGAGGTGAGTATACTTGACTGCTCGCAGGGCTGGGCAGGCTGCGCTGGATTGGTAATAGCTCACATTTTGCCTCCTGCGTTGAGCAGATAACAGCTGCTGGCTTGCAAGAGGCTCCAGTGGCTTTAACAAAGGCCTCACCTTTTGGGGAGAGGAGTCGGTGCTTCACATTAGCCACCGCAGCCCCTGTATACAATACATAAACAGCCCCTGTATACAATACCAGTGTTGGGGGTAACTCATTACAAAAGTAATATATTACATGTAATATATTACTTTTAGCAGTAACTCAGTAATATAACTTACAGGATTTCAGTAATATTATACCAGTTACTTTGTCAAGTAACTCAAGTTACAAATTGAGTACTTTTTTTTTTTTTAAATCAAAGCACATATTTAAATAAAGATACAATCATTTCCTAATCAAATTGTGTGTTTTCATGCAAATAACCACTATAGATGACAATAACAAAGGAAAATAATAACATTTAGAATGTTGGATTGTTTACACTGACTTCAAGGCGGTTGACATTATTTTTCGCGATGGTTCCGGGGCGGCGATGTCATTCTGCCGGTGCTGTTGTTTTGGTGAAAGTAATGCAAAAGTAGTGTAAGTAACAAGTTACTCTACGCAGACAGTAATATTGTAAAGTAACTTATTACTTTCAAATGAAAGTAACTAGTAATATGGAGTATATTACATTTTGAAAGTAACTTGCCCAACACTGTACAATACATAAACAGCCCCTGTATACAATACATAAACAGGTGCAAGAGAAGCACAACGAAGCAGGAAATGCCACTTTTGGCAAAAGCAGTGAGAGTGTACAATACTTTGACAATAGCATGGCTGTTATTATAGCTATAGCGTCCAGCTGGCTCTGAGTCCCGTCTAATCTGCGTTTTTGGCACTGCCCGGCCCAAAATGGCAGCATGTGTTGTTCTGGGCTCTCCTCTGTCCCGACCCAAATTAACTCACAGGTCCAACAGAATATCAAAGGATTTGTTGGGCGACACAAAAGCATGCCAGCCACTTAAAACGTCCGCAGTCCTTCCTGTGCACGCTTCATAGGCTCCCTCTTGAAAACATGCAACCCTCCGTTAGGATCTGTTCAATATCCCCGCCTTGTGCGTTCACTTAAGCACTATTGAATAATGAATGTGCCAATAAATAGTATTTTGCGCATTGTTTCGGGGGAGAGATAGCGGGCGGATGAAACGGTTGATAAATCACCGGAGTCCGCTAGCCGGCATAATAAAAATACCACTTTTAGAGTCATATATGAAGAAAAGCCAGACAGCGGCGGCAGCAGGCGAGAAATAAATGGAGTAGAGAAAACACAATGTTATATGGATGAGGCTCAGACTTATCTCTCGCTTAAATGCAAAAGATCTCTCGGCTACACTTTCTGTGAACTCGAGTAGCTAATGTAGTGGATGAAACGCCACCGACTGAGCGCACTGAGCTTCTTCAATGGCTGGGATTCCATTTGCTAATGGACTCTGGAGGCTGTTTTGTTTAACTACGCCTTATCTCTCTCTCCCACTCTCTCTCTCTCTCTCCCACTCTCTCCCACTCTCTCTCTCTCTCTCTCTCTCTCTCTCTCTCTCCCCCACTCTCTCCCACTCTCTCTCTCTCTCCCCCACTCTCTCTCTCTCTCCCCCACTCTCTCTCTCTCCCCGACTCTCTCTCTCTCCCCCACTCTCTCCCACTCTCTCTCTCTCTCTCTCTCCCACTCTCTCTCTCTCTCCCCCACTCTCTCTCTCTCTCCCCCACTCTCTCCCACTCTCTCTCTCTCTCCCACTCTCTCTCTCTCTCCCACTCTCTCTCTCTCTCCCACTCTCTCTCTCTCTCTCCCCCACTCTCTCCCACTCTCTCTCTCTCCCCCACTCTCTCTCTCTCTCCCCCACTCTCTCCCACTCTCTCTCTCTCTCCCCCACTCTCTCTCTCTCCCCGACTCTCTCTCTCTCCCCCACTCTCTCTCCCCCACTCTCTCCCACTCTCTCTCTCTCCCCCACTCTCTCTCTCTCCCCCACTCTCTCCCACTCTCTCTCTCTCTCCCCCACTCTCTCTCTCTCCCCCACTCTCTCTCTCTCTCCCACTCTCTCTCTCTCTCTCTCCCACTCTCTCTCTCTCTCCCCCACTCTCTCTCTCTCTCTCTCTCTCCCCCACTCTCTCTCTCTCTCCCCCACTCTCTATCTCTCTCTCCCCCACTCTCTCTCTCTCTCTCCCCCCCACTCTCTCTCTCTCCCCCACTCTCTCCCACTCTCTCTCTCTCTCTCTCCCCCACTCTCTCTCTCTCTCCCCCACTCTCTCCCACTCTCTCTCTCTCTCTCTCTCTCTCTCCCCCACTCTCTCCCACTCTCTCTCTCTCTCTCTCCCCCACTCTCTCTCTCTCTCCCCCACTCTCTCCCACTCTCTCTCTCTCTCTCTCTCTCTCTCTCCCCCACTCTCTCCCACTCTCTCTCTCCCCCACTCTCTCTCTCTCCCCCACTCTCTCTCTCTCTCTCCCCCACTCTCTCCCACTCTCTCTCTCTCCCCCCCACTCTCTCCCACTCTCTCTCTCTCTCTCCCCCACTCTCTCTCTCTCTCTCCCACTCTCTCTCTCTCTCTCCCCCACTCTCTCCCACTCTCTCTCTCCCACTCTCTCTCTCTCTCTCTCTCCCCCACTCTCTCTCTCTCTCTCTCTCCCCCCCACTCTCTCTCTCTCTCTCCCCCCCACTCTCTTTCTCTCTCCCACTCCCACACTCTCTCTCCCCCACTCTCTCTCTCCCACTCTCTCTCTCTCTCTCTCTCCCCCACTCTCTCCCACTCTCTCTCTCCCACTCTCTCTCTCTCTCTCTCTCCCCCACTCTCTCTCTCTCTCCCCCACTCTCTCCCACTCTCTCTCTCTCCCCCCCACTCTCTCTCTCTCTCTCCCCCCCCACTCTCTCTCTCTCTCCCACTCCCACACTCTCTCTCCCCCACTCTCTCTCTCTCTCTCTCTCTCTCTCCCCCACTCTCTCTCTCTCTCTTCCCCCCACTCTCTCTCTCTCTCTCTGCATCCCTCCCTCCGTCCTCCAGAACATCTCACACCGACTCTTTCCCAGCATCGTGCCCTAACACAATGGCTGGCGTGATGGTGGAGAACGATCACAGGCGGCGGTGGTGTCCACGAAGCCAAAGTGAATGGGAGCTATGGGAGAATGAGGAGCGTATAGCAGGTTGTCCTATAGTTGTGCATGGGTAGGCTCAAATTAAAGGGTTTTTACTGCCCTCCATAGCACAAAATGACCGTCGTATATCTGCAGGGAGTTGATAGGCTTGTTGATCGATACCAATGACTCAACAATTACTTAGCCAGGTGCTGAGATTCCAGGCGTCACATGGTCGACATTTCAGCCACGAAGGCTAAAAAGCTTCACTCTCTCCAGCCAGAAATTCAAATGACAAAGCAGTATTATTATTATTCCGATATGTTGCACGGTGATGTATCACGTTTCAGTTGGATCTATACTCTAATTACCGAGATTTCTCCTTTTGCATTTGACTTTGTTTTGGGCCAATTACCGGCCATCGCCACCGGGTGCAGGAGGAGACCAGTTCTATTGATGTTGTTGTAATTCTGGCCGCTGATAGGTACCGATAAGGGTCATGGATTACAGATCAGTGCCCCTTTTAAGGTTGTCTTGTGAAGATAGTAGTGGAAGTCCACGTTAAGTGCAGTGAACATGTGATATCAAGGCATCGCTCGACCTGTTTTTTCAACTCGACAATGAGAAACTCTCGAAATTGTGACCTCCGGATCTCGATAATAACAAACTTCATTTATCACAAATTGTTTGCCGCTAACAAAAGGGTTTCTATGATTTAATCTCTGCCCTATGTCTTAATTATATTATACGAAGGGCCCTATCTTGGTACAGGCGATATCCCCTATTTGCGCTTGTGCACCTGTTTGCGCGTGCCTTAAGACAGGGAAGATAGCGGTCTGCCTTGCGCATTTGTCCAGGTGTTATGCCGAGCTTTGCACCCCCGCCCGGCAGCATCCCAGTGTAGGCTATAGTTGAAAATCAACGTGGCATTCTGAGGAGGGAAGAGTGTGTGCGCGCGCGAGGTGTTGGAGAGAGAGAGAGAGAGAGAGACATCCATGTTGTCCGTAATGTATCCAAGCGAGGATTTCCTGCACTGCTCGGAGAATACTGTGTGCTCAGGCGTACACCTGGCGTAGTGGGGGTTTTTTGCGCTAAGACCTGCTATTGTGTGGCGTTGAAATTGAGAGCACCAAAGGCCCTTTTTTCTAACACATTGCACTGGAACGCCTATTTTGGAACGGGCAACGCCCCAACCTCTCTTTGCACTTGGAACATGGTGATGGTATCTTGGCCAGAGCGCAAAATGACACCTGCGGGAGGCAGATGATAGGCTAAGAGGCGCACGGACACACCTGGGCCACGCCTACACCTGTGTCTGCGCTTAGATCCCAGCGCAAAACTGGACGGTGGAGGCAGACGATAGCTTAAGATGCAGGGAAGATAGCATAAGAGGTGCGCAAACGATAGCGTTGTACGACGATAGGGCCCTAAGTGTCTGTTCTATGATTTACACTCTGACTCTGCCCTATGTCGTAATTAGCCACAGTTTGTTATTGTTAATTCTGTGAGAAAAAGCAAGTGGCAGAACGACCTCTTTAAGCATGCCCTGTGAAAATAATCACCAGCACAATCATCACTAAGAGTGCGTGCTTTTATCAGCATTGACCTACATATATTCTCATTTTAGCTTCTAAATGGATCTGATCCTCTTTCAGACATTACCATCATGTGTCTGACAGCCTGAATCAAACTCGGTTAACTTTTTGTTTGAACTTTGTCTGGCAGGTAAACTCACCTGTCTTACTTTAGAAACGACTTCTTTGCTGTGTGGCGTCTGTTCTCCTCTAGGCAGGGATACTGTATACTGTGTATACTATATATACTATCATATATATATGTATAGTATATATACTGTAGGCATATGTGGTGCAACTCTTAGCTTGTTGTTGCTTTTTTACACAAATGCAAGTTTTGTGATCCATGTACCACAAAGTACTGGGATTAAACTGGCCACTTCCAGAACATAGAATGAGGAATCTGTCAAACCAGGCTCTTATTGGTTAGATGCATTTGAATCTGTCAAACCAGGCTCCTATTGGTTAGATTAATTTGTCAGCACACGCTGTAAACAAACCTTGAGATGTGTTCAATGACGTGTCACAACTCCAGTGATGTATTTGACATTTTGTATGAGCTGTTTGTATTTTCGTCCTTTTTAGGAACTTTCACTGTGTTGATTCTAAGCTGAACATGAGCGCTAAAGAGAACCAAAGGGATAATAGTGGCCGATAATTGCAGTGCCAATGTCAGATTCATGTACCCACATGAAACACTTAGATTAGATTTTATTAAAGAATCTAATCTAATCTAACACTGCATCATGTTTGTTGGCTTCACTCAGTGCATTACTAGTTGGTGTGAAAAGTGACAGCTGAACTATATGGGCTTTTTGGTCCGGCCCGAAACAGTTCAGCATTATGAAATATGTATGGGTGCGTTAATATTTTAGATTGAGATTTCCACAGCCAAAAGGTTGAATGTGTTTAAATGCTACTTTATATACTGTGATGTTTAAAAAGTTAAAGCGCAGACACGGGAGAGGTCGAAAGTTAATTAATTAATTTAAGTATACTACTGCACTGTTAGATCTATTACTGCAGGTTTCATTTGTTTAAATACAGACATGAGAAACTCAGCGGTAGTGAGCACACACTCAAAATGGATTAAAAACTCACTCGGGTGCAGGGCAAGCAGAGAGTTCAGGAGTGAGAGAAAAAGCCAGCACTCCAAATGTCCTTCCACAGGTTTGAATAGTTCCTTAATCCATTGATACTTGATGCAGCATTTGTGTGTGTATCCCTCATTTGTGTGTGTATCCCTTTAAGATCGCGACCCGCTTGAACACGTTTCGCGGTCTTAAAGGGATACACACACAAATGAGGGATACACACACAAATGCTGCATCAGGTATCAATGGATTAAGGAACTATTCAAACCTGTGGAAGGACATTTGGAGTGCTGGCTTTTTCTCTCACTACTTACATTAAATACAGACATGAAACAAATTTTGTTCCAATCAAATTGGAAATGTAAAAAGCATCGCTTCCAGCTGTCACCATTCTCCAACTCCACGATTCAATTTGACTTTTGATTTTAAGCTCACGATGAACACATTTTTGATGTCAACTTTCTTTTTCAGCACAAACGGCTATGCCATTATTAGACGAGTCTTGATTTGTAAAGATCAACAACTGTCATTTCCAAATAAGTTCATTTTGTCTAACCGAAATTAATTAACTAACTGCCATATGACACGTCACAGCAACATCACGTGACGTCTCTGAAGAAGACTGCAGGAAGTCAGCAGTCGAAACTGTCAGGTATTGACACAAATTAACCTATATGAGTCTTTCTATACGAACAGTTTAGTTAACTGTCATTTCCATTTTCAAGTTCTTCTTTTAACACATTCACTGCCAGCCGTTTTTCAATACTGTAGTTAGCTTCTGCCAGAGGGTTTTTTTGAGGATTCTGGCTCATCTTTCAAGAGCCGAGGATTCGTTTCTGTTAGGATTTTGTGAACACACAATATCTCAAAAGAACTAATAGAATGTGTGCTTTCTCTGTCTAAAAGAGTTAGTTTGTAGAGTTAGTAGTTATGTAAGCATTAGCAGTTGAATACAGCATGGTTTCAGCGTCTGAAAATGTATTTTGAGATAAACGGCTTTTTGTGAAATTCGATAGAACAGTCACTTTAACCATTCATTTTTGGCATCAGTAAGACGTCAGACATCTAAACAATAGTTTTGAACAGTAATTTCCTCCATAACAGCAGGAAACCCCCCTCTGCTTCAAACTCCTCCCTCCGTGGGCGTTCTCCTCCGCCCTCCTTGGCTCTGCAGCGGGTCTGTCACAAGCTTGTTTCTGCTGCTGCTGTAACCTCGCGTCACCAGGCTCACTGCTTTGCTGCTGCTGTGCCTGGCTGCTGGCGGCCGCTGGGCAAGTCTGGATGGGGCTCGCTCATTTCGGTTGAGAGCTCTGATGAAGCTCTTGCGATTCTGCGCTTATTTATGCTGCGTGTTTCAAAGTGTGCACCCAGTCTATTCTTGGAACCCCCCACCGTTGCCACCGCTGTGCGTCAGTGCGAAAGCGAAAGCGTTTTCGCCATCCATTTTACAGTATGAGAACGGCTTCCTCACACTGCTTTTGGCTCGCCTCTTTCTACTCTGGAGAGACATGTCGCCACTCAGTGGGTCGGTAAAATAGATTATACACGTTCGGTGGCTCCAATATTTTTATAGGAGACGTGGGGGGCATTGATCCACGTCCCACCGTCAAATTTTTTTAAGCCGAGATATCTCGTCATTGGCAGTCAACCGTTGGATTTGTAAGCCGAGATATCTCGTCAATGGCAGTGAACGTGTTAAAAGATGGTATGAAGTATAATATAACTGCCATATTTTTTGAGTAGGCTATAACCATTTGAGGAATATAATAATTTGTATTTTGTTGAAAATTTTGTTGAAAATTTTGTTGAAAACGATTTCTAGTTTGTATAGTTTGCGTGGCGACTATAGTCTGAGTTTGAAGTGTGTTTGAGAGGGAAGATGGAAAGGCTGGCAGGCAGCTGGAAACAGGACGCAGCACGCTCCCAGACCCTTGAGTTTCAGGACATGAGACCTCACCAGAGGAGGCTCAGCATGGGCTCATGTACTGATCAGACATGCCCTTAGCTAAAGATGTTCATTCTGTATGCCGGTCTCGAGGGATGAATACATAAAAAAGCACATTCATGTGTAAAGGGGGGTACGGTGGTGCAGTGGTAAGCGCTGTCGCCTCACAGCTCAAAGGTCCTGGGTTCGATTCCCACCTGGGACGCTGTGAACGCTGAAGGAATGCGTGCCCGTCCGCATGTCCTCGAGTGCCCACCGCCCGGGGTGGGGTCGTCAAAAGGGCCTTTCTGTGTGGAGTTTGCATGTTCTCCCCGTGCCTCCCAGGGGTTTCCTTCATATAGGAACCCCCTTCACCAAAAACATGCAATATCCTGGTTGCTGATGTGGTGCCTCCTCTGGTCGTTAGGGGCGCCTGTTCGGAGGGAGGGGAACTCGTTGGAATAGCGTGATCCTCCCACGTGCTATGTCCTACCGGTGAAGCTTCCCCTGTCAGGTGAAAAGAAGCGGCTGGCTAACTGCCCATGTCTCGGAGGAAGCATGGAGCCAGTTTTCGGCTCTCCCCAGATCGGCAGAGGGTGGAGTAGCAACCAGGATAAATCAATTAAAATTAGCACTAATGGGGGATAAAAATCGGGGGGGAAATCGGGAAAAATATATATTTAATTAAAAAAAAAATCCATATTGTACAACCGCTCTTTTGAAGGCAGCGAGCAAAGGGCCAGACAGGAGAAGGAGCAGTAAGCTATAGCTCAGCCTAATAAGAGGCATTGAGTCGCTTCATTATTGACCGACACACACTTCTCTGTCCTTGCAAGTCTCATTAAAGATGACATTTCCTGTTTGATCTGTCGGGTTCACATCTGATTCCATCAAAAAATGAAAGCATGCGAGAGGGATAGCACGTAACAACAACTAGTGGAACGTGTAGCGTTGCATTGACGGATTTAAGGATCACACTGTTGTTAAATGTCAGTCGTAAAAGAAAGCTATTTTCTTGGTTTCATATAATTAAATCGATTTAATTAATTGAATTCATTTAATTAGAGTGTGTAAATAAGTAAAACAATTGAATGGAGAAAAAAAACACATTGCTGATTCCTTAAATAAGGAAATAATGAATCAAGAAAACCAATGGTCTGTAGCTATTCCGGCTTAGGGGGAACACTGGGATTTCTTCTTTCATCTTCTTTTCAAGTAATTCCATAATTTGTATTAATAAACAGCCAATTTAATAACCTGGCAGATATTGATTTCACCAAGCTGGAAAACAATAGCTCTGGTTCTGCTCCGATGCTGAAGCCGGCGGAGGGAGAAACAAGTAATAGGGGGCTGGTTCCTCGGCAAAAATATTTTACACGTGCCAAATAAAGGGGATCGATAAGTTCGCCCCCCAAACGCCCTCTGCCCCCCTCCTTCAGGACTTTCCTATTGAAAGAATTACATGTCTTGACGCACATCAGATGACATGTCTTGACGCACACTTGAAGGCTACTCTGTAGACTCAACCTATCTGTTATTCTGGCCCTGCAGAGAGCACCGTGGCACGGTGACAGGGCACAGTGTGCGATAGAGAGGAGCTGCAAATGTAAGGTACAAGTTATCTAAATACGTCTGTCTGTGTATGTACACAGGTTATCCAAATATGATGTCTATCTGTGTATGTACACAGGTCATCTAAATATGAAGTATGTCTGTGTCATAACTATATGTAACTAAAATGGAAATGTATATGAATATATTAATAACTAGTGATTGTCCAAATAAAGGCTAATGTGATGTAAATTTTCTCTATCACCTATGTAAACACAAATTTTAACTCCGCCCCCCTCCTTCAGGACTTTCCCATGTAAACACAAATTAACTCCGCCCCCCTCCTTCAGGACTTTCCTATGTAAACACAAATTAACTCCGCCCCCCTCCTTCAGGACTTTCCCATGTAAACACAAATTAACTCCGCCCCCCTCCTTCAGGACTTTAACATGTAAACACAAATTAACTCCACCGCCCTCCTTCAGGACTTTAACATGTAAACACAAATTATAATTCCACCTCCCTCCTTCAGGACTTTCCTATGTAAACACAAATTATAATTCCACCTCCCTCCTTCAGGACTTTCCTATGTAAACACAAAATTTAACTCCGCCCCCCTCCTTCAGGACTTTCCTATGTAAACACAAATTTTAACTCCGCCCCCCTCCTTCAGGACTTTCCTATGTAAACACAAATTTTAACTCCACCTCCCTCCTTCAGGACTTTCCTATGTAAACACAAATTTTAACTCCGCCCCCCTCCTTCAGGACTTTCCTATGTAAACACAAATTTTAACTCCGCCCCCCTCCTTCAGGACTTTCCCATGTAAACACAAATGAACTCCGCCCCCCTCCTTCAGGACTTTCCCATGTAAACACAAATTAACTCCGCCCCCCTCCTTCAGGACTTTCCTATGTAAACACAAATTAACTCCGCCCCCCTCCTTCAGGACTTTCCTATGTAAATGCAAATTAACTCCGCCCCCCTTCTTCAGGACTTTCCTATGTAAACACAAATTTTAACTCCGCCCCCCTTCTTCAGGACTTTCCTATGTAAACACAAATTAACTCCGCCTCCCTCCTTCAGGACTTTCCTATAGACCAGACCTGCACATCCAAAGCGTCAAGGCCACGCCCCTTTTTGGGGGATAGAAAGAATGAATAGCGTTGTTGTGATGGTATTTTTGCCGTGTTTTTAGCTAGCATAGACAAAATACCAATTCATTAATTTCGGGTTCAAGTGTTTTTTTGGTTTGATAAACATGTCTACTAATTATTTTGCGACGTTGCCCGAACCTGAACGGTCGAGATATATGAATAAATTAAGGTTGACTGGTCTGTCGTCATGTCCGTTCAGCCTGAGTCCAAGAGGATTTCCGCATTCCCCCAAAAAGGGGCGCGGTGCAGTGCGATGACGCGTTGCAGTTCTGGTCTATGTAAACACAAATTAACTCCGCCCCCCTCCTTCAGGACTTTCCTATATAAACACAAATTAACTCCGCCCCCTTCTTCAGGACTTTCCTATGTAAACACAAATTAATCACAGAAAACAAAGCAAGATTCAAGATTTTTATTGTCACTCCGTAGTACAAGTACGCACGTGTGAAATTCTTATGCTGTGGGCTCCGTTACAGACAATGTGCAGTCTAGTAGGTAACCTTGCACCTTCCATTGCTGCAGCAGCTCATTCAAATGAAGTGGCTGACGACTTGCCCTCTTCACAGGTGACACACTTGTTGAAGGAGCGACTGGTTCTCAGTGTCACACCCATAGACCGTATACAAATATGGACGTCGCCAGCGTGACGTCACCCCCATTGGTTTGTGGACTCCCGTTTTGAAGCCTCAAGTTACATGTAGGCATTTTGACCATCACCATCTTGGTTCTTTGGAGCCAGCAGCAGCTAGCGTGAGGGGTTTCCCACAGAGCCGCCTGCTATTGGTCTGTGATCGCCGAGCTGTACGATCATTGGACAGGCGACATGTCAATCACGCCCCCAAAACATAGTCTGCTTTATCGTCTATTTTTCTCTAAATCAGTGATACTCAACCCGAAGCTCTAGAGCCACATGCGGCTCCTTTATGGGTAGTTGTGGCTCTTTTAAGTCCTACTTAAAAACATAAAAAAAACTAAAAAACATACATACATACATACATACATACATACATACATACATACATACATACATACATACATACATAAAAATCTAAGAAAGGAAAGGGACTTTTTTGGATTGTGGCTCTTGCAAAGATTTTTTTGGGGTCAATGTGGCTCTTGAGTAGGGAAAAGGTTGAGTACCACTGCTCTAAATGGTACCAAAATTAACATCATGTTGTGAAGAAGACTTGAAACTAGCGATTGAGACCATAAACTCATTAGGAAAGTGTTTACTAAGATAATCAAATCAAATCAAAGTAGTGTAATCTTTCCATTGACTTCCATACAATCTGACTTCTTTTTGCCAGTGGAGTTGTTGCCCCATGCTGGCCATTAGAAAGAATGCAGGTTTAATTAAGGCACTTCTGCATTGGCTTCATTCTTCAGAGCCAGAGGTTGCCCTTTGGTCACACTAGCCCTCCAGTGGCGAAATCAATGGTCTCCCCTCTAACTCTCCCTCACGGTACAGTAGCTACAAAGTTGTGCACAGGGCATGTGGGGCTCTGAAATCAGCTGATCGATCGATCGATCGATCGACACAGTGTTTACACCCCCGCTGGCATTAGCTAATCATTGATTACAGTAATCATTGCACTCAGGACTGTCCACACGAGTGCAGATAACGCGCCTCGCCTCAGCTACACTTCACTTTGGTCACTATGAGACATTCTCCTCCACTCATCTTTCACTTTTGCAGAGATGCAATTTTAGCCAAGTACCTTGTTCAAACACCTACCCTGCCATTTGTCACCACTTACCTTCTAGAAAGAATCCCCCTTCTACAAAACCCTATTGGTGATTTTATTGCATTTTAGATAGATAGATAGATTGATTCATTGATTGATTGATTGATTCATTGATTGATTCATTGATTGATTCATTGATTGATTGGCTGACCTCTGCTCAGGCTGTATTGATCATATAAAAATGCTGATCCAGAATCACCTGATAGGTTACATGGTCTCAGATTAGCATTGCTGGTTCCCAGAATTGCCATCACTGAACTCATTAAAAAATAATTCTTATGAAAAGCTATAGTATGGAAAAATTGCTTATACACCTGTATACCTAAATACACATTATACCTATATAATCTTGCTGTAACAACACAATTATTCAAATGAGATTGAAGTTATAGTAATTGAACCTCAAACCAGTAATCAGATCCTGATCTCCAGAAGACCACCCCCATACTGGCATCTTTTCTAACTGTTTCAGTTCATTCTTTATGGGGTGGTGTAACAGTACATGATGGTGTAAGCAGGGCCGGTTCCAGAACCAGATGACTAAGGGTGCATCCAAGATAGGAAGGGGTGCAGATGCCCGGCCGAAGGCTGGGCCCACTCGGGTGGCCGGCCGAAGGCCGGCCGCCCGAAAAATTTGACATGTTATTTTACTAAAAATAATGCATTTGACCATCATTTCAAGTAGAATGATACCACCCAAGCAAGAATATTTCAAGTGTTTCAAGTGCTTTACTGAAATATTTGGACCATATAATGATAATACAATTATCTCAACCTTAAAAGGTTACATATAGGTGCCAAAAAGCCATAAAATCACATCAAAGAACAAAGAAAAACAACAACGATAATTCAAGTTTAAACAGTAAGTGTGCAGCTGTAGCATTTATTAAAAAAAAAAAAAAAATTTTTTTTTTTTTTTTTTTTTTTTACTTTTCAACTGAGCATGCAGACAATTAAAATAAGGGTGCAATGCATGCTTTTGCACCCCCGTAGAACCGGGCCTGGGTGTAAGTCACAAACTCTCCTCTCATGTTCCGGGCTGTGGGAGACATTCGATTAGAGATTGGTCACAAACACCAAAACACAATCCTCGACACATAGGAACAACATTGTTTAAGGCCTCTGTATTGCCCTTTACATTTCAACCACCAGTTCATTTCACTTCAATAGTGCAGCTATGAAGAATCCAATTATTTCAGTGGAGAAGTGAGAAGAGGTGAAAGGTCTTTAAGTGCCTTCAAGCTTTTTGCGCAAGTGAAAGAAATGGGAAATGTCAACATGCTTGTGCGACGTGGTGCTGTAGCTTCAGAAACATTTATTTCTCAACGCCTCCGCTACGATAAACGTGGCTCCCTCAGACCCCCCTCCCCAGTACCCACATGTTTGCTAGGGGTGTCAAAAATAATCGATTATAAGATGCATCGCGATGCGGACGTGCACGATTCTGCATCGATTCACAAATGACAAAAATCGATTATTAATTTATTAATTTATTTTTTATAATCAAATAAAATATCATGGGAGTACATGCAGTTGTTTATTTTAATTATGGATCATAATACAATGCAATTCCAAATGCACTTTTATTTTAAAAGTAGCCACACAGTGAGAAAAAAGAAAGTGAGAAAAAATAAATCATGTATTGCGGAAAAAAGTGATGCATCGATTTAAGATGCATCGAGATGCATCGAGATGCATCGATAATCGTGTACTCGAATCGAATCGTAGCCCTCTGAATCGTAATCGAATCGAATCGTGAGGCCAGTGAAGATTCACAGCCCTAATGTTTGCTACGAGACGCCACTGAAAATTAGACCAAGGACTGTCAATTAGGGTTAAGAGGCCCCAAATGTGGCAGGAGGTTGGCCAGGCGTGCGGTGCAGCGCAGCAGGACACCTGAAGGCTAATGGAAATTGACATTGGTGCTTGGGAAGAGTCGTGGACCGGGGCCACACTGGCAGTCAAGTGGAGTGAATCCCGGAGGGGGGAACGGAGGCCCCGTTCCTCCAGGCGTCGTCTCCAATTAGCCAGGCCGTGCGGGCAGGCCTCTGTTTGTTCCCCATTAAAATGTTAATCAAATGGAACAGCAACCTGCCTGTGGTCAGCATATCCTCCCAGCAAAGCCCGTCCACCAAATTTAATTAAAAAATCTGCATGTTTTACCGTCGTGTCAGTGTCTCTCTCTCGCTGCCTATCCCGTACTTCAATGGAAGCAGTCGAGAGCACCGCGCCGCTTTGGTGTCAAGAGTTTTGAGCGGCAAGCGAGTTTATGTCAAAACTGGGTCTGACTTTAAACCGTAGCTTCACACACAAAAACCGGCTTTGTTCAATCTTTTATGAGTGCTTTAAAAAAACAATGTTTTTCTCGACAAAGGTTGCCATTTATAAGGATACAAAAGAAGAGAGAAAATAATCTGCGAGACGAGCAATGACTGTTTTATCTTTGTAAAGTTGACATTTTCTCACTCGGCTGTCTTGGGCGGCCATGCAGACTGGAGAAGCGCTGTGATACCTCCAAAGATGTTGCCATCTTTACAAAGGGCTTTTAGAAGGTTTTTGTGAATATCATATCAATTCCCCATCTGAGAAGAACACACTGGGTTTCCAAGGCGACGAGTGTGAGGGAAAGATCAGGTCCTTGTCTTCTTCCCTTTCCTTCATGTAACCTCTGTTGTCTTATTAAAGATGAGGACTACCATCATCAGCATCAGAGCCCAGAAGAGCTGAACGCCAGTCTACTCTCCGCCCTGTCAGAGACAAACCAGTAGAGCGTGAATCCGCCGCCAAGTCAAGTCAAGTTTATTTGTATAGCACATTTCATACACAGAGGCAATTCAAAGTGCTTCACATAAAGTGGTTGACAGGAAAATAAAAGAAGAGAATAAAATGGACATTTAAAAGCATCACAACAAAACTTAAAAAAAAGAGTATAAAAAGTCCATTAAGCAACAGGCGCAGCAGTTGCAAAAAGAGCTAAAAACTTATAGAAGACTCATTGGGTTTGCATAATATAATAAATCAATGTATCTATATTGAGTCCCCCGACATCACGACTATAAACATGACTACACACACATAAAACTCAGGTCTGGGTACGGTGTCCTCTTTTCCTCTATACTGCAGTTTGGACGGCAAGCATACCCCCGCTTGTACCTTGCGTCATCTGTTGCCCGTCGACAAACAGGCCGTTTTGTTTCTCTAAACCTTGCTTAAAACGAGTACGGCTCTAGTAAGCTCCCCTTACGCGTGCGTCCCTCCTGACGCATCACCTCACCCTCTTGTGAGTATATCCGTATTACGGAACCATCCCCACCAGACCTGCAGCTTTTAGCAGTAATTACAGTCATCTACTTGTTTTAAAACCAATTGTATAATAGTGATTGAGAAACAGCTGTCAGCAGTTAAAAGCGACAGTAAACATAAAAGTATTTAGTCTATTTTTAAAAGTAAGTAAGGTTGGGGCAGATCTGAGGTCTTCAGGCAGTTTGTTCCAGCTAGCAGAAGCATAGTGGGTAAATGCAGCCTTCCCATGATTTGATTAAAGATGAGGACTACCGCATCAGAGCCCAGAAGACCTGAACGCCAGTCTCCGCCCTTTCCATTCGAGCTTGAACAGTGTTTGAGCTATATGGCCCTGACAGAGGCAGTCGTGTAGATCTGATACACAGCTCTGTTATCTCTGGAGGTGCCCTGCTGCATCAGTCAACAACAATAAGTCAACAAGGCAGGAGCAAAACAGCCAACAGTCCCCTGAAGGCCTCCTCTCCTGGGTGTTCCTCTATCACACCTCGTCTCTCCCGCTTGTCTGGAACCACTACAGTTTAACAGCAGGACAACTTGACAGTAACCGGCGGATACTGCACGTTAGCTAGTGGTGGACCGTACGAGGGTCCGGCGATGATAGTTGGTGTATACTGTACTGTGTATACTAACTGTGCCCGCGGGTCCACTTGAAAAGGTGGTCTGGGGAATGCTTCAAGGCAAGCATGCCCGGGCATGGTACACTTGATTGTGAACACAAGCTATACCAAAACACTGAAGTGGACTGCTATTTGTTCACTGTGTGGTGACCAGTTGTCCTGGTTTGGACTTGTGTTAGCCTGGGAACCTGATGCTAGCTAACAGCTAGCTCATTTGCAATTGCAATGCAGTGCAATGTGAGTTGGTTTGGCGATGCCAGGCTACGTTTTAAGTTTGCCACTGCAGAAAAACAATACACAAACTTGTAGTACCGCTTGTAATAGATCACAGAAACAAAAGTCTAAACCAGAGGATGAACCGGTCGTCTACTCCAATACTATCTGCTAGGGATGTCACAATATATTGTCCCACAATATATCGCGATATCAAAACATGTCAATACGTATCGTTGAGATGAAATCTCATATCGTGAGAAAAAGAAGCTGAACATGGTGGCACTGATCTGCATCTGATTGCATGCTCGCTCTCCTTTTCATTGCTTTGTTTGAACAGACGAGGCACGGAGGATGAAAATGGTGAAATGACTCAAATTAGCGTGGAGGATGCCCCCTCAACTTACAAATCGATCGCAAAAGAATATTGTTAAAATATCGTATCGTTATCAGTATGTCATCCTGTGGGTTTGTAGCCTGGAATAAATGTGTAATGTGAAAGCTGACCAGTGGGGGGAGAGAGAGGAGGTGGGCAATCATACTCGGGCACGGAACGAAAGCAATCGTTCAGTGTGAAAAGTGCTTATCGGAAAACAAAGATAGAGATATCAAAGTACAAGGAACGTGCTGCAGATTACCCACGGCGCACATCCTTGAAGCTAAAACAGATTTTTGTCATTTCGAAATGAAGATTTGACAATAATCGATTTCCAACAGAAGCACTTGGGCCTGTACCTAAGGAGTATGCGAGAAAAGTCAAAGCAACAAACGTCAAGTGTTCAGTTTAAATTGCTCTCAGCAGTCACCCTGCGGCACAATGAACATAGAGACATGCTCTATTTTCCACACTGCCTGTCAAATCAGCTACATTAAGCATGATGTATGATGGCATCAACATGACATGAAATATTCTGCTAAACGCTCTGTGTGTCAAAATACTTCATAATTGCTGAACTACAAAGAGGATAACCAGTGTGGGGATAACTCATTACAAGAGTAATATATTACATGTAATATATTACTTTTAGCAGTAACTCAGTAATATAACTTATTACTTATAGGATTTCAGTAATATTATACCAGTTACTTTGTCAAGTAACTCAAGTTACAAATTGAGTTTTTCTTCTTTTAAATCAAAGCACATATTTAAATAAATATACAATCATTTCCTAATCAAACTGTCTGTTCTTATGCAAATAACCACTATAGATGACAATAACAAAGGAAAAGAATAACATTTAGAATTTTGGATTGTTTACACTGACTTCAAGGCGGTTGACATTATTTTTCGGGATGGTTCCAGGGCGGCGATGTCATTCTGCTGCTGCTGTTGTTTTGGTGAAAGTAATGCAAAAGTAGTCTAATAAGTAACGAGTTACTCTACACAGACAGTAATATTTTAAAGTAACTTATTACTTTCAAAAGAAAGTAACTAGTAATATGTAGTATATTACATTTTGAAAGTAACTTGCCCAACACTGAGTATAACAAAGGATTCCATCTGTACTGTGTTTCCGTGGGGCGTTCTGACACAGACTGAAGCAGCTGACCAACAGTAGAGCCAGAGATCGTTTATTAGAGCGAGACGGCCCAACTGAGAGACAATTCCTCTATCTGTGTCACATGGGTTTCATCATTACCACGCCCCTTTAGGAGACTAGCACTCCGATGGGAGGAGTGAGCATGAGCACAGATTACGACCGATTCTTTCAGCACATAATCGCCAAAGTAAATATTGGACCCATACAGTACGAGCCATATATCTTCGGAACATTCTGACGCTAAAATGGCATTTTTCACATGACAAATAAAGAGAAAATATCTCCTGTCGAATCTTGTACTGGGTTGATATCAGATGAAAACGAGCGGCAAAATAAGGGACAACATTAAAAGTCCATCAGGAATGTATTTGTCTTAAAAATCTCCAAGCTTTGTGCAGCAATAGGGTGTATAACAGGAACAAGTTCTCTGTATTTTCAAACCATCCACACACGACGTTCACAAAACTTCCAAAAGAAGTTGGGGGATGGGGGCAAGGCGACCACGCCCATTTAGGAGACAGGACCACCATCTCATAGCATCGAGCTGAACAGTCACCTGACATCTTTTGGCCCCGAAGTGAGTTTCCTATTCATTTTCTCCATAGACATTTCAAAAAATCCTTCTATAACGAGTTTTAAAGCTGGAACCAAGCCAACCCGTGATCCTACTGAATTGTGAGTGACCATAAAACATTTCAGTTGGAGCAAAAATAAAAAATAACATCGGGGGGAAAAACAAAATTTGTATTCCCCTCGTCTTTATTTGTTGTTTTTGCTCCGAGTGAAATGTTTTCTGGTCACTCTCGATTCATCAGGTCACGGGGTAGTCTCTCTTCAGACTCAAATATTATGTTGAATCGCTGCGCTCCGCATACTACATAAGTGAGTCTGTGCCAGTTAACAGCCACTGCTGGTTTTTGAAGGCGGGTTGAAATTGAATGAGTGACAGGTCGTAGCACCGATGAGAGAGCGGTTCGAAAAATGGGCTGCGCCTCCCGTAGTCTGGGCACCTTTTACCCCGCTTTGTGTCATGGGGGCGTAAACCAAGGAAACAGGAAACAACACCGGAAATAAGTGCGCCAAAAAACGTCTTTGTTGCCGTTAGCTTGACGCGGCGAGGTTACGTTAGCTAGAGCCTGAAAAGAAAAACAACACAAGTTGTATAGTAGCGTTAGCACATTTCTAGTCACTGCCGAGGAAGGTTTCTGGAGAGCCAAAGACAATGGAGTAGCCTACTCCTCATGTGAAATCTATATGATCAATGTCCATGTCTTTCCCAGCACAGACAGCAGAGATGCTTCAACTGTTGTACTTGATCCTCCATTATCGATAACAGCAGACAGACAACTAGCGTTATAACTGGCCATTTGTTTGAAAAGTAAAGCTTCTGTATTGGCTTAAAATATGTGATATTGTCAATCCGCGATGTTTCTACAAGAACTTCTTCAGAAACTTCGTTCGGTACGTCCATATTTTGTTTTGTTGTTTGCCGTTTTATTTTCTTATTCGTTGTGTCTGATTGTCAAGTTAACGAGCTATTTCCGCTGTTGTTTCCTGTCTAGGGCGGGCTCTAGCCTGGTGACGCGAGGTTAGCCTCCAGTGTCGTCTGATCGCAAAGTCGTTACTGATTGGGGAGGACTGAAGCCATCACTGGCATATGACTGACCAAGTGAACGGTTCCCTCCCATAACCAGCCCTCTGAGGGAAAGTGTCCCAGACCCAGAGAGAGCTCTACAGCATGCAGTAACATAGTGTATCAGAGCTCTGCAGCATGCAGTAACATAGTGTATCAGCGTAAGAACTCTCATGGGTCTGGCGTTGGTTCCACCCTTAAAATTAATTATATAATATTAATTAATTAATTATATTTTAAATGTCTATGTCTATGGAAAACTCACTTCCGGCGGCAAGAAATGTCAGCTGAGTGTTGAGCTTTATTGGCACAGTGTGTACTCTTGGGTCATCTTGTTAGTGTATTGAGTCTCTGGTAGAGCTATAAGTCTATGCTAATTTCAGGTGTGCGGCGTGAACGCTAAGAAGCAGTATGACAGGTGTCTGTTTGATTCATGTCTTTTCACTAAATGGCCCTGTCCCAAGTTTGACGTCCTACACAAAGCTGTATTCTCTGAATTTCCTCTAAAAAAGTATTTGCAAGGAAGGCATTTCATTCAGTCTTTGTTAAAACTTGTTTCAGTGACAATTCTAGGCCTCCGACTAAGACCTGCGACCCATTACCTTAAATAGATATTCAGTCTTTTTTTTTAATAGAATTTGTCTACATCCATGAAGCGCCAAAAAGTTCAAGTGCAGCGTTGTCAGTGGATATTCAGTGTACTGTTTGACTCGCTGTTGATGCTCCCCCCCCCCCCCCGATTTTTTTATCCCCCATTAGTGCTAGTTTAATTTATTTATCCTGGTTGCTGCTCCACCCTCTGTCGATCTGGGGAGAGCCGAAACTGGCTCCATGCTTCCTCCGAGACATGGGCAGTTAGCCAGCCGCTTCTTTTCACCTGACAGGTGAAGCTTCACCGGTAGGACCTAGCACGTGGGAGGTTCACGCTATTCCAACCAGTTCCCCTCCCTCCGAACAGGCGCCCCTAACGACCAGAGGAGGCACCACATCAGCAACCAGGATATTGCATGTTTTTGGTGAAGGGGGTTCCTATATGAAGGAAACCCCCGGGAGGCACGGGGAGAACATGCAAACTCCACACAGAAAGGCCCTTTTTGACGACCCCACCCGGGCGGTGGGCACTCGAGGACATGCGGACGGGCACGCATTCCTTCAGCGTTCACAGCGTCCCAGGTGGGAATCGAACCCAGGACCTTCTAGCTGTGAGGCGACAGCGCTTACCACTGCACCACCGTACCCCGACTCGCCGTTGATGCTCTCCTACCTCTTCCTCATTCAAACCCCCAGCCTTCCATCACCTGCCTGCAGTGACAAGCAATGAACTGCCGATAAAAAAAACGGCTGCCGCCATCAAAAGTGAGTGGGAGTATAGGCTGGGTTAATCTTATAATGCTGTGGCTCTGGTCCTCGAGCGATGTTTCGGTTTGTTCGCTGGCCCTTCTCCTCTGCCCTCTTTCTCTCTCCCTCTCTCTCTGTCTTTACTGGAGGTTAGTGCTCTCTCTCTCCCTCTCTCTCTCTGCCTTTACTGGAGGTTAGTGCTCTCTCTCTCCCTCTCTCTCTCTGCCTTTAAACTGGAGGTTAGTGCCAGCAGGAGAACCTCACAGATGAAAGCCTGGCTATAGATTGCATCAGTCTTCTTCTCAGTGCAGGCCTGGCACCCTGCCTCAAACCTACAGGGCAGACACACATTCGGGCTGAGCTACAGACACAAAGTGGGGATAATATTGGATCAATAGTAGGCTCTGGAGGGAGGGGGGGAAAAGCCCCACTGTTCCTTATTAAAGCTTTTCATTATTCGTTCAGCATAGTGAATTTTTAAAGACGTCTTTAAGGCTAATTTCCCAGTAGCTCATTTCAGAAGTCCAAATCTTAAGTTCAAAATTGCTTCCAGGGTCTTAGAGAGTTGAAAGGAGAAACTAAAACCGAGACGGCGAAGGCACAGAAATAGCCATGTACTATGTAATAGATGTGGTTCCTTCATAATCAATAATTAGATGGATATGAATGATTATGATTATGTGTGAGAAATTAGAATGACGGTAAATCAATATTAACATGTAGAGAAGGCCACTAGTCCAACTAAGAAGGCTGAACGCTCACTGTCATAAATGTGGATTGGACGAACTTGTAGCCTAACGTCAGTTAATTTAATTTCTTTCTTTCTTAATTTCTTTATGTTCCCACAGGTCAGTTAATTAAGCAGTGGATCAGCCAATACTAATTACATGAAACTATAAATAAACAACATATGTACTAAAAGCGACATCGTATTCTTATAATTAGATATTCAGACATGTCATCGGCATAATTAGAGCAATAATTACAGTATTCATGGAGTTAATAGGAAAATTTAATTCTCCCCCTAACCATAACTCTATGGGCCCAACCGTCGAGAAAGCGGTAATTTTGCGTTTGTGCTTGTTTTGCGCTCGTTTAGCGCTGCACGGAGCACAAATTGTGGGCGTGTTCTTCCTCCATCCCGTGGGTTGCGGCCGGGGGGAAAGGGTGTGGTTACACCGAGAATTATGCAGGCCACATGGATTGGTCTGATCCTAGAGTCTGGGCGTTATATTGCATTGTGGACCAACATCGCTACAATTTGCTGTGAGACTGGCATTCCGAAATGTCGGCACTCCGAAATACCGGCATTCCGACAAAATTGTCAGAATGGAGATCTGTCTCGCCATTGCGAAAGAACCCTAACCCGGGGGACCAGCTGGAGCTAACCTCTCCCAGCCCCCACGTCTAAACCTAACCTCTCCCACCCCCCATGCCTAAACCTAACCTCCTGCAGACCCTAACCCTAAACCTAACCTCTCTCACCCCCGCCTAAACCTAACCTCCCCCAGAACCTAACCCAGAACCTAACCTCTCCCACCCCTGTAGGCGAAATAACTCAAGATACTATGTCGGAAAGGCGGACCTAATATCTTTCGCAATGGCAAAACCTTTTTTGGAGATAAAAAGGGCCGCCTCTCCAAAAGCATAGAAGTCAATGATTGGAATGCCGACACTTTGGAATGGCGAGAGGACCCCGGTAAAGTGTGTATTATAGGAAGGTATTTTTTTTAATCATTAGTTTAATCTACCATGGGGACACATGCACGCATCTGTGTCAGTCAAGTGAGGGAGTCGGGTGCCAGTGTTATCTGTGATCACCCCATGTTTGGGCACCCAATATGTACCACTCTCCCTTCTGAGCCTAATGCCATGTGGCAGCGCTGGCACCTCTCTGTCCAAAAGGATCCATCAACACACACACACACACACACACACACACACACACAAATCACAAATGCCTCAACAGTCTTGCATAAATGTATTTGATGTGGGAGTTATTGAGAGCTATAGGATTTTAATCTGTGAGCCGTCCGCAGCACAGTACTACTGAGAGGATATTGTTGGGGAAATATGACGCAAGGTTAACCTCCCGCAGACCCTAACCCTAACCTCTCCCACCCCCCACGCCTAAACCTAACCTCCCGCAGACCCTAACCCTAAACCTAACCTCTCCCACCCCCCACGCCTAAACCTAATGTTGGCATTGCAGGCTGTCGGCACTGCGGGTGGTCGTCATAGCGGGTGGACCCCTTTCTCATAAACCGATAACGGCCTTTATCCGGTAAAGGATATGTGTTCATGCTGTTTACATGACCACTTGATAATCAGGTAACTCTAGAGATCCGATAATAATCGGTTTATTAGTGTGCATGTAAATGCACTCACTGTTAGATGATACATGGAAATATATCCAGCTGTTCACTGCACTTTGAGCAATGCTTGGGAAGGATTGCACCAGTGAGAGTCTAAAGTGGATTGAATCTATCGTGGCACTTTAAAACAATATCACAAATCCAACGGAGGCTACGGCCTGGCTCGCTGGGTAGAAGTTTTTAGACCAGCTTAGCCATGCATTTCCTTATTATCTTACCCCCTTACGTCACCCGATACAGGGAAGGGCAGCCAAATGCTGCAAATCATTGTCTACCCCATGGGCAAAATCTGTCACCCAAGTGCCAAAGCTGGCCAAGCTATGTTGCTGAAAATTAAAGATGTGAGTGGGAAATATGCTGACTGCAAAGTTACAAATCAAATGCAATTTTCACAGCTCAGGTTTGCCTGATACTTGTAAAACCACAGGATCAATGCGGGTTTTATGAGGATGCAAAGCTGGGAGGAGAGGATATAGCAGTAAAAAAGCATTTCCACCCTACATTTATAATTTGCTCATTTCAGAGAATGGCACATATAATGTGCTAAAACCATAAAAAAAAAAAATCTATATTGTAATTCTTGCTCATGGCAAAGAAATATGCTTTTAAAAGTCATTCTGAAGAGCAAAGCATTACATATGAATCATGTTTATGCTCTGTGTATTCAAACAATCTAATATGCATTATTTGATTTGGAGTGTCTAATCATTTGCATGCTACTTTGCTTTGACTATTTTCCTACCAAGTGCACCCCCCCCTCCCCCATATCCTTCCATTATCTGGTAACTGTAGCTGCCATAGGCATATTTACATGTGCTGATGGATAGTGCTGCTATTTCACAATAAAATGAAATGTCCTGACCAAAATGTTGATCCAAATTCATTCTTCTTTATTTCTTATTTCAAATGTTCTCCTGTTTCTTTACACAGGTGTACATTTCAGCATCGACATATTGAAAAATGGCATTCTCAGCAATATATTTACATTTCACAATACAATTTTCACAGATTAACTGGTATGTCCACCGGTTCACCAAAACCCAGTTTAGATAGGCTGCTTCAGATAAGGAACGCATTTCAGAGGATGCAGGTCTGCAGTATCTGTAAAGCAAACCTTGTGTAGTTTTACTAGCAAGAAGCTAAAGCCATTAAGGGCGCTATCTTTGTACGGCGCTATCGTTTGCGCGCCTCTTATTGCTATCTTCCCAGCGTCTTAAGCTATCGTCTGCCTCCACCGTCCGGTTTTGCGCTCGGATGACACAGGTGTAGGCGTGGCCCAGGCGTGTCCGTGGGCCTCTAGCCTATCATGTGTCTCGCGCAAGTGTCATTTAGCGCTGTGGGGAAGATACCGTCTGTATGTGCCGAGCGCAAAGAGAGGTTGGGGCGTTGCCCGTTCCAAAATAGGCGTTCCAGCGCAATGTGTTAGAAAAAGGGGCCTTGGGTGCTCTCAATTTTAATGCCAGCAAATAGCTGGTCTTAGCGCAAACAACCCCACTACGCCAGGCGTATGCCTGAGCGCAGACAGTATTCTCCGGCGCAGTGCAGGAAATCCTCGCTTGGATAGGCCCATTACGCACGGCTCGCGCGCGGACACACTTTGGCTCTCTATAAAAACTAGTACATAAAGCTGAATAAATTACATTCCACCTCTGTTCACAACATGCGTGGGTGCCAGATGGGGTGAATGTGCACTTTGGCGTAAAGCCTCACCTCTGATTGCACCAATTAACACTTACAAAAGGCTTGGCTTCACTGAATGTGAGACATATGTACCTCCAAAAGATGAGGTTTATACTTGAGTTTTATTTTTCTTTTGTTAATGACTTTGATCATGTTAGTTAAATTCCTTGTATCTTTACCATTACAGTCTGTATGTCAGCATGCCAGTAAAGCTGGCTCACCGCGTTATTATGGATAATAGCTTTTCCAGTCAAAACCCGAAAATCACGCCCACTGGGATGGCGTATTTTTGTAGGCTTACCCCTACGCCCTACGCTGCTGGTTCATATAGGGGGGGAAGGCAAAGGGATTTTTGCATGGGGATTTTGCTTAAAATACTGTCTGTGGTTAACAAAAGTGAAACTGTGAAGTATGTGTTGAGCAAGATAATCTTTACAAATGAGGACCACTCTTATGACTTTTGAAACACTTGTACACCCTTCTACTGCAGGCTGCCTGCAATCTACACATCTCAATAGAGGCAAAACGGTGGGCAGGTTGTTATGAAATCAATTCATGCTAAATCGCTGCGTCGGTGTCGGTGACACATTTTGCTGAAACCTGTGTTTTCCTATATGCATTTGTCTCCCTTCTAGAATGCACTCACTAGTCACTAAACATAATTTTGGTTGTTTATAGCACAATAACATCTGAAATATATTATAAAATATTGGGATATTTATTCATATAATTTGTATATATTCCTAGAAGTGAGGTTTCCAGACCAAATTTCAAGCAGAAGGCCACACGTTGCGTGCATAACCTGATCACTTTTTGTGCCGCTCTGTGGTGATTAACTAATGCCTCCGTGGCCTTTCGATTATGATTTATTTAGTTTTGGAAGATAAATGTTATCGCAGATGAAATCTAAAGCCTTGTAGGCTACTTAAACATCTCTGGGCCCTATCTTGGTACAGGCGATATCCCCTATTTGCGCTTGCGCACCTGTTTGCGTGCCTTAACGATAACAGACCGCCGTGTGCAAGTGTCCAGGTGTTATGCCGAGTTTTGCACCCTCGCCCGGCAGCAGCTAAACGCATCCCCACCTCACAGGAGCATATTGTAATGATTTATACAGAAATGTAACTGTTTAAAAGTGATATAATTGTCTGGGTAGACCTCCCTGTTTTCTAAGTTAAAACAGCTCCGAAATATGGTGGGGATGCAATTCTCGGCGGGGATGCGGAAACGCTCGCGGCACCTGCCGCAGGCGCAAATTAGAGCCGTGCCAAATCATCTGCGCCCCCAAAATGCCAGCGCAAACGGGATTTGGGCGGTCTTAAGCACCAGAATTATTCACAGGTGTGGCCAGGCAATGCCTGGGCGTTACATCAAACAAACCAATCAGATTTCCGTCTCGCAATCGCTGTGTGTGCGCGAGGCGTGCAATACGCTGTAATTCTCTCCATGCGTAATAGAATGGACTCACTCGTGCGAGGACAGAGAGAGATGGAGAGGGCTTTATTGACAGATCGTCTGTGGTGCCAACGACCCTCCGGGTTATGGGATAGGTGAAGGTAAATAGCCTATGTCCATTGTCCAACAAGTTTTCTCAATTAATTTCCCTCTTTGCGATGTGATAAAAGTCCCCTTTACACATTATGATTTAAGCCACATTTGCACAGGACCAGAACTATGTGGCGACCTTACTGTAGTTAATTAATGAATTACAACCCTAAGATTTGTGTTTTCTGAAAGGCATTCCCACCGGATAATGAAGTTCATTGAAATCGCAAGTGCCCACCAGTAATATAATTGTACGGTCAAGATTTTACAATTTGTCACTTCTCGAGTTAACGAAGCAAGACTTTAAGCGTGTGCCGTCCTCTAGAGATTCCACTATGCCTCCATTTTTCATGAAGGGAGGAAGATAGAAATTGCACTAAAAACAAATTATGACTGAAGTGACCAAGACCGTGGTTTGCACGGGATTCATGTTGTCAAGGGACCTCTGTCTTCACCAAGAAACAGTAGTTAATACTTGCAATTAATTAAAGATAGACTCACATAGGGATTAAAATCACAGGCAATCTCCGCAATTATTTCAACTCAGCGGACGTCCCCCGGTAATATCAGTCCTGTGTGAATACAGCTTTAGAAGCAGGCTCCTCCTAACGCCCTCCACGATTTCAGACGGAAGCCCGTCTTTATTGTCACACGAACACACTACAACACATGCATGCGGCCACAACACACACTCATGCTGACGGTGGCCGGTGAAATATGTCCTCTGCATTTGACCCATCCAGGCTTGTCCTTTCCTCCAGGGGGCAGGCCAGGAGCAGTGGTCGCTTTTTCTTTCCAGCGCCCGGGGACCTTCATTGGACAATCATTGGACCAACTTCAGATGTTGTCGTCACTGGTCGTATGACGATCTTCTGCATTTTTAGTGGGGGGTTATGTACGGAGGAACCCCCTGGGGGGTACGGAGAGAACATGCAAACTCCACACAGAAAGGCCCTTTCGACGAGATAGCCCACCTGGGCAGTAGGCACTGAAGATATGGGGGGGTCACAACTCCAGCGCCCACAGCATCCCAGGTGGGAATCGAACCCAGGACCTTCGAGCTGTGAGGCGACAGCGCTTACCACTGCAACACCGTACCCTCCACCCGGGCGGTGCTCCTCGTAACGCCCTCCACCCGGGCGGCTTGTGAGCTGGTTGCTGTACGGCCTCCTACACCGCTGAGGATTGTTTAATGAGGCAGGAGCAGACTCACTGACAAGCATGGTTAGTGAGAAACTGACAGGTGTGCTTATGACACGCCTCGTCTAACCGACGTTGTGGGAGGTGAGGGCAAATGGACTTATATCTTTTGTGTGGTTGTTGTTCCAGAAAGGGAATGACAATCCCGGGAGATGGAGGTTGGGAGTGTTTACGAGTCTTGACATATCGAGCCCAGAAAGCCTGGTCATAACTGCTCACTCAGGTGTGTCAGGGTGAATGTGCACCTGAGATGCTGTGTGCCCGCATCTCAAGAGGACATGTTACTGAACCTGCTGACGTTGAAGGATCACAGCAAAAGGCCACAGCACTCCACCTAAGATTGTTCTTTTCTCCATAGTCGTCCTCGTTCAACGAAAGCCCTCACAATCACTTTTTTGCATTAAGGCACCTATAGGTGCCTTAATGCACCTATAGGTGCCTTAATCATATATATGCCCGAGAACTCTCCAAAGCTCTCATTGTCCTGCAATGATGAAATCAATGGGTCATCACACCATACACCATCACACCATGATGACCTACTGAACTCCTCGTCCTCGGGCGGGGTCATTTCTCACCCTCCTCCTCCAACCCCTCCCACACCCCACGAGGTGTGGAGGTGACAGCAGAGAGATGGCCGTGTTACATTTAGTGCTGATAAGGTCAGCCTGTCAACAGTAGAGTAGGCCATAATCTTCCCTGACTTGACCTTTCCAACATAGATTAAGTCTATTAGCCATGCAGGAGAGCCGCACAGAGGAGCAGCCTGTCACCACAGCAATACCGTCTAGTATAGAGACAGTCCGCATGTCTGGGAACGCCCAAAAAATGTTAAATGGCTGGCACGCGAGTGGGGTAAAACCGCCCATATATCTCATGGGATGACTCACCAAAAGACGATGCTGCGGCTCTAAACTACAGGTTTGGGGGTTCTAGAGCAGAACACAAGACGTCTGCTCAGATGTGCGTTTACTGCGGTGGTTAAATCCCCGATCGTGTCTGCCTGGGCTGGGCTATCAGCTAAATTCTAACTTTGCTGAATGGATAGAACGGGGGGTTTTACCCCACCCTGACCCCGCCCCCAGCCAGGCTGAGCCAGCTAAACCAGCGTCTATGACGAGACGTGGCCTCAACCTATAGAGGGACGGAAATAGGATTGCATACATATATACACATATATATACACATATATGAGTACAGGGATCCAGGAAATAGGATTGCATATATATATACACATATACACATATATATACATACTATATATATACACATATATACACATATATACACAAATATATACACATATATACACATATATATACACATATATACACATATATAGACACATATACACATATATACACATATATAGACATATATATATATACACATATATACACATATATACACATATATATACACATATATACACATAAGCCACTTTCACACATGAACTCCGGATCAGGTCAGGGTTGCCCCCCACTGAGCCTGCCCCGGATGATAGGTGAAGTGTACCCTTTCACACATGAGGCATGTTGCATTCACACATGAGTAGCACCTCCGCAGAGTTTGTAAAGTAGAGAGGGGGCGGGGGTGGGGGAATTTGGGCATGACCACACAGTTGTGAAAACTAAAAATACATAATGGGCGATAACTGCCTAACGTTCACGGCATATAATCGTTTGCGCATAACGTTAGTAAGTAATTAATTAAACAACCCTACAACTCACGCCCAGATGCATCGATTTCCTCGAGTCGCAAGCAGTACAAACAAAACAGGTCTTTGCTATGTTCAGTCCTAAAATGCCTCAAACCTACTAGAATTATACAGAATACAGGAAGCTAGACGTTTTTACCTTCAAAATAAAATAAATGTTGTATTACTTAGTAACAAAAAATCAGAATGTCGACTCACTACGGGTTAAAATTGACTTTTCGAAGGGAGCAGATATTCTTCCAGTTTATCTCCGTTCTGTATCTTTCGAAACACACACAAAAAAACATTACACGTGCATTTACTTTATTTAATTGCCATTATTGCGAAGGTTATACCCGGAAGTTTTCGTTTTATACTGCCTGACTTGACGCTACTTGGAATTTGCGCGAACGCTGTGTAAACGTTAAATCAAAGACATGAACGCAACCAGATCCAGATACCCTACCTAGCGATGTCCAATACTGGGAAGCGGGACGACCCTCGCGTCCAAAAATGCTTATTAAATGTGTGTGCTGTGCGAAGCAGACATGAAATCAGATCAGAGCCATGAGCCTTTCAATCCAGCAATCCGCAACATGTTGGCTGTCGCACACGGAGCAGTTTTGAGCTTCATTTGAAAACCAAATGGCATGTGTTTTTTGCTCGCTCATTCACATCGACTATTTATATAATAATAATCTGTCACGATCGTCTCTGTCCTCATGCACTCACAAGCTCACGGAGCTCTGGAGGGGGGGGGGGGGGGGGGGGGCAATACGCTTCTGCGACTACGGCTGGGGGTACACTTCCCTCCGGCTAGGACGAGGCTCCGCGGGAGCGCGCATGAGCCGCATGCAGACATTCACATATGACAGCCATCCGTATGGCCTCTAGATAACTCCTGAATTCCAAACATGTGTGAAAGCAGCTATATATACACATATTATTATTCAAATTTGTTTATTGGGTTTTTCATTTCAAACATACTACATATAAACAGAGACATAAGAAAAGCAAGACATGTAGCACCAAAATAGGACAGAACATAATAATAATAATACAAGAGACACAGACACCCAAGACTCAAAAATAATAATAATGAAAATAAATAAATGCTACAAACACATATATACACATATATATAGACATATATACACACATATGAGTACAGGGATCCAGGAATGAAAAGCCCCTGAGCGGCAGGCAGAGATAATGCAGAGGCCTCACCCTAAGGTGTGCCTGGATGTGATGCGTGTGTCACAATGAGTCTGTGTGATTTCCACTACATCAGCAGAGGGCTTCAATTCACCTGACGACCAACTCGGATTTCTTTTCGGGAATTCTGATTGTGTGCCGCGCAAATGCAATGATACACAAAGCCAACATGTCACATGAGAAGAATGGAAAATAGATTTATTGTTAAGCCTAATTTGTTGGATGATTGGGGCATGTACCCCCTGCTTTAATTTATTTGGATATGGCACACTGCATGCTGTGTCTCCAGCTAAAGCTCCACTAAAAGTCTTTCTGTCAGTCTGTCTGTCCTCCTCTCTTTGGTCCAACACTAATTGCCTTGGCCTGTGTCTGAATGAGTGTCTGAACAACAGCAGTGTTAATGAGATCTGACTCGCTGCTACGTTACTGGTGTCTCAACCCAATGTTATAGTGTCATAATGGCAATTACCACCTGCCACATTCTATGCGAGGCAGCTGGCGGTCTCTCTGGGCCTGTGCTGCAGATGTGAATCAACGTGGTGCTGAAAGTCTCACCTCCTCCATGTGTGTTTACACCTCATTTCCAGGGAGCATGAAGGGAGTTGGCGAGGTTTCTTGCAATGGGGGCCATCAGACATGGGTTGTATAGACTGCAGTGTTTCCCATACATAAAGGAATTTGTGGCGCACCGCCACAAAAGGATTTTGACCGCCACAAAAAGATGTTGAGAAAATAAATAAATAATAATAATAATTTTACGGTGCACCTGAACGCAACATGCAAGATACCCGCTGAATAAGTGTCCAAATGGTCATGTCATTCTGGCCAATACTTCTGTTATAGCATTTCAGTCTGGAATATGGAATATCTTTCAATAATCTATGATTTAGCTGCTAAATTGTCAAATACCGCCATCTGCTCGCTACCCTGGCACTTATGTATGTACTTAACCTAACTAACTTAACCTAACTAACTATCCGGTGTGCACAACACTGTCAGCCTAAACTCCGGCTGACACCCCAAAAACCTACAATCCGCCACAGAAAAATGTATATTGTTTGTTTATTAACTCATTGAGTGCCAGCCACTTTTGGAGAACGGACGCTCCCAGTGCCAGAGTTTTCAGAGCGTTTTCAGTGATTTCTCGAGGCCCACAGAATATTGTGTGATATTACTATGTAAACACCGAACACGCAAAAAGAACAAGGAGACTCTATTGTATCATCAGCAAAAAAAAGTTTATTGATACCATTTTCCGTTCTTTAGTTATGAGCCGGAGAAGATAGGTTGTTTTCAGCGTTTTCAGGCATTTCAAATTATAAGCTGAGATATTCAGCCTTTTGTGAAATGCAGCATTTCAAGCACATTCACTGACTCTAGATAATATTTTCTGATGTAGTGATGTGGTGTAGTTGTGTCCTGCCCTGTGTGCCCCCCCCCCCCCCCCCCCCCCCCATCCCCCCCTCAGCTGAAAACTCCTCCCCACACTAGTAACACACAGCCTCACGCACCAAGCGTCTATTTTCGGACTGCTTTTGGTGCGCCGCCTCCCAGGCAGCGCAACATGGAGAAGCCACACGCGGACTGCAGTGAAAGGTTTGGCTTTTGAGTGTCGGCTGCTGCTTTTCTAGCGGCTAATCATGTGGAGAAACTATGCTGACAGACAGACAGAGGCGGAAGGGCTCAGTTGTGTGCGCGGATTGACTGTGTTCGCACGCACCGTCAGTTGCAGCCAGAACAATCTACATGGCTCTGGACTGCAGCATGAGCGGGTTCTCTTTGATCACGGCTATTTCAGGCTGTGTATTCCTGACATTTCTGTAATCTGGAGAGCACTGTCGCCACCTAAGGGTTCTGTAAAATAGGTTATAGACCTCCAATAGCTACAATAGTTGTACAGGAAATGCGGAAGGCTTTGATCGACATCCCACCGTCAAAAAACGCATTGGACGTCGAAAGACGTCCGTGGCACTCTACGTCACTATTTAATTGGACGTCGAAAGACGTCCATGGCACTCAATGAGTTAACTGGCCCCTGGCCTTCTATCATTTCACGAAAGTGGCAAAGCAAGTTGAGTATCCCTGACCTATAGGGAGAAATTGAGTTTGTCATTGTAAACCCACAGCCCAGTAATGATGACATGTTCTTCATAGATCTAGCCTTTTAATTTTGCTCTTAAGCTTTCTCAAAGTACACCAAATTCATGCATTTTACTTTCAAATGTTTTAAAAAAATCTCGTGGGGGGGCATGCCCCCAGCCGCACCCCCCTAGGGGGTCTGCGGTCCCCCACCACAAATACTCAAAATCCTGTGGGAAACACTGGACCGAATCACAATGTTGTAGACAACACCTGTGTCACGTACATACCGTACATACAATTCAATAGACAATTGACAATACAATACAATTCAAGCAGACGGGGCGGGAAACAACTGAGATCAAGAGAAAATGGTGAAGTCCTAAAATGCATGTTTGATGCTTTCATATCTCAACAATTAACAACACTTTCACTAATGTTAGTTTAGAGACCTAACTGACCTGTTGGGCCACAGAATAAAAACAATTACAGCTGAGTTTACTAGCACCTCGTGCGACCAGCGGGTGAGACGTCACTGTTGTTGGGTAGATTTGGTTTATCAACACAGTACATAAAAATAAGCACAACCAAACGTCAGATAGGTCGGACCACCGTGTTTAACTAGGGTATATATCTTTAACGTTACAATTACGGCTGAAAATGACAACGGAAATAAACAAGTTTGTGATATCTCCACAATTTAAATCAATCGGCAGATGTCTACCCAGAGGTACCTGTTGTACCTGATGTACCTGCAACATCGCGGTGATTCTGTCTATATACTGCAACCAAAACCTTTTTGGTGTGGCCCTACTCGCACAATGTGTGTCTATGTTCACACTATTTCACTGGTTCTCACAGTTACCAACTTCCTTTCCTTTAAAGATAACGGAGAGCTGCCTCACTGCAGATGGAAAATGTTTGTTTTGTTGAATGTGCTCAGCTTTGGCTGTGTTGGCAACAGCAGAGTGCTTTCTAAAGTTATGTAAGAAGAAGTTCAACTTTGTAGATGAGTGCATACGATTTGGATTTGCATTTTTTTTTACAAGCTGACCAATGTCGGTGAAGAAGTGGCGGGATTTCACGGTACTTGGACAGCTTATTGGCTCATCTACCTCCATTGCCAAAGCCAGCTCAAGCAGTCCTTTCTTTTGTCATGGTAAAACACACAGGAACCCAAACCTGTATCGATCGGTTGTTGTTTAGCTTTACATCTATTTGATTATGGAAACACAACGCTACACACCATCAGCAGCTGAATAGAACTTCTGACCACTTGATTTTCCATATTATCAGCACAAATGCAGTTGAGGCAGCGCTTTTCCTAAAAGAACAATGCAATTGTATAAACACCCCCAGTGTGTGTATCTGTGTACGGACGTGCGTATGTGTGTGTATGTGTTAGGGCTGTGAATCTTCACTGGCCTCACGATTCGATTCGATTACGATTCAGAGGTCTACGATTCGATTACGATTATCGATGCATCTTGATGCATCTTAAATCGATGCATCACTTTTTTTTCCCAATACATGATTTATTTTTTCTCACTTTCTTTTTTCTCACTGTGTGGCTACTTTTAAAATAAAAGTGCATTTGGAATTGCATTGTATTATGATCCATAATTAAAATAAACAACTGCATGTACTTCCATTATATTTTATTTGATTATTAAAAAAATAATAATTAAATAATCGATTTTTGACATTTGTAAATCGATGCAGATGCATCTTATAATCGATTATTTTTGACACCCCTAGTATGTGTGTATGTATGTGCATCTAGGTATGTGTTTTCGGACCTGCTGCAAATGGGCAGTAGTTCACAGAGGGCCCAGGCAATGTAAAAAGCTGGAAAGTGGCCTTTGGCAGTGCTATAGGCAACATCCCCCTTAAGGACAGAAGGGAGAACAGAGCAGCATGGAGGAGACAAAGGACAGACACATGGGGACGACATAAAGAGGAGCTGTGGTGGGAGAGAAGGGACAGGAGACGCAGGGTTCCTATGCAGGTCTGGAAAATTCTTACAAAATAATTTGATCAAATCCAGGTCTTGAATAGTTTGGGAATTTGAAAATGTCTGGAAAAGTATGGAAAATGTTGTGGTTCAGGTCATATCTTTTGTTTTGTTGTACCTACATGTATAGACCCACTTTGAGTCCACAGATTTTGTTGATGTGAAGAATACTGTTCAGATAGAGGGATGCTCTTATGACCCAGCTGCTGTCAGAATGAATAATATATCAAATACCCACCCAAATCAAATCCAGCCAAGAACATACAGTATATATACAGTATAGGGTTTTCAAATAGAGACCATCTATCAACCCATGCCAATCATCTCACATATTGTGATATTTAAAGCGTAACTTACCCCCAAAACACTTTTTTTCAGCTTTTAACCAATATATATGACTTTGGGGGTGGTGTGTGAAGAATTCTGGTCAAAGTTTCCACATTTGCGACCAAACTGTTACCATTGTACCATTTGTATCATTTTCAGCAGCATAAGTTCCCTCTATGGGTTGAACACTGCTTTTTTTTGTGCCCTCAAAGGGGCCGAAACGTTGGCATGTACGTCAAATTTAAGATGTAGAAGCACGTCTAAAGTATGCACATGACATGTGCACCTATATGTGCACCTAAGCGCACTGTCTCTGACCTGTCTTATGTCTTATGTTGTAAACGGAGTCCACAGCACAAGAATTTCACACGTGATACTTGTACCATGGAGTGACAATAAAAATCTTGAATCTTGAATCTTGAATCTTGAATCTGACATGGCCAAATAAATGGTGAAATAGAGAATCCTGTGAGAATCTGTGTGTGCTACCTTGTGCCTTAGGTGCAATTATCTTTATATTGTGATATTTGTTGCTGTGAAGAACAATCTTCATCTATACAGTGATATGACCTAGTTAGCAGGGGCAAGATATCCGTTTGCGTAAATCCTATTGAATACCAGACAAAACAAACCAAGGTGTGGAAGAAGTCTGGACTTTTTTAATTGGAACGTGTATGAACCCTGGAGACGGGTAGAGAGGCAGGCAGGTAGAGCGAGGGAGAGAGGCAGGGCCATTTTACTTTCAGCAGCTTCCTCTTCCTTTTCAGAAAGTGCGGGTCTCCCTTGTTGACAGCTGAGGTCAGACAAAAGACAGCGAAAAGCCTTTCCGACATTCTCGCCGTGTGCTGCTGCCCGTCAACAGGCCCAGGAAATAAACACAAACATAAAGGAAACGCTGAAAAATAGAAATGAGCTAAGGCTGGATGAGCAGGGATCCTTTTAAACAGAGAGAGACAGACAGAGCAGAACAGCAGGTCGAGGCTTGCAAAATGTTTCTGTAATGGCTGATTCCGTTAGCTGCATGCGCATTGTTGTTAGCACATTCTGAACGCATTTTAGAAAGCATTTTAGAGGACATGCAGAGGGAGAGAGATAGAACTGAAGGTACCAATAGAGACAGTCCAGTCCACATGTCTGGGAACGCCCACAAAATGTTAAACGGCTGGCGCGCGAGTGGGGTAAAACCGCCGATATATCTCATGGGCTGACTCACCAAAAGACGGTGCTGCGGCTCTAAACTACAGGTCTGGGGGTTCTAGAGCAGAACACAAGACGTCTGCTCAGATGTGCGTTTACTGCGGTGGTTAAATCCCCGATCGTGTCTGCCTGGGCTGGGCTATCAGCTAAATTCTAACTTTGCTGAATGGATAGAACGGGGGAATTTACCCCACCCTGACCACACCCCCAGGCTAACCCAGCGTCTATTGTGGGCGTTCCTAGAGCCTGTATGGGCGTTCCCAGACATGCGGACTGTCTCTATAGGCCTAGGTTTTACAGTATATGAGGGAGAGAGATAGAACTGAAGGGCCTAGGTTTTTGAGAAGTTGCCAATGCATGTGTGCATGTGTGAGTCTGTGTGGATGTTAATGTGTGTGCATGCATTCTTTTCATGGTTGAAGGAACAAGTAAATGGAGTTAGAGCCCTATAAAGCTGCCTTGAATTTGAATCTGAATTTGAGTCCTGATATTGGAATACAAGAATACATTTGTGGTTAGTCCAACTTCTCTGAAATGTCTCAGATGTCTCAGAAATGTCCACTACTCTGCACACTTCCAGGTACATGATGTAGAACCCCAATGACTGTCTGCTCAGTCACATGACCTCTCTCTTACCGCTCACAGATCAGCTGTCTGCTCAGTCACATGACCTCTCTCTCTTACCCCTCACAGATCAGCTGTCTGCTCAGTCACATGACCTCTCTCTCTTACCCCTCACAGATCAGCTGTCTGCTCAGTCACATGACCTCTCTCTCTTACCCCTCACAGATCAGCTGTCTGCTCAGTCACATGACCTCTCTCTCTTACCCCTCACAGATCAGCTGTCTGCCCAGTCACATGACCTCTCTCTCTTACCCCTCACAGATCAGCTGTCTGCCCAGTCACATGACCTCTCTCTCTTACCCCTCACAGATCAGTCACATGACCTCTCTCTTACCCCTCACAGATCAGCTGTCTGCTCAGTCACATGACCTCTCTCTTACCCCTCACAGATCAGCTGTCTGCTCAGTCACATGACCTCTCTCTTACCCCTCACAGATCAGCTGTCTGCTCAGTCACATGACCTCTCTCTTACCACCTCACAGATCAGCTGTCTGCTCAGTCACATGACCTCTCTCTCTTACCCCTCACAGATCAGCTGTCTGCTCAGTCACATGACCTCTCTCTTACCCCTCACAGATCAGCTGTCTGCTCAGTCACATGACCTCTCTCTCTTACCCCTCACAGATCAGCTGTCTGCTCAGTCACATGACCTCTCTCTCTTACCCCTCACAGATCAGCTGTCTGCTCAGTCACATGACCTCTCTCTTACCCCTCACAGATCAGCTGTCTGCTCAGTCACATGACCTCTCTCTTACCCCTCACAGATCAGCTGTCTGCTCAGTCACATGACCTCTCTCTTACCCCTCACAGATCAGTCACATGACCTCTCTCTCTTACCCCTCACAGATCAGTCACATGACCTCTCTCTCTTACCCCTCACAGATCAGCTGTCTGCTCAGTCACATGACCTCTCTCTTACCCCTCACAGATCAGCTGTCTGCTCAGTCACATGACCTCTCTCTTACCCCTCACAGATCAGTCACATGACCTCTCTCTCTTACCCCTCACAGATCAGTCACATGACCTCTCTCTCTTACCCCTCACAGATCAGCTGTCTGCTCAGTCACATGACCTCTCTCTTACCCCTCACAGATCAGCTGTGCACCGTATCCAGGACATCTCCACGCTCAGCGCTGTAACATGATAGCGTCCCCGTTCCTCCTACAAATAGCTGTCCTTCATCCACTGTCATGTTTTCAACAGCAGCGGCCGTAACACAGACATATTTCACTCCCAATGTCACAACATGACGTTTGAGGGCACTGCGCGCTGTATGCCAGTCCTTTACCGAATGTTAGGAGGTTTACTCTTCCTTTGTTTTGTTGTTTTTGTTTTTTTTATATTTTATTTGACTTTTTCAGAACATAAAGAAAATAAAACAAGAACAGGAAAAAAGAAAAGAAAAACCATATATACATACATTCAACATTACAATGCCACAAGATGGTGCTACCAGTCATAAAAAAATGTGCTTAGAAAACGATAAAAAAATAAATACTGTGCAAGGGATCCAAAAGAAACTCAATTACCGCTTTTAGCCTGATGGAAATAGGTCAGGAACGGGTCCCAAATATCAAAAAATCTCCCTAAAGGATTCGTCCTCTGGAATCTGAGTCTCTCCATACGTATAACTGAGATCATGTCTGTCAGCCACAGCTGAAAAGAAGGTGGAGAGGAGGACTTCCATTCTTTCAAAATTAGTTTCTTGGCAACTGTCATTCCCTGTGTCAGAGATTGCTGCACGGCCGTTGGGAGGAGCAAAGAGGACTCCGAGCAGCCGAAGATAGCGAGTCTTTGTTTTGTTTTTGAAACAATTTGAATGTTTTCCACTGTTCATCATCAGAGTTTCAAGGCGCACATTCGTATTTTCAGGGAGTGATAACTCACAATGCAACAGACTTTGGAAACAATATCCCCGTTGATGTATCACTAAGACCACGGTATGTGACCTCTATCCAAACATGAGAACGGCTGTCTCTCTGCTCGGAGAGCACTATGGGGCTTGACAGCATCTCTTTTCCCCCTACAACAGTTGTCTTATCAATCAGAGTGACAAGACACCGCGGGCGGCGGCTCACGGCTCCGTCATCAGTCACACCGGGTTTGGATGAATGGGGCAAGAGTGAAGCCGCCGCCATGTTTTCTTTGCGGTTGATCGTGCCCGGGTTTCCCTTTCTGAAGAGTCTATTACAAACGGAACAGGATTCGTAGCTAGCTATCATCCATGCTGCAGCTGCAGAGGAAATCTAGAATTTTGCAATGGGAAGAACAGGAAATGAATAACGGCAGTTGTGCGCCTGACGGAGGAAAAAACTAATTCATTTGGAGCTAATCTTTTGAGTGGATCGGGGGGAACGATTGACCCCGGTGACTCGTAATCAAGGGACTGAACGAGCTATTAGGAGAGTTGCAGATAAGTGCTGTGAAGGGTTGTGTTTTTGTTCTATATAAAATGACATTATCTATTTATGCACTTCATTATTCAGTGTGTGTGTGTGTGTGTGTGTGTGTGTGTGTGTGTGTGTGTGTGTGTGACCACAAATGAAGCAGCCCAGACCTGAAAGGGAGAGTTCAGAGGGTTGTATGAGGTACTTATCGACAGTGTTGGGCAAGTTACTTTTCAAAATGTAATATACTACATATTACTAGTTACTTTCATTTGAAATTAATAAGTTACTTTACAATATTACTTTCTGTGTAGAGTAACTCGTTACTTATTACACTACTTTTGCATTACTTTTACCAAAACAACAGCAGCAGCAGAATGACATCGCCGCCCCGGAACCATCCCGAAAAATAATTTCAACCGCCTTGAAGTCAGTGTAAACAATCCAAAATTCTAAATGTTATTCTTTTCCTTTGTTATTGTCATCTATAGTGGTTATTTGCATTAAAAACACACAGTTTGATTAGGAAATGATTGTATCTTTTTTAAATATGTGCGTTGATTTAAAAATGAATTGAACTCAATTTGTAACTTGAGTTACTTGACAAAGTAACTGGTATAATATTACTGAAATCCTATAAGTAATAAGTTACATTACCGAGTTACTGCTAAAAGTAATATATTACATGTAATGTGTTACTTTTGTAATGAGTTACCCCCAACACTGGTGTACATGCATCTGCGTGTGTGTGTGTGTGTGTGTGTGTGTGTGTGTGTGTGTCTGTGTGTGCGTGTGTGTGTGTGTGTGTGTGCGTGCGTGTGTGTGTGTGTGTGTGTGTGTGTGTGTGTGAGAGTGTGAGACCACAAGCAGCCCAGACCTGAAAGGGAGAGTTCAGAGGGTTTTATGAGGTACTATGAGGTTGTATGAGGTTGTATGAGGTACTATGAGGTTGTATGAGGTTGTATGAGGTACTTATCGATCAGTGTATTACCTGCAGTGATGCAGTCAATGCGCACTCCCAGTTTGGAGAAGCTGCAGCACAGAAGCAAAGTAATGTACTGCTGTGAGCGGTGCCAGCACAGCAGCAGAACTGTATTTTAGCCACCTAAAAGAAAGCCCACGTAAACAAATCAATATCAGTTTAAGTGTACGCTATATTCACATTTTCAACTAGTGGGGCGGCATAGCTCAATATATGAGACCAGAGCCGTGTAGATAGAAGAGTCCCGACATCTCCATTCACTCCAATGGACCAGTTTTTTTCCAGGAAGTAAGGTCCTGGAACTCTTGAGTAAAAAAGAGCAGCACTGTCGAGTTGCAGCAAAATAGACAGTTTGTGTTGTACTCTGAAAGGGTTTTTTCATCCCTTGAATCAAATTGTACATTATCAGCTTTATTTTAGCATGCAAAAGTAGTCATTCTGATTGGGTGGTCACCGGTAATGAACCAATACGTATCTAGATGTCACTATATCAAGTTTACTGTGAGTTAGAGACTATATAATTCAACACGTCAAAAATAATAATACATTCACAATGTAACCGCCACAACATGTTTATACAGTTTATTTTTCCTTTTCTTTTTTCCATCTCTTAAAGGAACAGAACATTTTCAAAACACATTTACATGCACTGAATGAAATTCAGCCAGGGCTACATAAGCACGCCCCCATTTTAGCGCCGCGTTCGGCGCTAAATTACCGCTTTTACGACGATAGGGCCCCCGGTAAAAGTTTGGTGTCATGAATAATGGAAAGGAACTTGAAGCATTCTGTCTGCACACTCTGTAAGCACAGTAAACCTCTTGATACTGATGGAAGCTGTATACGCCGTGCATTAAAATCCCCCCCATTGCAATAGAAGTTTGTGATTTTCATCTGGAGAAGTTGTGAAGTGAAATTCACTTTTTATCATCGGTACTATTTGGGTTTCTTACACGCCTCCATCTTGTTCTCTGCCCTAAGGCCTTTTGTTTCATACAGAGAAAGGGTCAAGGGTCATGAATCAAAGATCTTCCAGATCCACCCCCCCCCCCCCCAGATCCCCTCCCCCCCGCACCACCCTCCTTTTTCTTTACCCTCTACCCTTGTCGAAGCCGGGGAAGACACATTTATTTTCCAGTGCGGGGAGCTGAGATACTCAAGAGACCTGAAAGGAAGGACAATTTTCCACATAGTGTCTTTTTTTTTCAAAACCCACACTGTTATCTATCAAGACCTGTCTGCGACTTTACAGTAGCAAACAATTTCATTTCTCACAGGGAGACCCAGGGGACTCGGTACACAGTGTTTTGTGTTTGTTACGCCACTGTACTCCCTTTTCTTTATCATTTCTACACAAGATTACAGAAGGACTTTGCTGTTTTTTGTTGTTGTTGTTGTTGTTATTTTTTCCCTATCTATCTCAAAACAGTTTTCGTTTAGCATCCGGGGCTGCGTAAGGTCGAAAAATCTTCTGCAAGATTTTCACAGCAATGTAGAACGCAATGGAATCCACTGTAATAATAATGCCATTATTCATGCTGGATTAATTCAAACCCGATTTTGTTTCATTTTATTTCCTTCTCAAAAGGTGGACTTTGATTCTGATTGCACAATGACAACGATGGGGAAGGCAGAATGACAGTGAAATGTAATCCATTTTGTCATAGCGGTTAACGATTCTCACATTACTGACAGCTACTGAACGGAGGTAATAGCGCTCATATCCCTTTAACGGCCCTCTCAGACACAGTTAGAGCTCACCGTAAAGATGAATTTGTAAGAGGTGTAATGAAAAATGGTTATGTTGTCAACAGCCCTTTCTGAGTGTATCTGGCTTTTCATATTTTCCCTGCAGGCTCTCTCAGACAGAGTGACCTGTAACTCAGATTTAATCGATTTTCATGTTTTGACTTCAGCGGAGAAGGATTTAGGGGACTCCTACGGATTGAGATTCTACCATCCTTGGAGCTTACAAAGCTCTTTCAAAAAGCCTTTTGATCACCTCAAAAAATGCACAGGAGGTAAAGCTCAAATCAAGACCTGGCTTCCTGGACAGTCGACGAGACCCAAGGTTTTCACGCAGCAGTGATGAAAGGAGCATTTGATATAAACATGATACAGACAAAGGGCCCTATCTTCCCGACGGGCGATATCCCCTATTAGCGCTTGCGCACCTGTTTTGCGCGTGTCTTAAAGCAGGCAAGATTGCAGTCCGCTGTCCAGGGGCCAGTTGCACCAACTGGTCTTACACTGGTCTTAAGCTAAGTTGGTCGTAACTTTACGACCTAACAGCTACGCCGGTTGCACCAAGACGGCTTAAGCCTTCTTTTCACTACGACCAGGCGTAACTCTTACGCCTGGTCAGGAGGAGGCGTAGCGCCTGCCTGTAACAGAGATCTCCGTGTCTTATCAGCGGAGACCGTTTTGAGTCCTTACCCTCATCGTCGTAACACAGCCAGTTCTCCATCTTTTGAAGCATGATGTTAGATTACAACAAGCTAGTTGTGTGGCTTAGCCTTCCAAAATGTTGTCGTTAATTTTTTAGAATGTAATACATAGAATTGGGAACGTTACATTCAATTTCATTCAGACTGTCTTTCTGGCTCAATCGCTGCCATTTTTTCCCCGGAGCGAGGGAGGGTGGGAGGAGGGAGGGTGTTTTACAGTAGTGGCTGAGAGAGCGTAGTGGCTCAGTGCTCCAAGCAGGTCGCGAGGCACATTTTTTGCAACATCATCCAATCAGGGTGCATTCCCTGGCAATTCACATGGACGCGCATTGCTACGACCAGCATAGTTAAGACCAGACGTAAGCCGTGTTGGTGCAACAGGCCTAAGTCCATGGTCTTAACTAAGACCGACGTAGGAGTTACGACCAGGCATAGTTAAGACCAGTTGGTGCAACCGGCCCCAGGTGTTATGCCGAGTTTTGCACCCCCAGTAAGGGTGTTGTGGTCGGCGTGGACGGAGGGTGTAAACATTTGCCTTTCACACCGGAGAGCCGTGTTCCCAATGTATTCAAATCTCACCTGTAATCCACATACATATATCCCTGGTTTAATGCAGACATGTCAAATGCCAACCTTTTTATTGTGGCGTGAAATACATCTCCAAAGTTATTATCTGGGGCACCAATGAGAGGATTTTCGGAGGTAAACTCATTGTACTCAGGCCATATATCTCTTGTAAGAGTGACTGAATGGAATGTTCCCTCCCTACACACCGTGGCTACAGGGATGCTTAGCTGTCTCCTCCTGCGTCGTAGCTCATGGCAGTGCTGAGTCTCAGCAGAGTCGTAGGGAGCAATGTGGTGGAGAGTCTGCTAAGCGTAATGAGACTAAATGGCTCTCAGCACTCTTTCTCTAAATTGCTGAAGCTGTTTAAGGAACACATTTCCATCCTCCCAGCAGACCTCTCTCTCACAGACCTCAGTGGCATAAAGCTGCCAAATGCCTCCGCCTCACTCAGCTTGGCAGGTGAGGGAATAGAGAGGCCCTCATAAGCTTAATTGCGTTTCAGTTAATCCGCGAGCCAATGGGAGGATCGATTCCCCCCATCAATGGCTCGCAAATTGAGCGAGCACACGTCGCCGCGCCGAGTGTGCGCCGCCGATCTCGAGATGTGTGTATGAAGCCGAATTAAGATTTGTCGAGGGATCTGCCCTTCAATTTTCAGAGCAGATCCACATAAGTAGACTGCCGTTTAGTTACTAGCAGGCGGCTTTGCCCAGGCTTTCTTTATTATCTGTTTAACCCCTCGATACACTCTGTTGTTGTACCACGGTCATAACCAATTATCCTCAGCACAATTACCACTAACCACAATCAGAATCAGAATCACTTGTATTGCCACAGTATGCAAGTTACATACGAGGAATTTGTCTTAGTGTCTGTATGCAGCGTAGTGGTCACATCAATATACAGAGATAAGAAGTAGGAAGATAACTAAAGACAATCACAAAGTTGCAAGTGCAATCAAATCAAATCAAATCGAGTCAATATACAATATGTACATGAGTGGTGAAGTGTTCTGCGGATGAGAAATATGAATTTACGTTGGATTTACATGCGATTCACAGACTGAGTTAAATAGACGTTAAATAGGCAGTGGATTTACATGAATTTACAGTCGGAGTTAAATAAGAGTTTACATTTGAATGTACATGAAATTTACAGGCTAAGTTAAATAGGCATTAATGTGCAGGGAATGCACATAGCTGCTACTGACGACCTAAAATATCATTCAGTTTGAACAACACCAAGTTGTATTTTATTACCCCGCTCACAATCTCAACATGGCTGCAAACTTGAGGTTCTCTTGGGGCTTATGGAGTCTGCTTCAAGTGGCTCTCCTGCTTCCCAAGACACTACACTGTTTATCTCTAAATTGCACCCATCTAAGCTGTCAACAATCTCCAAGTCAACAACTAGGGAGAAACTATTTCTATAACTATTCTTATTCTCAACTCTCAATTCTCAATTTTGCTTATGCGCCGAGCGAGCGGTCCCCGGGCAATTTGGCAAACTTGAAAATCGAGAGAGACTAATGGGAGAGAGACCTTGAGGCAAATGAGGGGAGAGAGCGAGGTGAAAATATCTGCAAAGAGATGTGTTTATTTGTTTTGGATTTGACTGAGAGCGTCTCTCTCCCGCTGTGAAGCCGGGAGATGTAATGATGAGATGTGTTTGTTCTATCCATCCTCTCCATTAGTGTTTGCCCTGCTGTGCAGACGCACTGTGGCGCCAAGACGCAGCGCAAAAAGACAAGGTTAGATTGTCACATTACAGTGTGCACCCCATAGCGCTGTGCAAACTTAATTTGATGGAAGGGTACGCAGACAGATATGTACATATATATAGACTAGACCCCCCCCCCCCCGCCGAACCCCCTGTTGACACTGTTTGCTGCTGCCGCGCTTATTGTGATTCTTTGTGTTTTCTGTGCTGAACCCATATTTAAAAACCCCACGAGTTGATTATTCATAATAGTAAGAATGCGGGAATTAAAGGAACACTCTGCCCATTTTCAACCAGCTTTGTATCATTAGAACATCAGTAGTATATCAGAAAACTGTAAACTGTTTTGAAGTCTGTCATTTAATTTGACAGTTATTGAGTGTTAAAGTGTGGACCAGTGACATCACTGGTCCACACTAACTCAAATGAATAACTCATTAACTCAAATCAACTCTCAATAACTGTCAAACTAGATGAATGATGAATAGTTTGACAGTTATTGCGAGTTGATTTGAGTTAATGAGTTATTAATTTGAGTTAGTGTGGACCAGTGATGTCACTGGTCCACACTTTAACACTCAATAACTGTCAAATTAAATGACAGACTTCAAAAAACCGTTTACAGTTTTCTGATATACTACTGATGTTCTAATGATACAAAGCTGGTTGAAAATGGGCGGAGTGTTCCTTTAAGCCCCACACTGAGTCGGTGTGAATATTGCTAATGATGCTAATGCCGGGCGGAGGCAGCGCGCTGCATTGTTTATCAAAGACCGGGAATGGTAATAGAAGGATTTCACACCGTTTTTTTGTTTGGCTCCTGCATGTAGGCCATCGGAGACACATTCCCTGCAAACGTACGACCCGGTATATTAATCAACTATTCAGGACACACACTTGGTAAAGTGGGGAATAGACTAGCTTTATAGAGCAGCGAATGTTGTTGTTATTGTACAGTACGTCTTTAATTTCTCCGGAGAGCCCGCGAGACCTCCCCTGAAGTTGGATCCACCTGAATGTTAAGTTTGCTTATTTGGCAAAAAAAGATTATGCCACACAGAGGCAAGTCATCATCACACCCCTAGTAATTAAATTAGGTGCTGTTCAAAACAAATATGAAATGCTCTAGTGCATTATTACCACTCAAGGACCTACGGAGGAAAAAACTAAATGATAAAAAGCATGAATTTGCTCAATGGAATGGATGAATCAGGGAAGACCACGGCAAATGCATTAGCCGTTTCTTGAACATTCCCGGGAAATCACTGTGGTTTATGCGCTATTAAACTGATTCAGTAAACATCAGAGGTCTCATCGGCGAAACAGCATGAGTTATCGGCACAAGTGTTATTCAACATGTCATCCGTCTTTTAACCTGAAATGAGCTTACATGCCTGTTGTGTGCAAGAATACTATGACATTGCACCCAGTACAAGCAACAAGAAATGAGGAGATGCTGTGAATGGTGAATTTAAGCAATGGTTATATATGGATGGAAGAAATTGTAATACAACATTTGCATTTGGGTAAATATATTATGGTTGAGACTTCTGGCATAGTCAGTTTGTGGAGGCAAAGTGACAGGGACATGAGGCCGTTCTCTTATGAATGATCAATCAATGCATCAGTTTCTATTCCTATGCTTCATCTTTATTCTGGGTTGCACCACTACAGTACTCATATTTTGATGATGATAATGGCTGCTTGTGTGCTTTGAAATGCTGTATTTTGATGGTTATGCGCACAAGCAGTGCTTTTGGTATATCATTGTTTTATTGTTTTTGATTTCAGACATCAGTTTAATGCCATAAGCAATTGGGTGTGTAGACCCCCAAGCAAAGAACAACACAACTGCAGACAGGACGGGACAGAACCCAAAATAAATAATCTTCAAATAAGTTGCATACAGTGTGACAGGGTCTGACAGTGTGAGTGCTTAATCTGAAAAGAAAAATGTTCTCCCACCTTGTAAACTTAGTCCTATATCCAGTTGATTTATACAGATTTTGGTTTTAAATGGTAAAAAAAACACACACACAAAAACACAAAAAACACACAAAAAGTAAACAAATTCAAACTGAAAGACAGAAAAGAAAAACAAAGAAACAAAAACAAAATAGGAGACAAAAAACAAACAAAAACATTACAACATGGTGCTACCAACCTACTCAAATATGTATGCAGAAGAGTTACTCTGTAGGCCTTACAATATCAAACACTTTGGCCCAGAATCCGGATATTAAAGGACAAAGCCAAAAAGCATGTGACAGTGTACCTGGCACCTATTGCATAGTGGAGAGACAGATGGGTAAATCTTGTGCAATTTCGATTTGGAATAGTGAAGACGTGAGTAACTTTGAATTGGATCAGCTGGTGTCTGCTGTTAACTGAACAAGATTGGACCGTAGACAAACTCCTGTCCCATATAATCTGCGATAGATCAACACCAAGTTGGTCCTGCCATGCCTCTCTAATCCTCTCAGTGGAGGCCCTGTTATAAATATGGAACAAGTGTACTAGTCTAGAGATAAGGTGCCTGGAGTGGGGGGAACTGGACTCGACAAGACCTCAGAGAGAGTGTGTTCGTCTGGGAGAACTTCAAAATCTCGAAACTTAATAGCGTACATAATGTCTGACTTGTAGATATCTAAACCAATGCGTGTTGGGCAACTCAAATTTCTTCTTCAGAAGGTCGAAAGAGGCGAAATGGCCATCTATGTATAAGTCTCTGTGTAGAAAAGCCCCTGTTGCCCTTTAAAACTACATTACCCAGGAGCCCTTGCATGACCATGTGACATTGCCCAAGCATCTCTGTTCCATCCCACTGTAGCAGTGAGCCACGTGTCTTGCCTCAATCAGTCTGCTTCACCTACTGTCAATGGCTTCACCTCACGCAGCAACAAGCCACCTGTTAGCTGCTCAAGTACTTTCCTCCTTCCTTGTTGTGAAGCGTTGGTGTGCGTCTATAAGCATGTGAGTCATGTTGGACTGTATTTGTGTCCTGTTTATGTTGGGTTTAGTAGTTATATCATTACACTGTCGAATGCTGTCAGGTAATTTAGCTAATGTTCACCAATAGACCCTTCTCACGGGGGCCATTTTGTGCCGAAAAGGCAGGTTAAACACAGGTGCAAGCAAAACACTAATGAGGGTTTCCAACTTCCATGATTGGAATTTGGAAACCCTCATTAGTGTTCTGCTTGCACCTGTGTTTGCCCTGCCTTTTCGGCACAAAATGGCCCCCGTGAGAAGGGTCTATCGGGTGAATATGGTCCTACCCTCAAGCTAATGCTAATCGCGATGCTAATCGTTAAGCTAACGCTAATCGTTAAGCTAATGCTAGCCGCTCTTGTAGGGAGCATTGGGATGGGGATAGCCTACTGTATATTATTTCATGCCATTTCTGTTGAGTGCAACTTTGTAATGCAAGGCATTGAGTTAATAATTGTAAATGACTAGCAGGCTGTACTGGGCTAAATGGAAAGTCAATAGACACTGTTAGACATATTGTAACGTATCCGTTATCTCATGAGGCAGAGGCTTCTTGATGGTACAAGGGTCTTTATTCACAGTTAGTTATATTACAACTCTCAGCGGTTGTCACGCTCAAAGCTAGCAGCTTTCCCTCCAAGTAGTGTGTGTGGGCTGACGCGCATGCTCAGTTCACTCCAGAAGTATCCCCCCAGCATGTTCCCCCAATACAACACTCCCACACATCAGTTCCTATCTGCAGTCGAGACACTACCAATGCTCACCCCTGTATGTGTACTGCTGATTCGCTACATACTCCCCGCCCAACAATAAGGTCAACGCCCACGTTGAGAACACATCACACACCCCCTTGTACCAAACATCTTTTTTTTCTTTTAACAGCTTCTTTTTTTTTTCAATCACAGCATGTTGCCCTCTCCGACTTCCCCACATCATCTCCCCCACAATATCTCATGTCATGCACCTTTTTTTACTTTCTGTTACAACAATACAACATCTCCAACCACCATCTCCTCCTTATTTTTATTTTTATTTTTTATTTTTTTTAGTACAACTCAAAGTTGTGGAATCGTCCTGGAGCCCTTGGCTCTCTCCGTGGCCGTGTTAGTCTCTGTGAATCTGTCTGCGGGGCTGATCCCACCTGCAGTGTCTCTGGGCTTTCACGCCCCTGGGTGGGGCCCGCCCGGTCATAGCCGGACGCCCCTCTCTGTGGGACCAGAGTCCTTCTTTCAGCCGGTCTAGGTGAAACCGCCGGGCGGCCGAGATCTGGGGGAAAGGTGCACCCCCCCCGGTATGGGGCCAACCTGTCTCTGTGGAGTACCTTCCTGCCACCAAGTGGCATCTGCACTCGGTACACCACTTCCCCCATTCTCTCCATGACCCTGCATGGGCCTGTCCAGTGACAGTCCAGTTTAGGGCTACGCCCTTTTTTTCTCTGGGGTGTGTACACCCAGACCAACTCCCCCCCCTGGAAATGATTTCCTTTTGCCCTCACATCATAGTTCCTTTTTTGTTTCATGCCTGCTTTCTCTAGCTGGTCCCGAGCGAAGTGGTGAGCGGACTCTAAGCGATCTTGTAGCCTCCTGGCGTACTCTCGCCCTGGGGGAGCGTCCAGTGCATCTGGTGGCTTGCCGAACGCTATTTCTGCTGGTGTCCGCAGTTCTCGACCTAACATGAGCAGCGCTGGGGTGCAGGAGGTGGACTCGTGTGTGGCGGATCTGTAGGCCATGAGGATGAGCGGCAGGTGCGTGTCCCAGTCCCTCTGGTGTTCCTCCGTGAGGATGGCCAACTGCTTTTTCAGCGTTCTATTGAATCTTTCTACAAGGCCATCGCTCTGGGGGTGCAATGCTGTGGTCCGTGTCTTTTTAATGTTCAGTTTCTCGCACATGGTGGCGAACACTCGTGACTCAAAGTTTCTCCCTTGGTCACTGTGTAGGGTCTCTGGTGCTCCGAACCTACTGAACATGCCGGTTACTAGTGCGTCGACCACCGTCCCCGCCTCCTGGTCGGGTAGTGCGTACGCCTCTGGCCATTTTGTGAAATAGTCCATGGCGACCAGGACGTACTTGTTCCCACTGTCTGAGCAGGGAAAAGGTCCCATCACGTCTACCCCTACCCTCTCCATGGGGGCTCCTGCTGCTAGCTGTTGAAGCGGGGCGCGAGACTGATCTAACGGGCCTTTGTACGCTGCGCAGAGGTCGCAGCGTCGACAGAAGTCCTGTACGTCTCTCCCCATCCTCCCCCAATAAAACCCTTGTCTGATACGGCGGAGCGTTTTGTTTACCCCGAAGTGCCCAGCCCCTACAGTTCCATGGCAGCTCCTGCACACCTCCTCCCTCAACGTTGTCGGCACTACTTTCCGCCACTTATGCTCTCCTGTCGCTGGCTCCTTCCAGGACTTCATCAGCACTCCGTTACTCAAACTCAGGGTGTCGAACCCCGCCCACAGCCCTTTGGTTGTGTCGGTGGCCCCTGCCACCTCTTCCCAGGGCGGCTTCTGGCCCTCTTCTACCCATTGCAGTACTGGTGACAGCTCTCTGTCGTTTTCTTGGTGGCCCCTCCAATCCGCTGCCTCTGCTACCCGCAGCGTCCTGCACACTGGCCCATCCCCTGTGTGGTTAGGGCAGATCCTAGCTTCCTCTTGGAGCTCTCTCTCTCTTCCTTCTCTCTTTTCGCAGTATGTACACCCTCTCTCTGCACAGGGTCGTCTTGACAGGGCGTCTGCGTTGACGTGGCGTGCCCCTGCCCTGTGTTCTATCGTGAAGTTGTAGTCTGCCATTTTCTCTAACCAGCGGCACACTTGTCCCTCCGGCTCTCTGAAGGACCATAGCCACTGCAGCGCCGAGTGGTCGGTCCGTATGGTGAACCGTGGCTGTCCCAGGAGGTAATATCTAAAGTGTCTTAGTGCTTCTACTATGGCGAGGAGCTCCCGGCGGGTGACGCAGTAGTTACGTTCTGCTTTATCGAAAGTCTTGCTATAGTACGCCACCACCCGCTCCCCGTCCGGCCCCGCCTGGGACAGCACGGCTCCCATACCCCCATTGCTGGCATCAGTGTCTAGTAGGAACGGCAGGGCGGGGTCTGGTGCTCTAAGCACTGGAGACTCGGTCAGTGCTTTCTTGAGGGCTTTGAATGCTAGGTGGCATTCTGTCGTCCAGTGGAAGTCTGCGTTCTTCTCTTTTAACCTGAACAGCGGTTCCGCTATTTTAGAAAACCCGTTCACGAATTTCCTGTAGTATGCGGCTAGCCCTACGAAGCTCTCGAGTTCGCCTTTGTTTCTGGGGGTGGGCCACTCCATGACCGCCTGAGTCTTCTCTTCTAGGGTGCGAATGCCCCCCGCGCCGATGCCATGCCCTAAGAACTCCACCCTCCTCTTCAGGAAGTGGCACTTGTCTGGGTGTAACTTTAGACCCGCCTCTGCTATCTTCTGCAGGACTTTTCGTAACGCCCCCACTGCGGCCTGGAACGTGCCCCCGTGTGTCAAGATGTCATCTAAATACACGACGCATTCGGATCGGGGAATGTCTCCCAGCAACTTCTCCATTAACCTCTCGAACGTTGCTGGTGCGTTGCACAGCCCGAAGCTGAGTACTCGAAACTGCCACAGCCCCTTCTCTGTGCGGAAGGCGGTCTTTTGCTTGGCATCGTCGCGGAGGGGCACCTGCCAGTACCCGCTACGGAGGTCTAGGGATGAGAACCAGGATGACTCTCCCGCGGCGTCTAACAGTTCCTCTATGATGGGCATCGGGTATGCGTCTTTTTTTGTTACTTTGTTCAGCCCCCTATAGTCTACACAAAATCGCATTTTGGTGCTATTTTTCTTTTTCACCAGCACTACCCCCGACGCCCACGGGCTGTCTGATGGCTCGATGATCCCCGCCCGCAGCATGTTCTCTACAGCTTCGTTCGCTATCTCTCTCCTCGCCGCTGGGATCCGACGGGGATATGACCTGACGGGTCGCGCCCCCTCCGTGTCTATTTCGTGTTCCACCAGGTGGGTACATCCTAGCTCATCATCTGACATGGCGAAAATGTCTTTATATTCCTCTAGTACCCTCCACAGTTCATCGCTCTGCTGGGTCTCTAACCCTTCGCTTTGGCGTTTGTGCAATCCCCTGAGCATCTCTAACCTCTCTCTCTCCCCCTCTGCCTGTTGCGCTGGCTGAGGGCAAGTGTTTGGAGGTGGGCTAGGGGTGGGGCTTTGTGGAGGGGCTTGGTCTGCTGGGTGGGGCTCATGCACTACGGTGACGCGATATACAGTGATATTATTTACATTAGCTCTCTCCTCTGGAACGGTGGGAGGGTGGCCCATCTGGACTACTGGCCCCCCTGCAAATGTCAATGTGCTTTTTCCTAGGTCTACTGTGCATTTGTTTAGCGTCAAGTAGTCTTCCCCTAGGATGCAGGGCCCCGTCATTTCTACCACCCACACCGGAAAGTCCACTGTCTGTTCTCCCACTGTTATCATTACGTGCCCCCTCCCCCTCATTGGCATCAACTCACCGGATACTGTTCTTAGTAGTTGTGCTGCTGGCTGCTCCAGGCGCGTCCCCTCGGGCATCATGTTGACGTTCACCAGCGTTGCCGTACACCCCGTGTCCACCAGGGCGGCGCAGTATCTCCCCTGTATGTAGACTGGAACATGGCAGCCGTTCATCGCGCGCGGCCCGCTCTGCATGCTGACAGCTCCGGCGATGTCGTCTACTTCGGGGCCCGGCGGAGCCCCACCTCTCCGTTGCTGTCGGTGGGCCCCCTCCTGCGATGATGTGGCTACGGGGACTGTGGCATCGTAGACCCGTCTCGCCCCATCTGGACGGGCCCTGTGCCGTTTCCCTGGTTCCACGCTCTCCGGCGGCAGTCTGCTTCCCGATGTCCGGGGCGTCCGCATCCCCAGCAGATCATGTTCCCTCTGGCCCAGCTGTTGTTCCGCTGAGTGGGCTGTCGAGCGGGGTTGGGCTGCAGGGTCGCTCTGCGGAGCAGTTGTTCTGTCAGCTGTTGTACTGACTCGGACAGTTCTTTCACCCTGTCGCCCTGCTCTCTCACCGTGTTGCTTTGCTCTGCCCAGGCCGTCTTCCACGCTGGTTCTTCTTGTAACTGGCTCTCCGCGGCCATTCTGACCACTGGGGCGGCCTCCGTTATGCTGCTGCTCTTGTCCCAGCCTTCTACTGTCTCTATCTCCAGTGCCAGCCCCAGCGCTGCTCCCAATGTTTTCGGGTGTCCCAGCGTTACTTTCTGGCTTAGGCTCCGTGGCTCGATGGCCTGGACAAAGTAGCTTAGGGCTAGTCCATCCAGCGTCTCCGTCGGTAGCTGGCTGTATGCGCGCCGGCTGAGAGTCTCAATGTCCGTTGCCAGTGCACGTAGTGACTCACCCTGTCGTCTGCGTCTGTTACACAGTTCTGCGGCTACGATGGCCTGCTCCTCGCATCTGCCGAAACGTCTCTGCAGGACCCCCATCACCACATCCCAGTCCTTTGTATCAGCTATTGCCGACACGCACGCTGTAGCTTCGCCCTCGAGGGCCATGACGAGGTAGCTGGCTCTCTCCTTTCTCGTCCAGCCATTCCAATCTGCAGCCTCTGTAAACTGCTTGCAGTACGCCTCCCATTCGACTTTACCGTTGAATTTTGGCGGGGTGATTTCCTTTCTTCCCCGCCGCTCGCCGTCTTTTGCCGCCTCGACCCGTGTCCCGTCTTTGTCCTCGGGCCGTAGGCTGGCTCCGCTGGTCTGTGGCACAGCCTCCATGGCTACAGCGGCAGTGTCAACCCGCTCGATCTTCACTCTCACCGGTCCCGGTTCTTCCGCTCCTTCTCCCGCCTCGCTAGCTTGCCTGCTAGCTCCCTTGGGCTGCGGGTTAGCTTCCGTGGCTACGGTGCTAGCTCTGTCTGGCTCGGATTTTATTTTCACCAACCCCAGGCTTTCTGTTGTTTTTCTTTCTTGGATCCCTGTGGTAGCAGCTGCGTCTACCCAGACATCATCCTCCTCGGCCGGCTGGTAGTCTGCCCCGGCTCTCGCCTCTCCCGCCTCTCGGTTGAGCCGCTTGCGCTCTTTCTTCAGGAACTTGTTAACCATTTCGCTAATCTGGAGGCAATATTCACCGTTTAAACTTCTGACGCCAGTGTAACGTATCCGTTATCTCATGAGGCAGAGGCTTCTTGATGGTACAAGGGTCTTTATTCACAGTTAGTTATATTACAACTCTCAGCGGTTGTCACGCTCAAAGCTAGCAGCTTTCCCTCCAAGTAGTGTGTGTGGGCTGACGCGCATGCTCAGTTCACTCCAGAAGTATCCCCCCAGCATAGTGTTCCCCCAATACAACACTCCCACACATCAGTTCCTATCTGCAGTCGAGACACTACCAATGCTCACCCCTGTATGTGTACTGCTGATTCGCTACAATATGTTAGACAGCAAATCCACCTTTCAGCCATGACCGTCTGTCTTCATGTGTGAAGTGATGACTATAATGGGCTCGTTGTTGCTTTTATAATAGGGTCATTGATCTGTCTACATGTGGAAATGAGACAGGTTTTTGGAAGGGGGGGAGAAAAGAGTCAACTATTGGAAATATTACATGACATAAATAAATAAATAAATAAACAAACGAATGAATAAATAAATAAATACATAGATAGATAGATAGATAGATAGATAGATAGATAGATAGATAGATAGATAAATAAAATAGTTATATGCCACCAGGTTGGGTCCTGTTCTGGCAGGATCCGGCACAAATTAAGCGCTGAAGCTATCTCTTTTCAATCACAATTAGTATACAATCTGTCATATGGCAGACACTTTTATCTGAAGCGACATATGAGATTTAATACAACACAAGCAGGTCCAAGTCAGGAGAGAACAACGAGAGGAAGTGCCATAAGGCTAAGTTCTCATCCACCAGGACATAGGTGCTATTATGAGACAGTGCATAGAATGATCGTAAACAAGCCCCAGTAGTATTCTTCCAAAATGTGAAAATGTAAGTACGGTAACTTAATCTGCACATTTAGAATGGATTTGCATGCACTACTGACTACCCAAAGCCCCCCACCCCCCCAGTTGTAAATGAATGTATTTTGAGCGAATGCAATATTTACTGTAGTTAACTGATTGGCTTAGGTAGCTGTGCTGTGTTTGCATTGTTGGTCTTGTCTTCTGATTGACAATGTTTTTTGTTTTGTTTTTGTTTTTTTGTTTATGTGCTCTTAAAATCAGATGGATGAGTATCCAATTCTAAGGACTATTTACTGTTTGCAGACTTGTCCTCTCCAGTACATCCTTGTTCACCTTGCACTGTAATGTCTCACATTCAAGCATCCCATCCAGTTCTAACTGCTGCTGCTCAGCTCTATACGAGCGTCATAAAGTTAAAGAGGGGTGACTGAGGGGGAGATCAACCTTTGGCAGGCAGGGGGCGTATAATAAGGCAGACCTGGATATGAACACAGGAAGCAAAGGAGAAAAGAGCAGAAACTATTCGATAGGAAAAATTATTTAACAAAATTAAGTTAATTCCAAAGGCTTATGATGCCTTGTGGCCCCCAGGCGATTGCCTGGCCAGCCATATGGACAGTCTGCCACTCAACATGATCTCACCTTGTCAATCCTGTTATGGGCATAAACACGCCTATGGAGGTTTGCGGCGAGATGACGTGAAGCGCAGCGGGCCGACACGCCCACAGTTAGGGCTTTGCGCGGCGCTATTCCAGCGCAAAACGGGCGCAAAATGACCGCCGTTGCGAAGATAGGGCCCTTAATGTTCTGCAATGTTCTGGCATGAGGATATCAAGTCCTTCTTGTAACAGCACAGCTCTAATGATTATACTGTAGGCTTTCATCGCGCTGTGGAATCCATTAGCTACTATTTGCCATGCAGCTTTATTGCTATTCCTTCAGTGCTAGAGACAATTTCACAAGCCTGACGCTATGTAACTGTGTGTGTGTGTGTATATATATATATATATATATATATATATATATATATATATATATATATATAAAAAATTATTTTTAACTTTTTATTTATACAGGGGGAGTCTCATTGAGAGCAATGCTCTCTTTTTCAGGAGCGCCCTGTTCACATTCACACACACATTCATACCTGGAAGCTGACCAGTACAACCACAGTCTGATCTGCTGCCCACTGATCAGCTCCACTGTACTATATATATATATACTTATTTATTTGTTTATTTATTTAATTAATTATTTGTCAAGGCTACAACCTTTTCTTAATCAGATTCTTACAAGAGCCTACCTGATGTTTGTTTTCCTCCTGACGATGTTGAACACTGTATGACTTGAACTAATCACTCCATTGTTTTGTCTCTTCCAGGGAGCAGCACCATGTTCACCCAGCAGCCCACAGACTTGGTGGTGGTGGCGGGCCAGCCGGTCACCCTGCCCTGCTCCATCCCCGGGTACCACGGCATGGTGCTGTGGCTCCGGGACGGCATGGCCCTGGGGGTCAACAGGGACGTGTCAGGTAACGTCTCGACTCATCTGGCTCGTCTGACTGACTGACTGACTGCATGTGCATGATTGTTGGTTGAACTGATGAAAACATTCTAATACACACGTCAAAGATGTAATATAGGGTACGGTGGTGCAGTGGTAAGCGCTGTCGCCTCACAGCTCGAAGGTCCTGGGTTCGATTCCCACCTGGGACGCTGTGAACGCTGAAGGAATGCGTGCCCGTCCGCATGTCCTCGAGTGCCCACCGCCCGGGTGGGGTCATCAAAAGGGCCTTTCTGTGTGGAGTTTGCATGTTCTCCCCGTGCCTCCCGGAGGTTTCCTTCATATAGGAACCCCCTTCACCAAAACATGCAATATCCTGGTTGCTAATGTGGTTCCTCCTCTGTTCGTTAAGGGCACCTGTTCGGAGGGAGGGGAACTGGTTGGAATAGCGTGATCCTCCCACGTGCTATGTCCTACCGGTGAAGCTTCCCCTGTCAGGTGAAAAGAAGCGGCTGGCTAACTGCCCATGTCTCGGAGGAAGCATGGAGCCAGTTTCGGCTCTCCCCAGATCGGCAGAGGGTGGAGCAGCAACCAGGACCTGTCAGTGTAATAAACTGCCATTAGTAAAACATCAGTTGATTTTATTTGATATAAGATGAAACTAACATTTTGCCGATTTTCAACCAGCTTTGTATCATTGTATCACTATCACATAAAACAAATTAGTGTTGCTTTAACATATTTCTGTGGGGAAAGCAGATCACTGAAGCAGCAAATAGTAATAGGATAAATCAAAAAAGACCTGGTGATGCACGGCAGCCAGTTTGCGCCAGAAAACGCTCAGCACACATCAGCCTATCACGGTGGAGAGTCGAGGACTGAATGTGCCAATTAAGTAACGAGAGATGATTAGGTGGCCATGATTGAAGGAAGGCCTGTGTGGGAATAGCCAGGGCACCGGGGTTACACCCCTCAGGGCACCGGGGTTACACCCCTCAGGGCACCGGGGTTACACCCCCCAGGGCACCGGGGTTACACCCCCCAGGGCACCGGGGTTACCGCCCTATACTCTTGTGATAGTGCTGATGGGATCTTTAATGAGCCCAGAGAGTCAGGACCTCGGTTTAACGTCTCACCTGAAGGATGCTGCTCACTCACAGGACAGAGTCCCTGTCTCTGCCCTGTCCTGGGGCATTGGGGAGACTATTCATGAGACCAGAGTAAAGAGCACCTCCTACTGGTCCTCCACCAACACTTCAGCACCAGTCTCCCATCGGACTAACCACAGCCAGACCTGCTTATCTCAAAGTAGGACTGATCGATTCTTAGGCTACTTCTACTCCCTGGTGATGTACCTTCATCTATATCAGTGTTTCTCAAACTTTTTCAGACCAAGGACCACTTAAACCAATGAAAAAAAACTCGGGGACCACCTAACTCCCAAAACATCCCCAAAAACAATAGGCCTACTACTTCAACTGTAAATTACAAATTACAGGCTAATTAAATGACAATAGCAGTACAATTAATCAAATTTTTGGCTTCCCACAATTATGAAAACAAGATAACCGTTATAAAAAATATATATGTAATTTATTTTAGTTAGTCCATTTACTTTTTTTTTTACATTTATTTCTCCTGTTCAGTTCAAATATATTCAAAGTTCAAAGAAAGCTTTTTCAAGTTCAATAAATGCACAATGTTGCCAAAGTCAAACAGGCTATCTTTTGCCATCTTCAAGTTGCATTCAGTGATGTTTTTGTGTTCAAATAAGTGTTAAATGGCTCTAGATTCTGACAGCAATTACTGAATAACTTCCATGCCATACTACTGTGAATCTGTTGAGGCCATTTACACCTGGCATGCGTTTTCTGCCATCAGATTGCAATCAGATATAGTGCTTGACCACATAGCCTGATTTCATTTACACCTGGCGTTAACATGCGTTTTGGGTGATCAGATTGGAATCTGATAGCAATTTGATCACCCCAAAATGTATCTGCTGAAATGTCTGCTGTATCCAGATTGAGAGGACACATTGCATTTACACTCGTGTTCACAATGTGGACACAATGCGTCCCTGACCACCTCCGGAGGTGGTTTGGCCGATCAGATTGCAATCCGTCTTCAATGTGTCTTGGGGTCGTTTACACCTGTACTTTCAAGTGGTCAAGCACAATAATACAATAATGATTGCAATCTGATGGCAGAAAAGGCATGTTAATGCCAGGTGTATTATTATATCGCTCTTTAAGACCGATAAGGTTAAGCTCATCCTTTTGAGCTGTCTTTCTGCAAAATTCACTATTTCTCTGAATACCTTTTCTGCAGTGAACCTGCCAGTTCAATGATACTTTTACCACCATACACACGCACTTCAGAATGGAAATGCAAGGCTGTCCAGTTATTGACATTATGCAAGTATTTAGTAATCTTGAGATTTTAGATGATGGTTTGAACTATAAGCAACCAAAATAAATCTATGCAACATTTTAATGATCTCAGAGAGGCAGAGCCGTGTAGATAGAAGAGTCCCGACATCTCCATTCACTCCAATGGACCAGTTTTTTACTCTCAAGAGTTCCAGGAAGTAAGGTCCTGGATTAAGCAGCACTGTCGAGTTTCAGCAAAATAGACAGTTTGTGTTGTTGTACTCTGAAAGGGTTTTTCATCCCTTGACTCAAATTGTACATTATCAGCTTTATTTTAGCATGCAAAAGTAGCGCGAGAGCCATTCCTGGCTGTTCATTGGCTAATGAGTCTCGCATTTTGGTCCTCGGCTGACGCCACTCTCTCTCTAGAGGACACTACAGAGAGGGAGAGAGTTTCTGTGTTTGAGATGAACGCTTATTGTGATTTAGGCTACCTTGATTTTTGATCATGTCTGTGGCCGCTGAGAACATTTTAACCTGATTTTTGCTGGGTGTCAGTCAGTCACCCTCACTCCATATTATACAGTAGCTTGATCTTGACTCAAGGTCAGCACCGCTGCTGGCCATTTGGGTGCCCTAAGCGTACATTTTGTCATTGTGCCCCCACCCCCTACCGAGACAAATTCACAAATGCAAGCTTTATTTTGAAACTCCAATAAGGAAGTATCTGCCGTATGCAGAAGTACAGTAGCTTAACTACGAAAATAGTGTCTTGCAAGATGGACTGAAAAGTCCACTGTTTATCTCCCTTTCTGAACAACACCCCTTCTAATCATTATCGAGCAGGACGATCGCTTCCACTACACAACACTATATTTACGTACTGTAGGCTACGTTACTTATTTGGCACCAAGAGTTAATTTTAGTAATGCCCCTTGTGTCTGTTTGACCGTGGTATTCCTGCTCTGGATGATGATGCCCTAGGCGACACTTGGTGCCCTACGATCAGTGCGTTGTTACGCGTGTAGGGAGCGGGTGGCCCTGCTCAAGCTACCTTGTTAAGCCAGAACAACTTGCACCCAGTTGTGCCCATTTTTGTTAAATCATCCACGTTTAAATCCCCCCTTCCTTCTTGAGATTCCATCATTCTGCGGATAAATTCAGATAAAACCCCGTTAGTGGATGTTTTCTCGTTTGGTTGCAGATGTTGAATGACACTTTGCCAGGTGCCTTTCATTTGAGCAGCATTCGATCGTCTGGCTGAGTGCGTTGTGGACGTGAGACGCACGTTGAGGAACACTCTCGTCAGACGTCTCCGCGTCTGGGTGTGCAGAAATGCGGAAAAGCTCCTCGTCAGTACGTCCAGCTGGGTTACAGAAAGTCAACATTTTTGAAAGTTGCAATTTACCACAACATCTGCTTCCTCTGGCCAGATGGTTAATCGTGTTTTGCTCATTTTCCAAAGCGCCCGCGACTCAACCCCCCCCCCCCCCCCCCATCCTTCTTTCTCCAGGCTGTTTTGAAGACCAGAGCTGCCCGAGGAAATTATTCTCTCCAATCAGCCGTCTGAGTGGAGTGTGTTTGTCTATGTGGAGAGGGTTAGGTCAATACCAGCACAGCAGACCTTCATCTCGAAGTTTGCAAGCTACAGCATTACTGTGTAGACACAACACACTCCATCGCTAGGGCCATATAAAAGCAGGGGCATGTTCTCTCCGCGCTGCTTCTGAACAACCCTTAACAGAGCTAGGTATGCGTTGTCGTGCGGTCATATTTGAGCATGTTAACATGATGTGTTCCCCCAGAAGACTCCGTCTTGCCTCGGCCTCTTTTCTCGGCTCCTGGTTTGTTACAGGCAGTGTTCCCCTAATTGGGCCTTGGAGGACAATTCTCTCCCATTACATCTCTTCTATCTTCTCACTCCAGGGCCTTTCCATTCCATCTCTTCTATCTCACTCCAGGGCTTTTCCATTCCATCTCTTCTATCTCACTCCAGGGCCTTTCCATTACATCTCTTCTATCTCACTCCAGGGCCTTTCCATTACATCTCTTCTGTCTCACTCCAGGGTCTTTCCATGATATCTCTTCTATCTCACTCCAGGGCTTTTCCATTACATCTCTTCTATCTCACTCCAGGGCCTTTCCATTACATCTCTTCTGTCTCACTCCAGGGCCTTTCCATGATATCTCTTCTATCTCACTCCAGGGCCTTTCCATTACATCTCTTCTATCTCACTCCAGGGCCTTTCCATTACATCTCTTCTATCTCACTCCAGGGCCTTTCCATTACATCTCTTCTATCTCACTCCAGGGCCTTTCCATTACATCTCTTCTATCTCACTCCAGGGCCTTTCCATGACATCTCTTCTATCTCACTCCAGGGCCTTTCCATTACATCTCTTCTATCTCACTCCAGGGCCTTTCCATTACATCTCTTCTATCTCACTCCAGGGTCTTTCCATTACATCTCTTCTATCTCACTCCAGGGCCTTTCCATTACATCTCTTCTATCTCACTCCAGGGCCTTTCCATTACATCTCTTCTATCTCACTCCAGGGCCTTTCCATTACATCTCTTCTATCTCACTCCAGGGCCTTTCCATTACACCTCTTCTATCTCACTCCAGGGCCTTTCCATTACATCTCTTCTATCTCACTCCAGGGCCTTTCCATTACATCTCTTCTATCTCACTCCAGGGCCTTTCCAGTACATCTCTTCTATCTCACTCCAGGGCCTTTCCATTACATCTCTTCTATCTCACTCCAGGGCCTTTCCATTACATCTCTTCTATCTCACTCCAGGGCCTTTCCATTACATCTCTTCTATCTCACTCCAGGGCCTTTCCATTACATCTCTTCTATCTCACTCCAGGGCCTTTCCATTACATCTCTTCTATCTCACTCCAGGGCCTTTCCATTACATCTCTTATATCTCACTCCAGGGCCTTTCCGTTACATCTCTTCTATCTCACTCCAGGGCCTTTCCGTTACATCTCTTCTATCTCACTCCAGGGCCTTTCCATTACATCTCTTCTATCTCACTCCAGGGCCTTTCCATTACATCTCTTCTATCTCACTCCAGGGCCTTTCCATTACATCTCTTCTATCTCACTCCAGGGCCTTTCCATTACATCTCTTCTATCTCACTCCAGGGCCTTTCCATTACATCTCTTCTATCTCACTCCAGGGCCTTTCCCCCGTGTCACTGAAAGAAGTCCTAACGACCGGGCCCCCAGGGACCCACCGGTGCCTAACCAAACATCACTATCGACTTAGCTTGGCAGACGACACACAAACGACAGGAGATCTGTGTGTGTGTGTGTGTGTGTGTGTGTGTGTGTGTGTGTGTGTGTGTGTGCGTGCGTGTGCACCTACACTTCATTCTTGATTGCACATCAATGACAAGGACTTGTGTGAACTGGAAAGGCTCTCTCTCTCTCTCTCTCTCTCTCTCTCTCTCTCTCTCTCTCGCTCGCTCTCCCTATGTCTCTCTCTCGCTCTCTCTCTCGCTGTCTCTCTCTCGCTCTCTCTCTGTCTCTCTCTCGCTCTCTCTCTCGCTGTCTCTCTCTCTCGCTGTCTCTCTCTCGCTCTCTCGCTCTCTCCCTCTCTCTCTCTCGCTCTCTCTCTCTCTCTCCCTCTCTCTCTCTCTCTCTCTCTCTCGCTCTCTCTCTCCTCCTTGAACCTGTGTTTGTTTTGAGGTGACAGTGTAATCAGGACAACTATGAGAGCACTTCTTGGTGACACAGCACTGCTGTTTAAACCCGTTGTTATTATTATAACTAGCCTATTGGAACGGGAGAAAGGGAGACAAAATTATGACCCTTTCAGATCTAAAAAGATATTAGCACTAAAAGATCATAGCACTTGCAAACCTAAACACCATTGACTGTAATGTATGGGCACTGAAGTAGCATATTACAGTCATTTAAATTAGATGCCAGAGTCAATGAGGGAATCAAGAGCACAGTGGAAATGTGCTCTTGTCAAGTCAAGCCAGCCAGCAGGAAAGTCTCACGGGACTTGACGAGAGTTGGTGACACTGACCCCGAATGAGGAAATGAGATGGTAAAGACTACTGGAAATAGCCTGGGGGTGATTAGCAGTCTGATGTTTCTTTAGGGATCATATAATGACGATATGGGTAGAACACGGGAAGAAAACTGTCTATTTACATGGAGGAACAGCACGCTGCCATGTGGCCCCGACGGAGCACCATTCTAGGACTGGCTTGGACACTATTTATCTCAAAACACTGGGTGAGTCGTCAGATAATAATTAATGTGAGGAGAGGGCTCCAGGTAAAAAAACCGAAATTCTCCTTTAACTCATTGAGAGCCAGCCACTTTTGGAGAACGGACGCTCCCAGTGCCAGAGTTTCAGAGCGTTTTCAGTGATTTCTCGAGGCCCACAGAATATTGTGTGATATTACTATGTACCGTAAATTCCGGACTATAAGGCGCACCGGTGTATAAGCCGCACCTGCAAAGTTGACTATTTTTTACATATATAAGCCGCACCGGACTATAAGCCGCGGGTGTTTTAATGGTTTTTTTTTTTTTTTTTTTTTATTGTGTTTTAATGTTTAATTACCATATGTAAGGGTTCATGCACAGAGGGGATTGTCGGGAAAGAGATGGCTGTTTGAGGAAGCTCCCATTTATTAACATTTCAACAAAACAACATAACACAACACCACCTGTGTTGTTTTTTACAGTGCACACAGTGTCCGCGGTGTGGTGAAAAGAGGGCAAGAGAGGAAATTAAAACAGAAGTGGATTTATAATTAGAAAGAGTGCTAAAAAAGAGAGATTTTTTTTTTTTTTTTTTTTTTTTTTTTGAAAAAAATCCATAGATAAGCCGCACCGTTATATAAGCGCAGGGGCCAAAAAAGGCCAAAAAGCGGGGAAAAAGGTGCGGCTTATAGTCCGGAATTTACGGTAAACACCGAACACGCACAAAGAACGAGAAGACTCTATTGTATCATCAGCAAAAAAAAGTTTATTGATACCATTTTCCGTTCTTTAGTTATGAGCCGGAGAAGATAGGTTGTTTTGAGCAAAAACAGGCGTTTCAAATTAGAAGCTGAGATATTCCGCCTTTTGTGAAATTAAGCATTTCAAGCACATTCACTGAGTCTGAAGCTAATATTTTCTGAGATAGTGACGTGGTGTAGTTGTGTGGTGCCCTGCGTGTCCCACCCCCCTCTCCCCCCCCTCAGCTGCAAACTCCTGCCCACACTAACACACAGCCTCACGCACCCAGCGTCTATTTTCGGAGTGCTCCGTTTTTGTGCGCCGGCTCCCAGCGCGACGCGGAAAAGCCAAACCGGACTGCTGAGAATGGTTTGGCCCTTCGGCGTCGGGTGCTGCTTTTCTGGCGGCTAATCGTGTGGAGAAACTATACAGCAGAGACAGAGAGGCTCAGTTGTGGGCGCGGATTGACTGCTGTTCGCAGCCAACGTTAACTCCAGCCAGAGCAATCTATATGGCTCTGGCTGCAGCATGAGCGGTTTCTCTTTCATCACGGGGCTTTTTCCTGCTGTTTTCCGGACCTTTCTCTAATCTGGAGAGCACTGTCGCCACCTAATGAGTCCGTAAAATAGGTTATACACCTTCAATAGCTACAATATTTGTACAGGAGATGCAGGAGGCTTTGATCCACGTCCCACCGTCAAAAAATGCATTTGACGTCGATCGACGTCATTGGCACTCTACGTCACTATTTACTTTGACGTCGATCGACGTCGTTGGCACTCAATGAGTTAATGTTGACGCCATAATGCTTGATTTTGGTAAATACATTAGCTAGTGGCAAATCAGCGGTGTAAACACACACAGCTAACCTGCATATTAGCTAACTACTGTAACAAGCTAACAGCTAGAGACAATCTATCTTCCCCCTGGCCTTAGGCACTAAACTCAACTGGCGTTAAATGCAAAAAAACAAGCTTTGCGCCTGACTTGGGAAGATAGCATCATGTTTTTAGGCCCCGAAATGCGCTTTACGCCGAAGAGGCGTGACGCAGTGCCAGAATAGGCCAGAATGGGCGTTTTTGGCCGTAAACCCTATCTTCCCCACTGGCGTTAATTTAGCGTTTAGCGCTTTTCAAAACCAGGCCTTATTCAGTGCACCGACTCCCCTACCAAAGCCACACACAGACACACATGTGAAATCTCCCAGCATGCATTGAGGCTAATACATTTTGACAAGAAATAGCAACCAAGTGGTAGATAGAAATAATATTTATGTTAACACAACATGCAATATTGGACAAAATAAAACATAAAAATCAAAACACAACCCTATGTGAAACATATAATCCAGGTGGGATATATATCCGTTGCAAATACGACGTGGTATAGATGAGTGACAACCGTAACACGGTTGTACTGTGATGTCCGCTCCAACAAGACTTAGCTTACTTGACACACACTTTTTCAATAAAAACACATTTATGCCATGACTTTACATAATGTAGGCTATATTTATGTGCATCATTTAGCCTGTGCTGTGATGTGCACGAGCAGCAGGTAGCCTACAAGTTATCAAACTAAGCCTGCCCTGAATGAGCCGAGTGGGGGTGCTTGTTCACTATTGTGAAAGTTATGTGTTTACAACATAAAGATCATGGAATTGGATGGTATCAGGAATGACACCGATAGTTAACGTTCTATATTGTACAGGGAGACCATCAGCCCTGCTGAACAGATCTGTATTTGCCTGGCTGTAGGTTGAATTGTTTTATTCAGGCTATGATCTGTGATGTGCTGAGATATCCAAATTGGCATGAAGAGATGACAGCATGCAGCCAAAACCCGGACATGGATCGAGTGGATCGGAGCTTCGAAAGGAAGAATGTCATCGCGTAACTGCAGTTCACCAATGACCACAGTTGTGAATAATTCTATGCCTAAAACGCAATCTCTCTCTCTCTATCTCTCTCTCTCTGCTCAACGCTGTAACACCATTTTATTTTGAAATTCAGTTGACTTTGCCATTTCCCACGGATATTGTCGCGTTTTTCTTTCATGGCTTGACAGAAAAAGTCTGCCTTCACTTGCGTAGTCGGCTTGAAAATAGAACTCACGCCTAAACGATAAAATCGGCGCAGCTCAGGCGAGGCGTGGGTACACGCAGGGTTCACGTTGAGGCGCCCTGTGTACACAGCCTCATTGAATAAAAAGTACGCCTATTTTAAAAGTGCGGGTAAAGGCAAGGCGTAGGCAAGGCTTGGGTGCTGTGTGTGAACGTAGGGAAAACACAGAGTGCACAGGGTGAAGTTTATGAATGGAAATTGAAAACGATGCGTATCATAGCGCATTTCCCAGTGTGCATACGCAAATCTGAGTCATTTCGCAGTGTGTATACGCCGCATACCTGCGTATCACGTAGACTACAGTACACCACTGACTTCACCCAACCAACCACGCGCCGCCCGGCTGGTTTGTGATGTTGTGAGATTGTCAATCAAGCCTGCTTTGTGCCTGGTTTCATTGTGATTTAAGTTTGGGTGAAAATGAAAAATTCTACCTCTCAACTACTGCAATGACTCATACCAGCATATTTTGATATCAAAATGTGTGTGTTCTGCGACTATCGTCCCTTCTCCTCCTATTGTCTCCTGCCTTCTCTCATCAACACTGATCTAACACGTCCAGGGAAGTTCTGTGAGATTCATCACCTCCAATCGGCGCTATTTCACATTGTTTCACTTTAATTGGCACTCCTCCTCTCTATTTCCAGCCGCACAATCTCTGCTCCTTAATGTTTCTCTTACATCTTATTCAGCGACATGTCTTCTCATTACTTTGTGCGTTCCGGAGCCCCGAGCAGAAAAATGTACTTCCCCTCAGATCATAGGATGTGTATTAGCCGGTAGCTAATGATGTTGCTTCACAGAAAAATGCAAATGAAAGAATCTATACAGGTGGAGTTGTGTATTAAGGCACTGTGGTCCAGACTGGGGTTTACCCAAGCTTGTCGCTGTTGTCGACATCCTTGTGTTTTCTGGGTATTCCATTTTGAGCATTGAGAATATTAACTCAACAGTAACATGCATTTAATGGTAGGTGTTGTGACACATTTGACCTTTTAGTAGAAAATACCGTCCTATACGTACATGGACTGTGGGTGCTGGGCTAGGTGCAGTACATGATGCAATAGATATCGTCACATTGTATGCCTAGTTTAGACTTCTTTATTTATTTGTGCCACTGGACTGCGTTGGTCTTGAGTGTGTATGTTTGAGTCTGTATGTTGGGCTCTATATCTATTTCATTCACACATTTTACCTTGATCCAAAATGTGCAGCTCCTGCAATTGGCTATATATGCGATTTCAATAATATGTCAATGAATCGTGCAGTCCTGGTTTTAGTTAAATATGAGCCATAAAAACATATAGCTGCTATATTCCAAGGTAATGACAGAGCATTTGCCATAAGTCCTGTGTTATTATTACTATGGGCCAGTGTTAGTGAGTGAGGGACTTCCAAAGTGCCCCTAACCATTGATTGTTGGTCAGTAGAATAAATAGCTGTATTTTTAGATGGAATCAATAAGCATTAATGTTATTTACTTTGCCCATTTGCCTTTAATGGACTCCCTCCTCTCTCCGCCTCCTCGCTCTCGCTCCATCTGCAGCTCTTTCTCTCTCTCTCTCTCTCTCTCCCGCTCTCCATCTCTCTCTCTCTCTCTCTCCATCTCTCTCTCTCCATCTCTATATCTCTCTCTCTCTCCATCTCTCTCTCTCTCCATCTCTATCTCTCTCTCTCTCTCTCTCTCTCTCTCTCTCAATAAGCTGACCTGCATGCTCTCTCTCTCTTTCTCTCTCTCAATAAACTGACCTGCATGCATACTCGTTCCATCTCGTCCTCCCTCCCTCATTTTTGCCACATCTGACCGTCTCCATCGACTGGACTTTGGAGAATAGGAGAGGGATTAATTATCCAATTGTGTCAGTAGCTGTGATTGTGAGAGGAAAGTGTCTACCTGTTGGTGTGCTGGTGAAAGGATGGAGGAAGAAAGAGAGAGGCGGGGCCTGGTCTTCACATTGCTACCAATCATCCTCTGATGCAATAAGAGGATTGACCAACTCGTTTGATCTCCTACTTAGCTGTGCTCTGCTGTTGTTTGCATCTTAGTATAGAGACAGTCTGCATGTCTGGGAACGCCCATACAGGCTCTAGGAACGCCCACAATAGACGCTGGGTTAGCCTGGGGGCGGGGTCAGGTTGGGGTAAATTCCCCCGTTCTATCCATTCAGCAATGTTAGAATTTTTTGGCTCTGGGTTGTATTTGGCATCTAATATCGTGCATTCTCTAAGGTAAATATACTCCAGTCAGACGTTGTCCTTTCATGTGAGTGTAGGAATGAAGGTGATGCAATGACATCAGCCGCACTGAAGCACCAATCACAGCGCTGCAAGTAGGTGCTGTGGTAGAATGGATGTAAAACAATGTTCTCAATGGCGGAGCTTTCATACAATGATGCCAAAGAGGCACACAGTCGGTCCATACCTAATACTGAAAGGCAGGAGAAATCTAATCTAGTGCCCTGGTTACTACTAGTGTTGCCATAGCAACCGCTATTGCTATCTGTGCTTTATGGGAATTTCCAGCTTGATTGGGACACATAATTGTACCGGTCAGATCAGAATCAGAATCACTTTTATTGCCACAGTATGCAAGTTACATACGAGGACTTTGTCTTAGTGTCTGTATGCAGCGTAGCGGTCACATCAATATACTGTACAGAGATAAGAAGTAGGAAGATAACTAAAGACAATCACAAAGTTGCAAGTGCAATCAAATCGATTAAATGTATACAGTATGTACATGAGTGGTGAAGTGTTCTGTGGATGATAAATATGAATTTACGTTGGATTTACATGAGATTTACAGACTGAGTTAAATAGACGTTAAATAGGCAGTGGATTTACAGTCGGAGTTAAATCAGAGTTTACATTGAATGTACATGAAATTTACAGGCTAAGTTAAATAGGCATTAAATGTGCAGATTGTTTGCGTGAAACCTGATATATATATATATATATATATATATATATGTATATTTATATATATATATATGTACGGTATATATATATATGTACGGTGTATATATGTATGGTATATATGTATAATAGAAATTAAGACTTGTTCCACATTAAGTTACACTGGCAGAATGTATATAATTTCCGCCACTGTGGCAATCGTTCAATTAATGCACAGAGGCAAATTAAATCATTTTTGATTTCCTTGTTTTTGGAAAAAGAATAAAACTCTCTCTCTACCCACCAGCCCAACGGCATCGGACACAGACCAAAATAACAAGGCTTCACTCAGCGGGAAGCCAATTGTACTCTTGTATTGTCTTTCTATTGCTGCTGTAGTGAGCGCTAGAACAAGTAGCTTTGTGTGAAAAGACATTACATGTGAGTCAAGCAGCTTTGTTACCTTGCACCATGGGCGATTGTACGTGCAACCCCTAGTGGCCAGATGACTTTTTATTTTATGTTGACATATAAACGGTAGTTGTTGAGGGCCGGCTCAGCATACAGGGTTCGACATGGTTGTTTGTCCATTGCACTCTAGGGGAGAGCAGAGCAAGGAACTAACCATTCTACACTAAAACGTATATTAGTGTGAGGGGTATATATACCACTCTCATAACATGTGTGTATCACTTAGGGTGTGGAGTCATAGTCTATTTTTTTATTTGTCTTTATTGAATGTTCCAAAACTGCATGTTTAACTAAGAATAGGCTAATGATTATTTCCACTCGCCACTTATTTAATGTGGTTACTTTACTTTGTGGTCAAAAGTTTGGAAGGAACAATGCATGCTGGGAGATATGCAAATGTGTTTGTCCAATGCGGTCCAATCAATGGCATTGCTCTCTGTCAGAACTTGCTTGGATGTCCTGATGTTGGTTTAGTAGCAAAAGTAAACACAAGTTAATAGCAGCATTCACTATAGACTCTTTAGTGAATACTTTCCACAAAATCATGAACAATGAAGAAAACCAGAAGGAATACAGTTCCACTTTTACCATATAAACCAAAATTGATGTTCTGTCTGCGACAAGTTAGATCATATCTACTAGCCTCTTCATTTTGCTCTCAGAGTGCACCAGATTAATGCATTTTACTTTTAAATTTACAAAATGTCTTTGTCTAGGGGGGGCTGTCCCCCTAGATACCCCCCTGTCGGAGTCCTATTACCTTCTTGGTGGTGCAACCCCTGTTTGGAAAGCCTAGAATCGCCTATGCCTTACACTACTTGACTTGCACTATCACACAGTGTTGTTTCTTTGTTTAAATCGTAATTAGTAATTGGCTTTAAAAAAAAATCCTGAAATAGTATGTATTTGTGGATGCTTGTGTGTGTACTGTATGTTGTGGTGCACAAATGCTTGTGCATGCATGTATGAGGTGTGGCAAAGGCTAACGATGTGTCCTCCTCTAACCATGGTGTTGCAGGCTACCCGCGCTATGATATTATTGGAGACCACAGTAAGGGGGAGTACCACCTGTTGATCCAGAGGACAGAGATGCAAGACGATGCCTTCTTTGAGTGCCAGGCCATCCAGGCGGCCATCAGATCCCGACCCGCCCGCCTCACTGTGCTGGGTAAGAACCTAACTCTGCTTCCTGTGTCACGTCCATGTTGATGTGGGAACACAACGCCGATCGTCATTAATCATGTACTGTAGCCGTGCAAACCCAGTTACATCATACCAAACCCTAACCCTAACCCCTAAGCCAGTCCTGATATGAGCATGGACTCTCACCGCAGATTGGACAAACTGTCACGTGAAAGGTTCAGGCAAGTAAAAAAAAACTTAAAGGGACAGTTAGTTAAGATAAGATAAGATAAGATAAGATAATCCTTTATTCGTCGCACAAGGGGAAAGTTCAGTGCTACAGCAGCAAGTGGACAGGGTTAAAAAAAGAGACGGCAACATAATAGCACGTACGATCGACAATAGTAAAAACTGAATATAGCAATTACACAACTAAGAATTGCATTAAAAGCACAAAATTACATTAAAGTGCTAGATAAAAGTGCATTTAGCAGCCATTTTAGCAGCAATTTAAAAACCATTGTTCACTCAAGAGTTGTACAGAATTAAAAAGTCCGGCAGCCGCTGGGAGTTCACCCGAAAATGAAAAATACATATTTTTCCTCTCACCTGTTGTGCTTTTTTATCCATCTACATCATTTTGATATGAGTAGCAGAGTTTTGGAGATATTGGCTGTAGAGATGTCGTCTGCCTTCTGTCCAATACAATGGAACTGAATGGCACTCGGCTTGGGGTGCTCAAAGTGCCAATGAAATACATTTGAAAAACTCAACAGCAATGTTTCTTTCTCTGTCTCTCAAGATAATCGACACACCTTGTTGTGAGCAGTTTCATGTAGGAATGATTTTCTTTCGTGCATTTAATGTTAGCTCAGCTGTAACGTTGGCTACCCAGCGAACATCGTCTCGACCGTGACGTCACCACCAGACGATAGAATTGTGGTTCGGCATCTACCCAGAAAGTCATGCCGCTGCCGGCCACAAGGTGACGTTCTCTCCACGTTCCCCCATAGTAGCGTCTATATACTGTCTCCTGTAACACACGTACTATTGATCTCATATTGCTTTGTAAACACCACATGTAGGTGTATTTTGTGTTTTAGTTGAATAAAACGACATTTGATTGACAACCTTTTTGGTGGTGTGATCAGATAGTCACAGTGTGACGTGTACTCCACGTGCAATGACTACAATTATTGAACGCCAAAAAAAATTAAATATGAAAACACGTTTATGTCATATAATATAGTATAGTTTTAACCTGAAGTGTGTGTGTAAGTGCCCATAGCAAGTGCCTCTTAGTGTATTTATCACAAGCTTCCTGAATCCTGTGGTGTATGTCCCATTACTCTTGCAGTGTGTTCTGGGTAAATATACATTAGCGTATCATATAAAATATATACCTGTCTCATGGTCTCATCATTGGTTGAAATCATCAAACTGAATTATCGTTAACTGCAAGGCAGCCTCGCAATGCAAGTTCTAGTATGAACCTTCAACATTGAGGACAGTATAAGCCGTACAGAGTAGACGCACGCACAGTCAACATAAAGTCTTACATTATCATGCATGATCTAAAATAAATAAAATGAAATAATCTCATCCCTGGTTGGGATCATGAAACTGAATTAGCGTTAACTGCAAGGCAGCTTCGCAATGCAAGTTCTAGTATGAACCTTCAACATTGAGGACAGTATAAGCCGTACAGAGTAGACGCACGCACAGTCAACATAAAGTCTTACATTATCATACATGATCTAAAATAAATCAAATGAATCTCATCCCTGGTTGGAATCATGAAACTGAATTAGCGAGGTAGCCTTGCATGCAACTTCCAGTAGGAACCTTCCTTGGAAGTATATATGCCAAAAGGCAGAAAGCATTTCCAATAAGTCAATAGCCGGGTGGTTAAGAGGGAGAACTCTGAAGCAGGCGCGCCGAGATCGAACCTCGCTCCAGGATGTATAATTAGACCCTGACTAGATGTAGTGGTTTGACGTGCAGCAGACGGTCGTTATACGTGAAAATGTTTGCTGGGTAAGCTGTAATTAGCACACTTCCATCCGTGTGGTGAGACGGTTGTAGTTCGGTCAAAAGAAATAGTTCCTATGGAACGGCTCACACCTAGGTCTGTGGATTCTTTTGAGTAACCGGGTGATGATTTGTGGAAACAGAAATTGCTGCTGGGTTTTTCAAATGGCTTTTGTTTGTTTGTTTGTTGGTTGTTGTGTGTTGTTGTTGTTAGGCTACATTCTTCACATAATGCTTTCACAGTTGGAAAACATATTTCTTGTACTTTTTGTATACGAGGGATCAGCCGAGCAGCATTTTGGTAAACAAACCGCGTCACTGGGGTGGCAACGGCAATGAAACCCTATGGAGCCCAAGTGGCGCGAGGCGTGAGTGTCTGACTCTAGCCGGCTAACTCTTGTTTACATTTTAAAAACTGCGACAGTTCGCCCAACTTTACCACGACATGCATATATTATACATCAAACTCTGCTCTCACTCAGAATGTCAAAATATAAGCGATGTGATGTATAGTTTTTGAGATATCAACGTTTGTTTGGCACAACCCATAGGTTGAGGCCACGTCTCGTCATAGACGCTGGTTTAGCTGGCTCAGCCTGGCTGGGGGCGTGGTCAGGGTGGGGTAAAAACCCCCGTTCTATCCATTCAGCAAAGTTAGAATTTAGCTGATAGCCCAGCCCAGGCAGACACGATCGGGGATTTAACCACCGCAGTAAACGCACATCTGAGCAGACGTCTTGTGTTCTGCTCTAGAATCCCCAAACCTGTAGTTTAGAGCCGCAGCACCGTCTTTTGGTGAGTCAGCCCATGAGATATATGGGCGGTTTTACCCCACTCGCGCGCCAGCCATTTAACATTTTGTGGGCGTTCCCAGACATGCCAACTGTCTCTATACTATTAACTGCTGCGGGGTTCCGCATTTCTGGGTGGCAAGTGACGTCAACGCTGATTCGTCCTATAAGACATTGTGCTCATTTCACAAAATTTGGGGAGACCAGGCTCAGCTCTGTATAACGGGGAACCATAAGAAGGCATCATTGTATTCTAGGGAGAAGATTGCTGGCATCTTCGCAGACAAGAAATTCCAGTCAAACGACAGACATGCAAAATAATACAAACTTTATATCGATGAGGCAGAGATACGTAAATCAGTGATACATGCTTAGGCTAAAACTCCTCCTGGATCTGGTCTCCATCAGTTTGTCATTTGGTCCTGAATCGATCCTCCGATTCACACAAAAAGCCGGGTTGCGTCAAAGAACTGCAGCCTGTGGGCCCAAGCAAGGAGAACACTGATTAACATTATTGATCCTTATTTAAAGCATGATATATTCCAGACGTATCAGTTCATTATCCCACCACCCCGGGTCCAAACTCCCTCATTAGATGCATTCTTACCCACTAATCTTAAGCTGGTTGCTTAATGGGGAGAGCAATGGAAGGCGGGGGAGGGGGGGGGTTAAGATGTTGGCGATTGGGGTCCATTAAAATGATTAATTAAAGATAAGAGGGTTAGCATTTGTTTAGATTTTCTCCTTCCACCGATTAGAAGGGGGAGCAGACAAATCATTCAGACAGTAGCCTGACATTTAATCCCAGGCAAATCAGCCTGCTTTGGGAAATAGAAATTGCACATAAAGCTATACTGGCGTTGTCCCAAGCAGAGGGTAATAGAGTTACTATATGAAATAAAATGGGTTCCATAATACCCAAGACACTGTGGAATCAACGTGTATGTTGTTTTATATTTTAATTGGGGGGGGGGGTGTATGTAGTTCCTGAAAGTGTTCCCCCAATATATTATTTTAAATTTTTTATGAAACAATACATGAGACAATACAAGACAGACCGGCTCAGACACAGGGGGGAAAAAAAGCATACATACGTCATTGACATTTAACATTGCAATGTGGTGCTACCAGCTGCTCAAGGTGCTTACTGTATGTATGTATGTAATAGATAAAGTGCTTGGGATCTCACTAGGGGTGTCACGATACACTCAGTTCACGATATACTCAGTTCACGATACGATACGATACACGATATTGGGTTCACGATAACGATACGATATTTTAACAATCCGTTTTTTGCGATCGATTTGTAAGTTGAGGGGGCATCCTCCACGCTAATTTGAGTCATTTCACCATTTTCATCCTCTGTGTCTGTAACGTCCCTCGTCTGTTCAAACAAAGCAATGAAAAGGAGAGCGAGCATGCAATCACATGCAGATCAGTGCCACCATGTTCAGCTTCTTTTTCTCGCGATATGAGATTTCATCTCAACGATACATATTGTCACGTTTTGATATCGCGATATATTGTGGGACGATATATTGTGACATCCCTAGATCTCACGCAAGGGGTCCACAAGACACCGGCCGGGGAAGCCAACCATCATCCCCAACCTCAGCGGTTTGCAGATAGTTGAGAACCTCCCAAGTGAGTTGGTCCTCAGGGACCTGAGTCTCTCCATCTGTATAACAGAAATCATGTCCATCAGCCATACCCGAAAAGAGGGTGGAGAGGAGGACTTCCACTCCTTCAGAATGAGTCTCTTGGCAACAGTGGTCCCCCAGTGTCAGAGATTGTTGCACAGCTGTAGGGATGTTTAAAGAGGACTCCGAGCAGCCGAAGATGGCGAGTTCTGCCTCTGGCTGTAGGGTTGTGTTGTAGCGCCCTAGAGTACCAGTCAAATATTTTAGCCCAGAATCCCGTTAATGAAGGGCAGAGCCAGAAGGCATGAGACAGAGTGCCCTCTGACACCTGACACCTGTCACACAGTGGAGAGACAGAAGGGTAGATCTTGTGTAATTTATGCTTCGAGTAGTGAAGACGGTGAGCATAGTTGCTCAATTCAAAAAATATTCCCAAGGAAATATATTTAGAGTTGCATAATGTAACAAAAGCTCTACACACTGACATGGCACATTCATAAATACTTACTCATTCATTCAAGTTGTTTATTTATAGTCCTTTATGCAGGTCTCAATTGACTTGTGTTCTTTTTAAAGTACTACTTAGCAATTCCTTAGTGAAATCATGCCCTCTAGTTCATCATGTGTTGTGATCTGCTTGCCAGACATTGCTGTCTGAAACTACTAAAGCTGTCCGGAATTCTGCGCCTGATTTATCTGTCATGCAAATAACGCTGGCACAATGTTGCTGCTTTTAGGGACTTTAATTGTGCTTGAAATATTGCATGAGGGGGAAGTGAAAGGGTTGAAATACCTTTGGCCAAATTGAAAGTAGACATGTAATAATTCAATATTTAATGATCAGTTTTGGGGGGATTTCTGTCCCATTTTTAGAATGTATGTTAATCTATAATAGTCATAATTCATCATCAGGTGGGTCCATACTAAAACTACTATTTTCTTTACATAAAGATTAAGGAGGTGATTTAATATCAGAATTTCAACAATATCAGATCCCTTTCTTTCAAACGTTTCTGCTCCTGCCCCTGATAGGGTGCACGGCACGCCAATGCCATAAATATTTCTCTCAGCTTTTTAAATTATTTGCTTGACATCATTTCTGATTAAGGCAGAGGCAAACATTTTGGCCAGTTTGTTAGTTGGATTGGAAACCGTCTCTTGTCAAAGCCACGCAGCCTCAACTGGCTGAAAAAGGAGCAGATAACTCCTGCCTAAAATAGTTCAGTATTCATGGTCAGTAAGTACAATGAATTGCTCCACTTTCACTCGCTTATCAGCCAAGCATTCTACTTGCAGTCATTGAGTAATATCCCCGACAGCGCACCACTCCAGATAGAGGCAAAGGGACGTTAACACGGAGCCCCGGAGCCTTGGTGACTCTGTGCAATACTGCTGGGATGAGAATGACCTATAAGCATGCACCTGTGACCTTTGACCCTTGTTTTAGTGTGGCAGGGTAATCTATGTGGCCTTGGAGACAGTGGGCCTATTGAATAAGGCATGAGATGGAGCCAGGTAGCTGATCCACCAGGGACAACCCTAAAGCTAATTAGATCCTCAGAAAGCCTTCCTGTCTCATACATATATATGACTGACCTGTATACACACATGCACACACACACACACACATGCGCACGCACGTGTGTGTACACACACACACACACACACACACACACGCACACGCACACGCACACAGACACAAATCCAATGCTTCTGCAGCCAAGCAGGTAAAGGCATTCAGTCTGGCCTTTTGTCCAAAGACTAAAAAAGCATATTGGAGGTCATAGGTCATTGCTATTTTAAATGGGCTTCAGTGGCCGAGGAGGCAATTCTCACAGTACTATCTACGGTGTTTGACTGCTGATGAATGAAGAAATTAATGGTAAAAAAAATGATCACAGCTCTTAACACATTCACTGCCAGCCGTTTTTTTTTTACTGTAGGTAGCTTCTGCCAAGGTTTTTTTTTGAGGATTCTGGCTCATCTTTCAACAGCCGAGGATTATTTTCTGCTAAGATTTTGTGAACACAAAATATCTCAAAAGAACTAATAGAATGTGTGCTTTCTCTGTCTAAAAGAGTTAGTTTGTAGAGTTAGTAGTTATGTAGGCATTAGCACTTGAATACAGCATGGTTTCAGCGTCTGAAAATTTAAGCTGAGAAAAATGCCTTTTTGTGAAATTCGATAGAACAGTCACTTTAACCATTCATTTTTGGCATCAGTAAGACGTCAGACATCTAAACAATAGTTTTGAACAGTAATTTCCTCCATAACAGCAGGAAACCCCCCTCTCCTTCAAACTCCTCCCTCCATGTGTGTTCTCCTCCTGCCTCCCTGGCTCTGCAGCGGGCGTGTCACAAGCGAGTTGCTGCTGCTGCTGCTGCTGCCTGTCTGCTGGCGGCCGCTCTTTGGGCGAGTCTGGATGGGCTCGCTCGTTTCTTGGGGTTTCGGTTGAGAGCTTTGATGAAGCTTTTGCGATTCTGGTCTTATTTATGCTGCGTGTTTCAAAGTGTGTTCCACCCGTAATCTATTATGCAAATTTGCAATCCCCCACCGCCAGCTCCCTGCGCGAAAGCGAAAGCGTTTTCGCCAATCCATTTTCATGAGAATGGCTTCCTCACGCGGCTGTTTTTGCTTGGCTTTTTCTCGTCTGGAGAGCACTGTCGCCACTTAGTGGGTCGGTAAAATAGATTATACACATTCAATACCTCCCATATTTTAATATGAGATGTAAAAGGGGTTGATCGACGTCCCACCGTCAAAAAAAAAAAAAAATTTTTAAGAAGAGATATCTCGTCATTGGCAGTCAACCCTTTTTTTTTTTTAAACGAGATATCTCGTCAACGGCAGTGAACGTGTTAAGGTCCTTACACATCGGGAGCGTTTTTTTCGTGCGATTAATTTGCACGTCAATAATATTGACAAACCTATATCAGTCAATGCATACTAACGGCGAAGTTGCGCTGAGCGTTATTTGCGGTGTTTATTTTTTTGGACCAAGGTTGATTTTTCAGAAATGAGCTTCCGACGTGTACACATCTCATCGCATCTCATCTGTTGCTGTGATTGACAGGTGGGTCAAAATTCGCATCGCAATCTCGTGCTGTATATTCACATCGCTCTTGGTGTGTAACAGCCTTTAGACTATTTAGTAAAACAAAAACGAAAAATGAAAAATGAAAAACATATAATCACAATCGCCCCCCCCCCCCCCCCCCCCCCCAAGTCAATTGTATTCTCCATTTTTATAAGTCAAAGGGCTACATGCCTTTGACTGTTCATCTCCTACCGTATAAATTGAACTCTTTGTTGCTGGAACTTTTTGCTAATTGAAATCCAAGGTTGGATTCTGAATAGAAGGATAAAATGGGTTTCAAAACACTATATGCATTTTGATATGGCCCAGATGGCAGAATGTCTCGCACTCAATAGCATTTTAAGTGTTGATTATGAGCTATTGTAGCCTACTCACTCATGGCAGCTGTATCAAGGCCAAGGAGGGAGTCACACACTCAACTTTTTCATTTAGCTTGCCTTTTTTTGCATGTCTGTATGAATCTGCACAAAGCTGTGTGGGCGCATCGCATAATTCTTCTCACCGCGTGTGCAATTAGCGCAAAGAGGACAGAAAGAGTTCACTAAGAACTTTATGCAAATCAGGTCACCAGAGCACTGTGCCTCCACATACACTCGCTCAATCACACTTTGTGCACGGCGTTAAGACTAACGCCTTGACGTTTGGTCCGGCCGCACGGGAATGAGAGAGAGACACGGAATCCTGACAAGAAACCGTGTGGAGCTTTTATACTCTGTGCGGGTTTCTGCTCGCGGAAGTGAGCGCGAGTCTTGAAAACTCCGCTTTGTCCGCCCAGCCGCGTCCGCGTAGTTACAAAATTCGGGGTGCGCACGGCCAGGCGAAAACCGTCCGCACAGGAGCCTTGCGGAGGGGCGTGTCGGCTGATTTGACGTCACTCTTCCGCACGGACACTCGCGGTCCTCGCCGATGCGGGAAGCATAATTCCAGCTTAATCCACTTAGGCCAGTCATAAGTGCAACGTAGGGTTCAATGTCAATGAACAATAGCCAGGTTTCCATTGACTTATCCAACAAAACATGTCATATATTATGTGTGGCAGCAAACAACAAATGTATTTTAGTTTACTACAAAATTCACCTGCAAGATACTATGTATTTTCACTAGTACTTCGGGGGAAAAAAAAAAAAATATATATATATATATATATATATAGCTTATGATAGTAGATGTATATAGTCATTTGATCACCGACTACTGTAGGTATTTACTAGCAGTACTTCTGCTGGAAAAGTCTTGTTTGTTAAGGTGAGATGGTACTGAAAGAGGCAGCCCGTCTTCAAAGCCCTTTGCTCCAGCACCTTGTTGTGCAGCCTAGCATTGAAGACATTTTCAAGGATCTCGAGACGTCCTCTGGGAATGTGCCTGAGAGCCTATATTTAACACTGACACAAGCAGGCTTTGGCCTTGTTCTCTGACGGTGAGGTTGGTGCTTTAAGCACTGAGAAGAGGTTTGGCTGAAAGATACAGAGAGGCAAACTTTTGCTCACAGTATGTCGACAGGTGTTTGAGTCAGACTATGAGCATGATCCTTGCTTGCTCGTCTGACACCAAGACTAGACTTTTTTCCCGTCTTATTCCATAAGCAGGATGGAATGTCCTCTCCTCTCCTGGAGGCATCTGAGTGGGGTTGACTCAGGGTGAGCTGTGTGCTCTCTAAATAGGGTTGCTCCGTTACACGAGGGTCTGCCAAGAGCACCTGTCACTCAACTCCAGCTGCAACTATTCAAACACCTTGAGCCAAACTGACACACAGGGGTCTGGATGTGTCTCGTATTCAGTCCTGCATCTGACAGCAGATACCTCATCCCCACCTGACTCTGAAAGGCAGCTTCAGACATGTGCCTGGCTGGTAGTAACTGCTTTGCTGTAAGAGGGTGGATTCCAGTATAGCATGTGGTTAACCCAAAAGGCATCTCCCCCCGTTTCTTTTTTTATCAAGTTTTTTCAGATTTTTCTGTGTCCCCAATTCTACTTGGTCCTGCTGTCCCCGGTCGTTGCTCCACCCCCCTCTGCTGATCTGGGGACAGCCATGACTATAGCACGTGCTTCCTCCAATACATGTGCAGTCGCCACCTGACAGTGAGGGGTTTCACCGGCAGGATGTATGTAGCCCATGGGAGGATCATGTTATTCCCTCCAGTTCCCCTCCCCATCAAACAGGCGTCCCGAACGACCAGAGGAGGCGCTAGTGCAGCGAGGACTCGTACCCCACCAGTTTGTCCACCTGCAGACAAGGCCAATTGTTTCTGTAGGAATGTCTGACCAAGCCGGAACTAACTCCCCCATGCAGTTTCTAAGTCTATTGAGGTCTGCCCCTGCTTTTCTGCCAGATATGCTCCTTTAGAATTTGGCCAGTTGTCAGTTATTGAATCAGAATCAGAATCAGAATCAGAATCACTTTTATTGCCACAGTATGCAAGTTACATACGAGGAATTTGTCTTAGTGTCTGTATGCAGCGTAGCGGTCACATCAATATACAGAGATAAGAAGTAGGAAGATAACTAACGACAATCGCAAAGTTGCAAGTGCAATCAAATCAAATCAAATTGAGTAAATATATACAATATGTACATGAGTGGTGAAGTGTTCTGTGGATGATAAATATGAATTAACGTTGGATTTACATGAGATTTACAGACTGAGTTAAATAGACGTTAAATAGGCAGTGGATTTACATGAATTTACAGTCGGAGTTAAATAAGAGTTTACATTGAATGTACATTAAATTTACAGGCTAAGTTAAATAGGCATTAATGTGCAGGGAATTTACATGAATTTACAGTCCCAGTTAGACAGGCATTAAATTAGTTAGATATGAGTTACAGTTTTATGGGGGGGGGGGGGGGGGTTCAGTTGAGTTTAGGAGGAGGTAGTGAGTGTGTGTGTGTGTGTGTGTGTGTGTGGGGGGGGGGGGGGGGTTGTTGGTGAGGCCCTTGGCGGAAGGGGTTTCCGGGCCTTGTTGGTGAGGCTGATGGCGGTTGGGAAGAAGCTGGTCTTGTGGCGGGTGGTTCTGGTCTTGGCAGACCTCAGTCTCTTGCCGTGGGGGAGTGTCTTAAAGAGTTTTATTGCCCGGGCTTGAAGAGGCTGTGTGCTGCCAGGGGAAGAAGAACACACACAAGGTTGCTTTCCTCTTCACCACAAAGGAAGAGCCAACGGCATCAGGGAAGATTGGCAATGTCATGACCTTCCAAACGGCAGCGAGTGTGTTCCTCTTCCAAAACAAGAGTACGGGCTGGAAGCCAGAAGACCCGGCACCTGGTGAAGAAATTCATTGGTATTGAACTTGATTTCTTCTTGTGGGAATGGCCTGGGTTGTTTATTGTCAAAACTTCTCTCACTACTGGACTATGTCTGTGTAGTCTTATTGTAGCATCGGCTACAGAAAGATGTAAGACATGGAATATAGTTTATCTTGCTCTTATAGATGCTTACTGGGCTGAAAGAAGAGATATATTTTTCTAAGCGATGTGTTTTCCTGCTATACTTTCCTACTACAATAAAATGCTTAATAATGTATATATACAAAAAAAATTACAATTTCTCCAACAACAGGATAAAAGTGGCACACCATTCACGTATAATATGTTTTAATAAATATACCGGTCATTGATTCACATGGGTAAGAACCCGGGATCTCTGCAAATGGTCTTTCTCCAGGTGACCTCTTTAGCACACTGTTAAACCTGCCTGAAAGACACAGAAGCTGTGATAAGAGCTTGTGTGCCTGGTTAACATGGGTCTGCTCCGGGTGCCAGAGGGCTGAAATAAATGGTCCCTTATCTCCCGAGCGCTTTAGGCCGGTTCCATCCTGTATCTAAAGTAAGCAGTTTAATTAAGTTCACTGGCCTCGCTTATCTGGAGAAGGTACAATCGCTAATTTGAGTCCGTGGCAGACCAACTGGGCCCAAGTTCTCCATTCTTCATTTGGCTTGTTAATAATGGCACACGCACAGACACGAGTGCAGTGCTACTGCTACTAGTGCTTTGATTATTTTGTTAATTGTAGGAACTTTGTGCCGCCTTACTCAAATTGGGTTTGATAGATTGATTTTCTAAAAAGTAATGATCAGTTTGGGGTTTGAGGTACAGGGCATTGTCAATGCAATTGAATGTCTTAATACCCCGTTCAAGACAACTCGGACCACCGGAAAAAATGGGTTCCGACCTGTAAGAAGTGAATTGAACAGTCGTCCAGGCCGGAATTACAGCTCGGAAATTCGGGTTATCATCCAGAGCTCCGCTTCGTCCGAGTTGACGTCATATCCACACATCTCATCCAAAATGTTGCATTACCGCCTCCACTTCCCAGAACCCTCCTTGGTCTTTCCCAGTGTTTTCTCTCCGACAGGGAAGTGCAGCGTGAACGCCAATATGCCAGGGGCGAACGCTCCGAGATGAAACCTCCGGAGGTCAAACTCATTGAGTGAGCCACAGAAGGCAGCACTGCACAGATAGCTACTGCAGTCTTGTGGAGTGTTTAGATCATGTGTGTGTATGTGGTTTGTGTGTGTGTGTGTGTGTGTGTGTGTGTGTGTGTGTGTGTGTGTGTGTGTGAGAGAGAGAGAGAGAGAGAGAGTGTGGGGTAGGCCTATGTGGATTCAGGGTCAGCTGTGCATTGATTTAGCATCACACTTGGCAGAGATATTGAACATGGTCAGTCAGAGTCATGATTTATTCAGAGCATCCAGAGAGAAAGCACACCAAACACATCTTGCCAGCCTGACATTATTACTTTCTTACTATTCTCATTAGTTGACAGCGTCTCTGTTATTATCTTTGCATGTTTTTACGCTGGCACATAATGTTTTCTCCTTCCTTTCATAGCTTGGCAAGAAGAGCTCAAAGGTTTTATTATGTCCTAGATAAATATCTTCTATTCTAAAATAAATAACAATCAAATAAAAGAGGCATTCATTGTAAAAATCCATGGGAAAATATACAAAGCTAAATTCACTAGTGGACCTGTGGGAGTTAGACCCCCCTGGGGCCGGTTGCACCAACTGGTCTTAACTATGCCTGGTCGTAACTCCTACGTCGGTCTTAGTTAAGACCATGGACTTACGCCTGTTGCACCAACACGGCTTACGTCTGGTCTTAACTACGCCGGTCGTAGCAATGCGCGTTCATGTGAATTGCCAGGGAATGCCCCCTGATTGGATGATGTTGCAAAAAATGTGCCTCGCGACCTGCTTGGAGCACTGTGCCACTACGCTCTCTCAGCCACTACTGTAAAACACCCTCCCTCCTCCCACCCTCCCTCGCTCCGGGGGAAAAATGGCGGCGATTGAGCCAGAAAGACAGTCTGAATGAAATTGAATGTAACGTTCCCAATTCTATGTATTACATTCTAAAAAATTAACGGCAACATTTTGGAAGGCTAAGCCACACAACTAGTTAGTTATAATCTAACATCGTGCTTCAAAGACGGCGAACTGGCGGTGTTACGACGATGACGGTCAAAAAGGTCTCCGCGGAGATCTCTGTTACAGGCAGGCTCTACGCCTCCTCCTGACCGGTCGTAGTGAAAATAAGGCTTAAGCCGTCTTGGTGCAACCGGCGTAGCTGTTAGGTCGTAAAGTTACGACCAACTTAGCTTAAGACCAGTGTAAGACCGGTTGGTGCAACCGGCCCCTGGAGTGAGTCACTAGCTAATAATACTCATGACCTCCACCGACTCATGACTTCGGCCCTGTTTGTTTGTGCTCATACGATACGATACGATACGATACGATACGAAATACTTTATTAATCCCCCAGGGGGGAAACTGAGTGCCACCATACTGTACATGCAAGACAAACAGACAATGGTAAACAGTAAAGACAATCACAGTAGACAAAGAATAAAATAAAATACATGTCTCAGCAGTACAAAAAAAGAGGAGAGCACATTGCCAAACGAGGCCAACCAGGTTAATAAGTCCAATATTCCATGATGCCACCTGCAGCCGTCTGCAGGCTAGAGTGCAGCAACAACAAGCAGCTCAACGACAATAATGGTTAAAAAACCTCACAGCAGCAGGTACAAAGGATTTCCTAAATCTCTCTGAAGAGCACCTAGGCATAATAAGCCTGTCACTAAAGGAGCTCTTCAGGGGCCGGTTGCACCAACTGGTCTTACACTGGTCTTAAGCTAAGTTGGTCGTAACTTTACGACCTAACAGCTACGCCGGTTGCACCAAGACGGCTTATTTTCCGGTCAGGAGGAGGCGTAGAGCCTGCCTGTAACAGAGATCTCCGCGGAGACCTTTTTGAGTCCTTACCGTCATCGTCGTAACACCGCCAGTTCGCCGTCTTTGAAAGCACGACATTAGATTATAACTAACTAGTTGTGTGGCTTAGCCTTCCAAAATGTTGCCGTTAATATTTTAGAATGTAATACATAGAATTGGGAACGTTACATTCAATTTCATTCAGACTGTCTTTCTGGCTCAATCGCCGCCATTTTTTCCCCCGGAGCAAGGGAGGGTGAGAGGAGGGAGGGTGTTTTACAGTAGTGGCTGAGAGAGCGTAGTGGCACAGTGCTCCAAGCAGGTCGCGAGGCACATTTTTTGCAACATCATCCAATCAGGGTGCATTCCCTGGCAATTCACATGGACGCGCATTGCTACGACCAGCATAGTTAAGACCAGACGTAAGCCGTGTTGGTGCAACAGGCGTAAATCCACTCTAAAGACTGGTCTTAACTAAGACCGACGTAGGAGTTACGACCAGGCATAGTTAAGACCAGTTGGTGCAACCGGCCCCAGGTCACTAAAGACGGCCTGCATTGGGTGATCCTCATTGTTCATGATCCTCCTGAGCTTCCGACCCGTTCTCTTCTCCAGGATTGTCTCAAGGGAGTCTGGCATCACGCCAATGATGCATCCGGCTTTCCTGATCAGTTTGTTGATCTTGTTTTTATCCTCGGTTTTTAGACCGCTCCCCCAACAAACAACAGCATGATGTCTCAAAAAGTTATAAACAGATTTGCACCGAACTTTGTAGAAAAGTAGGTCAAAGGTCAACTTAGAATTGATTCACTTTCCAGCCCGCTCGCCAATAGGGGGCGTGGTAATGGGCGTGCTCATCACAAAATGGCACCTAACTTCCAAGCAGATTGACGTAACACCTCGAAACATTGTAGAAAGGTTTGGCTTTTGGAGTTATGCACTCTACCAACTGCTTTTGTTTTCACCTTTAAAAGCAGGGTTTACCATTTTGTGTGTGTGATGTGACCATTAAAAAAGCTTAAAGTTATAGTGGATCCTGAGTGAAACAATAAAACAATATGTCACAAGTTGGCCTTGCAACCTATTTGTTAGGTGGTGCTGTTGGAAGCCTTGCATCGGAGAACCAATCATGAGTGTTGTGGGCGGGCCTGCTTTCTGGGGGCAGTGACGCTCATGCAGAACCGGTGTCTCGCAAAACATCGCCGCGTTTGTGGAGAAACATATTAATCACTTAGAAACAAACATAACCTGTTAATAGGACGTGTTTCATCCGGCCCCGGCGGCTAGAGGTCTTTCCCCCAGCGATAAACCCGACTCCCGAGGCTACGTTACAGAGCCTGCTGATGACTCACAGTAGCAAGCGGACCACTTCCGGGTAGGACAAATGATTGTAAAATAAACAACAGGTATAAACTCTCTTTGCAGTGTCTTGCTCTATATTGGAACTATGAAACATTGCATTGCCGCTACCAAATAAAATTCTAAAAATAAATGTAGGCGTGTCTGCAGCCGGCCATTCTCGCCGGGCTCAGTAAATAACAGTAAATTCCCAGACGTTTGGTGGTTAGGTGGCGCTGTTGGTGCCGCTCACCAAATGTCTGGAAACCGAGACTATGAATTGGTAGGTAACTTGAAATAATTAAGTCCGACACACAGAGGGTAGAGAACATAATTATATTAGACAGCAGATTTAGCATAATTTCTGACTGATTATATACTTTTCATTTCATTCAATACCGTAGGCTACATGCCAACTACTGTCTCCTTGAAGATGCAAGTGCTATTAGTAATTCATTAACCTAATTCTCACATGAGAAAAATAAAAGCCAGTTCAAGTTAATTGCATCATGTCTCACCAGGTTCTTAACACGGATAAAAAAATAAATAATAACTTAGCTATGAATTGTACATTTCATGGCCGGGGTGATGCACTGTTCTCTTTTTACTCCTTTGCTCTCAATTAAGCTCCGATTGCTTTCTTTTGATGATAAGAAGCTTAATTACTACTTTGTGCTACAATATTAGAGTTTTTCATCCTATATGTGCCAATTTCACCTTCCTACAGAATAGGAAACATCCCAGAAAGCATGGTCAGCGGGCGTGCAAAGGGCTTCCCAACTTCTCCGAGTTATTTGAGCCGCGTCAGCATTAATTGCACACTTTTTTTATAATGTCCTACTAGGTCTAATAACTGTTTGTTTTGGTCGGGCTGAGTACATGTGACAACGGTGGGCGAGTTGAGCTCGGGTCCACGTCTCAAGCGGGTTGGGCTGGGTCGGATTAGATTTTTTAGGCCCGTTGAGAAGAGAACTATTCGTGACAGCCATCAAGAAAGGAGGACAGCACTCCAAGTTGAATACTTTTATTACCACACAGACGTTTGGGCAGCAGCCCTTTTTCAGCGTGTGAAATGGCAATATACACAGGTGATTCACAGGTGGGCATGAGCACATTATTTGATTTGTATGCATGACAGCCTCACATCTCTCTCTCTCTCCCCATCTAGACTATCTTTTCGCTCTCGCCCTCTCTCTCTCTGACTCTCTCCCTCTCTCTTTTCTCTCTCTCTCTCTCAAGGTGCGTTCACACCGAGATATTTATTTTTCGCTCTGTCGCTCAAGTCAACTCTTTGGAATCGCTCTGTCGCTCTGTTTAAATCGCTCATCAACAGGCACACGAAATGACGGACATGTGGGGGCTATAACGTTACGCAATATCATGATATTTGTCCACTATGAGCCACCGTAGTTGTTTACAAGCTAAGCCTATCAGCGTGCTCCTAATGCGAGCTCCATACCGGTAGGACAGACTTCACTTCATGTCAACTGTCAGCCTGTCAATCAGCTGTCAATGCAGTTTGTTGCCACACAATAAACCAGCGGTTTGTTCCAAGCCAGTGTGATCCTTGACTCGCTCTCACACGGCAGCCAATCAGCGTTGAACAGCGAGCGACTGATGCCAGCGTATTTTCGCTCGAGTTGAGATATTTCATCTCGAGCGACGAGCGAATTTTCTCCCTATCGCTCTGTCTCTGTCGCTCGGACGCCCAGCGATTTTTCTCCCAGGCGAATATACGCTCAATCGCTCGTTTGCATTGACTTTGTATGTAAACTCGACGCCAGCGAAAAACTTTAATAGGTCGAAGGTCGGTGTGAACGCACCTTACCTCTGTCACTCTGCTTGCACTGAGCAAGAAAGAAGCTGCTGTCTGTCACAGACGTGATGGCGATGACGCTGTGGCTTTTAAGGGGAGTGATCTCACCTTGTGAATCCTGTCAACATAAACACGCCTATGGAGGTTTGCGCCGAGATGACGTGAAGCGCAGCGCCCACAATTAGGACTTTACGCGGCGCCATTCCAGCGCAAAACGGGCGCAAACGCAAAATGACCACCGTTGCGAAGATAGGGCACCTTAGTGTTCCAGCTGCTTCCCAGAACCTTTTTTTCTTGAAAATGTCCTTGCAAAGATAATTATTTGTAACTTTATGCCCCCTAAAATAAAATAATTTTCTCTCAATGAATCAAGTATCAATGTCAAATGGGCTGGGAGAAGTTCTTCCAAAACAGAGCATGGGCCAGAAAATAGCCAGAAATCTCAGCTATCATTGAATCATAGGCATTGATCAACAACCATATTTCTTCTAACCAGTAATTATACACCGCTGTTAGGTTAAGACTTAAGATTTAAGACTTTATAACGGTGTCCACTCTTTATTTTACCGTCCAATCCACAAATCACATACTGTACAAGGAGAAGCAAGAGGCTGTATCAGGGCTAATAAATGTCTAGCCATGTAATTGCTTTACTCTATGGTCCAAATTAACATTTTCATTAGCGTAGATAGATTAGATGGCATTTAAATGGCCCCTGTGAGGAAATTGGGTCACCACAGCAGCAGAGAGGTTATACAGTACATAAGAAAGAGAATAGAATAAACTTAGCACAAACAGTTCAGAAATGTGTGTTTGGTCGAACACTTCTCTGTTGTTACAATGCTAATTGTCAATCTGTTATGCCGTTGGAAAGCCTGTGTATTTTGGTGCCCCATTTGTAAGGAACATGCATTTGTGGGATGAACAGCACAGCTGAGTATGTGGGTTGCGCCCATGTAAAATGTGCCAAATCTTCTCCGCCACTACTGAAGTGTATTCTGCCGTTGGTATTTGGTGTTGTTTGGTGGGTTGGATGATTTAACTCTCTATCAGTAACAAGGAAGAAACAAGACATATTTTTACAATTTTACAATTTATTAATTTAACAAACAGTCAGGAGCGTCAGTAGCGTGTGGAAGAACCATGCACAGCCACAACAGCCTGGCACCTCCTCCTCATGCTGGTCACCAGCCTGGTCATATATGCTGCTGTGGGATGGCATCCCACTCCTCAACCAGGATTCATCGCAGGTCAGCCAACGTGGTTGTGTTTGGTCACTCTAGCACAGTGATCCTCACTATTTCTTCGATGAGAGCCGCACTGGCAATAAGTCAATAGGAGAGCCACTTTTACCGCAAAACACAAAAAAGCCACCCCAACCAAGCACATCTGCCTACCATTTTTTTGTGTTTTATTGTTTTCCACACACACACACACACACACACACACACACACACACACACACACACACACACACACACACACACACACCAGTTTCCCCTAGAAAATCTTTCAGGCCTGGAGGGATTTCGAAACGTACCCCGACCGCAACGGTGGGGGCCGTCGCTGGCGGCGCTAAAGTTTTAGCTAACCTGTTCACATCTATGTTCGCAATGGCATCCCAAGTATCATCATACTATTATGGGATGCGATGCGAACAGTTGTATTATGGGATGTGCGTTTCCCAGGCAACGACACGCGTTGATACGTTTTGGAACAGCGCCGCACGCTGGCACAATGCTCCTAAAAGCAAAATGCTTATTGTTTTGAATGATTTCTATTACTGTCAACACCAGTATTGTTGTATTGTAATAATATGCCATAAAGGTTTATTGAAATTTTGGAGAGAGCAGGGGGGGGGGGGGATCTTTTTTTTTTTTTTTGCAATTTCTTAGAGCCGCCAACTAAAGCTTCGAGAGCCGCGCAATGAGGAACTAGGCTCTAGCACGTACAGCACGTCCAAGATGATCCCAAAGTGCTCATTTGGGTTGAGGTCTGGACTGTTGGCAGGCCTTTCCATTCTCTGTACTCCCACATTCTGGAGGTATCCTCTGATACACCCGGCTCTGTGAGGGTGAGTGTTGTCATCTTGGAGAATGGCATTTGGTCCCAGGTTTTACGAAGATATGGGGGACTGCTACTGGCACCACATTGAGATTGCCTTCGACGATGACAAGCCGCGTTTTTCCACTCATGGAGATGCCACCCCACACCATCACACTGCCTCCACCAAAAGCTGTGAGTCTGTCTGTGCAGCAATCAGCATAGCGTTCTCCCTGTCTGGAATGCCATCCCACAGCAGCGTATGACCAGGTTCAGGCTGGTGACCAGCATGAGGAGGAGGTGCCAGACTGTTGTGGCTGCTTATGGTTCTTCCACATGCTACTGAGGCTCCTGACTGTTTGTTAAATAAATAAATTGTAAAATTGTCAATATGTCTTGTTTCTTCCTTGTTACTGATAGAGAGTTCAATCTAATATATTATATTATTTTCACCCAACATCATGTCAGCGGGGTCATCCCTATGTTCCCCGGGTCCTATGTTCCCCGGGTCCTATGTTCCCCGTTTTTCCCAAATGGTGTCCACCCGCTATGCCGACCACCCGCAATGCCGACCTTAGGTTTAGGCGTGGGGGTGGGAGAGGGTAGGGTCTGGGGGAGGTTAGGTTTAGGCATGGGGGGAGGTTAGGTTTGGCGTGGGTGCTGGGAGAGGTTAGTGAAAAACGGGGAATATAGAACCCGGGGAACATATATGATCCCATGTCAGCATAGATAGAATAGGTCAGATCAAATATAAAGCCTGTATTTGTGACATATTGATATCTGGTGGAAAGAAATGCAGAAGCAGGCTCTTTATGCGAATATGCACATTGCTACTTGCCAAAACTAACAAAGAACAAAGTAAGAGAGTTAACAAAGTAACAATATAATATCTTGTATCGTGTTGCGTTTTATTTAATATTTTCTGCACCTACCTGTTTATATTTGTGCTCCTTATTTGCCCCTCGCCTGTGAATCACTTTGGTGTCAGCTGCTGCTGTATGTAAATGTGTTGTATAAATAAAGTTGACTTGACTTGACTTGACTTCAATCATCCAATCCACCAAACAAGAATCAATACTAACAGGAGAATACACTGTTCAGTAGTGACAGAGAAGATTTGGCACATTTTACATGGGCGCAACCCACATACTCATCCCACAAATGCATGTTCCTTACAAATGGGGCACCATTTAACAGAGAAATACACAGGCTTTCCAACTGTATACAATACATTGCCAATTGGCATTGTGACAACAGAGAAATGTTCGAGCAAACACAAATTTCCAAACTTTTTGTGCTAAGTTACACAATCAAATACATGTAGAATAATAAAAATGAGTCAGTCAGTCAGTCAGTCACTAAGTCCCTGAGGCTCTTCTAGGCCGGCCCTCCTGGGTCCGGCAAAAATATGCAGATTATTACTTTAAATAAAGTGTGAATTTGCTCTTTTCAAGCACATCTTATGAACATAATGTAAATGGATTCTATTATGCAAATGTATTGGTGACAGCAAGATAAGGTCAGCATCACGCAGCGAATCATAAACGGTGCTAGCAGCTAGAGTATATTCTACAAAAAGATGAATTAACGCCACTGATTCTTTGTTAGTTTTGGCAAGTAGCAATGTGCATAAAGAGCCTGCTTCTGCATTTTTTTTCACCAGATATCAATATGTCACAAATACAGGCTTTATATTTGATCTGACCTATTCTATCTATGCTGACATGATGTTGGGTGAAAATAATCCTGCTCTTTCCATAAATCTTCTTGACTGGCGTAAATAGTAATGTAATCAGAAAGAAGAATAAAACACATTGCCAAATGTAAAAGTTTGGATTTGATTGGTGCAGGTTGGTGAGGCATATCATGGATTATAATTCAAGAGGGGTTTGCACTTTGTATACATCACATTGGCAACACGTCATTTTGTAGTAGGCTCATAGGCCATGCGGCCTTTTTGGAGAAACTCGCCATAGGTTGAGGCCACGTCTCGTCATAGACGCTGATTTAGCTGGCTCAGCCTTGCTGGGGGCGGGGTCAGGGTGGGGTAAATTCCCCCATTCTATCCATTCAGCAAAGTTAGAATTTAGCTGATAGCCCAGCCCAGGCAGACACGATCGGGGATTTAACCACCGCAGTAAACGCACATCTGAGCAGACGTCTTGTGTTCTGCTCTAGAACCCCCAAACCTGTAGTTTAGAGCCGCAGCACCGTCTTTTGGTGAGTCAGCCCATGAGATATATCGGCGGGTTTACCCCACTCAAGCGCCAGCCGTTTAACATTTTGTGTGAGTTCCCAGACATGCGGACTGTCTCTATTGGAAAAGACTGTACAAGAAGCCGAAAACACTTCAAACAAACTATTTGAAATGATTTAATTAATAATGATATGCCAAAGAGTTGGGGCCCTATCTTCCCAAAAGCGGTAATTTAGCGTTTGCGCTCGTTTAACGCCGTGCGCAATGCAAATTGAGGGTGGGCACAAGCGCATGCCTGTTGTAATTGTACTGGGCATTGGCGTGCCACATGCCAAAGCAGGCATTTCAGCGCTAAAATGTGGGGATAGATGGCATTATCCTATCGTCAGCAGCGCGCAATTACTTTGCGCTAAGAGCTTTGAAAACCACCTCTTAGGCGCAAAACACTCACTGCGCTTGATAGCGTACCATAATCTCCGCGCTGCGCAGCGCAGAAACATCATTACGGACGGATGTTACACCCCAGTACATCAAATTCTGCTGCTAAAGTTGGATAACCAGCAGATTATTCGGCGAGGCAATCAACTATAATTCACTGAGAAACTTTTATCACATTGCAACGAGGGTTATGGTAAATTAATTGAGAAAACTTGTACATTGTAGCCTACTTGCAATAGGCTATTCACCTTCACCTGCTATAACCCGGAGGGTCGTTGGCATCACAGCCGATCTGGCACAAGCCTCGGCACGAGTGGAGTTTTAATTAAGGCCACTGTAAATCCTCCAATCTTTTCTTTTGTCTCCGCCGTTTACCCGCTGCAAACACGTTTCTATTGTCCCACCCCAGTCAACAAAATAACCCGAATTGCATCAAAACTCAGATGTTTTTAACAGTTATATGATGTGATGGTGTCGTTATGAGATAGGGGTAATATATACAGTCAATAGGCCTACACCTATCCAAATTACGCATGGGGAGAAGTACAGCATGCCTCACGCAAATTGTATTGCATGGACAGCGAGACGGGAATCTGATTGATGTAACGCCCAGGCATTGCCAGGCCACACCTGTGAATAATTCTGGTGGTTAACACCGCCCAAATCCCGTTTGCACCGTGCATAAATTATTTGGCACGCCTCTGCGCTGGTGCCCGTTGTTGTGATAAATTATGCTCCCCCGCGAGTATGGCATCCTCACGAGATTTTGGGGCTGTTTTAACTTAAAAACAGGGAGGTCACGTCTACCCAAACAATGATATCATTTTTAAACAGTTATGTTTCTGTATGAATCATTACAATTATGCTGCCATGAGGTGGGGATGCTTTTTTTTTTTGCTGCTGGGCGGGGGTGCAAAACTCGGCATACCACCTGGACAAATGCGCAAGGTGGACTGTTATCTTGTCTGCGTTAAGGCACGCGCAAACAGGTACACAAGCACTAATAGGGGATATCGCCTGTACGAAGATAGGGCCCTTGGTGTGTTGTTGGTTTCACTAACAATAAATCAAAAAACCCGGATCTCCTTTTTTTTAATAGAGTAGGGGTGACAACATGAATTCAAGATTCAAGATTCACTTTATTGCCCCACGTGTGGGAAATTTGTCTTGGGCTTACACCCATACTGCAGCCATAAGAACATACACGTACAAATACATGTTAACCCATTGATACCTGATGCAGCATTTGTGTGTGTATCCCTTTAAGACCGCGAACCGCGTTAACGTGGTTCGCGGTCTTAAAGGGATACGCACACAAATGAGGGATATACACGCAAATGCTGCATCAGGTATCAATGGGTTAGTAAAACGGATGACAAGTGCATTGCTGTAAGTGCAAATAACAAGTAAAAAGGTATCTGCACAATGAAATGTCTGGCAACACCACAGTCAGGGAAGCCTGATCATCAATACCGTCAAGACTAGGGATGTTCATCAATTATCGAAAATCGATAATTGATCGTTAAAGGAGAACTTACCTCCAAAACACTTTTTTTCAGCTTTTAACCAATATATATGACTTTGGGGGTGATGTGTGAAGAATTCTGGTCAGAATTTCCACATTTGACACCAAACTGTTGCCATTTTACCATTTGTATCATTTTTCAGCAGCATAACTGGCATAAGCGCCCTCTAAGGGTCGAACACTGCTTTTTTTTCTTTTCTCAAATGAATGGGAGATTAGGGGCACACTGACGTCACAGTGCCCCCAAAGACTATGGGATTTCAAGATAATTACTCCCCTACCCCCCCTGTACCCTTTCGGCTCCTCAGAACTCCAAGCCTATTCTTATTGAAGTTTGCTCTTAAAATACTGAACCAAACGTCGTCAAAGTTGGCACATGTCTTAATTATAGTTAGTTTCCCGCTGAATGTGTCACTATCTTACCTGGATAAGCTCGAATGATGATGTTTATATTATCAGTCCGAGTGGGAAGCACTGTCTCCAGCGCAGGCAGGCGGGAGCGGGCGGGAGAGAGTCGGTACTGTAAACCTCATGCACTAGCGCCAAGCTCCGGCGGCGCGCGCAGCAGAAGCTGGGCTCTCTCGGTGTGTCTGTGTGTGTGTGTTTTGCTGTGCGGATTGGGTTTGACCGTTTGATCAAGCAAGTAGCTCCTGTGCTCTTAAAATACTGAACACCACGTTGTCATATTTGACATATGTCTTCATTGTAGACAGTTTATCGCTGAATGTGTCATTACATTATAAATATCTTACCTGGATAAGCTCTAATTATGTTGTTTATATTATCAGTCCGACTTGGAAGCACTTTCTCTCGGCCAGTCAAACGGGAGAGTCTGCACTCTCATGCACCCGCGGGAGCGCGCACAGCAGACAGACTGTGAATGAATGGGCGGAGGAGGAGGAGGAGAGATCCGACAGGCTACTCAGCTACTGTGCCCGTCTGTGAAAAGCGTCCTGTCCAATCGCACAAAGAAAAATCGCACACCAGCTATTTCTGTCTGTGTTTGTTTGTTGCTCCGTGAGGTTACAGAGCGCCCCATGCATGGAGGAGCCAGGCTGTTTCGCCAGCCAGGGCGCAGCCTGCAACTGCGCTGAGAGGAAAACTTTTGCACAACTTTTAACAAGAATCACGAAAAGCCCCAAAACGCAAATTAAAAACAGATTTCATTGCGCGGTTTATCGCTAGTTGTACGAGGGAATGACGTGGAGAAATCTCGCATTGTGTTACCCCAGAGCGGGGGGTTTCTCCTATTGTGCGGTGTGCTGCATAACGAGCCCATGTCACTTTGCTCTCGTAACGTAATTTGACACCCTGCCATAGAGATACATGCAGAAAAATAATTAAATTTCTAGTTCGCCACTGAATTACCAAATTGATATAACTTTCAACCATTTTCAGATTTTCTGTTTCCATACAGACCAACAGCGTTGGCTAGTTGTTGATATTTATAGAGATATTGCCCCTCTCAAATAAATTATTTTTGAGGCAGTAGGCAAACTGTAATGGCGTCGATTTCCGAAAAAGAATCTCGACTTGAACACAGCCAAAGAGTCCAGTATAGACAAGAGCATAATTATGTCATTTCTTGGTTTTTTCCATAGGTATTTTCAAATCACTGTTCTAATACATATCTAGGGGGTAAGTCCTCCTTTAAGGATTGGAATCGATCCTGTGGAATTTGGATCGATTTTGTTATTATAAAAAAAAAAAAAAAAAAAAAATGGACTAGGTTTGGGTGGAATTCGTTCCTCCTCGCCCCACTCCATTGCACAGCCGACTAACGTGAGGTGGAGCTTCATATAGTCTCTAGTTTTCTGGCTGGGCACGGGCCTTTGTGCCAACAAAACTGTTTTAAACATGGGGAATTCACACCGGCATGCGCCGGGGACAGCAGAGTGTTGGAGAGGAGACACATTGAAATAAAGAGTTCATTGAGGAGAACACGTTGTCTTCCGTATTTTCTGCCATAGGCATTCATTTTGTAAAAAAAAAATATATATATATTTAAAAAAATAGAAGTATTAATATAATCGATAATTGATCGTTAATTTTCACCGATTATCGATTATGGAAAATTTTCAAAATGAACATCCCTAGTCAAGACACATTACATATACATTAGACACACAGTGGAATGAGTCGGGCAACTCAGCAAGTTTAGGAACTGCATCACCCCACTGCAATGCAGTCTTTCATAGTCTAGTTACATTTCTTAATATCGATGTATTACGCTGCTAAGTTTCATGTCTATATTCGATAATTGTACAGACTTTTATCTGGCTCTATTTAAAAGTTTTACTGAAATCGGAATACAATTGTTTTTAAATCGGTTTAGTCTGCAGCGTGGGACTCTGAACCTCCTCCCAGAGGGCAGTAACTCATACTCAGCATGTCAGATTTCAGATTTCTTTTATTCATACACACTTGAAAAAATATACATCTTGAAAAATGAAGGAAAACCAGAGTGCAACGCACGCAACGCCAAGACTGGTACATTTCAATTTCCTAGGTTTACCCAAGGATTCTATGTTTTTTCCTGGTGTCGTGTGCGTGCAGAGGCAAGCAGACTGGAACGAGCTCACATAGACGAGGGTTCAAATTGTGTGTAACCTGGTACATCAGACAAGCATTCTGTAGATAGTTGTACTCAATAAGGCGTAAAAGACTAACGGTGAAATAAAGGAGCAGTTGGAGAGTTGAATTCAGACCACGATAGGGCTCGGATTTCTTTTTTTTTTTGAGTATCTGTAGCTGTTTCAAGTGTGTGGGATAAGTGTTGCACCATATGACATTGCAGTAATTCAAGTGAGGCTCAAAGAGTGTATAAAGTAAGAAGAGCAGAGAGAGGAAGGAAGTGTCGCAATTTGAAAAACAAACCAACGTATTTCGACAATTTTTTTACACAGACCATCAATGTGACTTTTAAAATTCAAAAGTTCATCTACGACGACCCCCAGGAACTTAGTGCTGCTGACTCTTTCAATGTCTCGACCATTGATTTGAGGACAATTGTAATTTTCCCGCTAAAAGTGGGTGGGGCCATGTTGCCATTCTGATGTGTGGCTACAGCATTTGGTCAACACTTGGTATACATGTTAGGACTTTGATTTAAATACATATAGGCTGCGAGGGCAGGCAGGCATGTTGTTGCCAGCAGAAGCGGTGGCTCCTGTGTTACATCACTGGCTTGCTGCGGAAGCTGGCTGTGGTCGTCCTTGCGGGGACGGGAGACCATCTGGTGCTGGAAGTGGTGTTGGACAATCCCCAATGCCTCAGGGCAGAGACAGGGACTCTGTCCTGTGAGTGAGCGAGCACTGTCCTTTGGATGAGACGTTAAACCCAGGTCCTGACTAGGGGTGCTCCGATCCGATCCGATTCCGATTCCTGGGGTCACGATCCGATTCCAGAATCGATTCTCGATTCCAACGATTCTCGATTCCAGAATCTAGAATCGATTCTCAATGATGTAGTTTTACATTGCAATAACACACAAAGGTAAATCTAAGACAAAAAATGACAAATGTATTAATGCTGAACTTCAAATTCAACTTCTGAAGTATTACAGTCAGGGCCTAAATTCATTTTGCAAACTAGGGGGGAATTCCCCCCTTATGTTCTTCAGATAAGATGGATTTATAGGCTGGGGGGGATCTGTAGACTTTGAGAAGGATTTATATATTTTGGGGGGAATACATTAACCAGAGTTCTTAAGTGCAAGAGGTGGTGGCACCGTGGCAGTACAGTACACAAATGACATGAACATTTGGACACTTATTCAGCCGGTATCTTGCATGTTGCGTTCAGGTGCACTGTAATTTCTTTTCTTTCTTTTTTTCTTCTTTTTTTTACAATACGAAGAAGAATCGATTCTTGGGAGTTTGGAATCGATCCAGGAATCGTGGCATTAAGAATCGCGATCCTTTCAAGAATCGATTTTTTTGGAGCACCCCTAGTCCTGACTCTCTGTGGTCATTAAAGATCCCATCAACACTGTTCATAAGATTAGGGGTGTAACCCCGGCGCCCTGGCTAATTTCCCACACAGGCCTTCCTTCAATCATGTGCACCTAATCGTCTCTCGTTACTTAATTGGCACATTCAGTCCTCAGTGATAGCTGATGTGTGGTGTTTTGGTGCAAAAAACTGCCTGCCATGCATCACCCAGGGGTGCTACACATCGGTGGTGAGTCCCACTCCCCCCCCCACACACCCACACACCCTATGTGAAGCACTTTATGTGCCTTGAAAAGCGCTATATAAATGCAATCAATTAATTAATTGCAGTCCTCTTTTCCATTTACCTCTCATAGAAGTTGATTGGGCCATAGCACATTCCTCCACTTCAGCCCAACACATGGAATTTATGATCCTTTTTGCAGGACTGAAATGAAAAACAGTCAAGTAGGTAATTCATCGTTTAAGAAAAGCCTTTACCGTGTGGCCCAAATTGTGATACATTTCCTTGGATGGACTAGGAAAATGCAGAATACACATCACAACATAATTTATGTTTATTAGGATAAGCCTTTAAGCTGACAGTGGTTATAAATTAATACCTTTCCATATATACTTAACAGTATCAGCATACTACAGTCACAAATGGACAAATATGTGTGGTGGCCATGCAAAAAACCTTCACATGGTGAAAATTTGATATTTACATTTTTTGATATTTCCATAAATTAGAAACGCTCCCATAACTTTTTGAATGACTGCAATGAGATACGTGAGAGGGAGTCAGATTGATGGGAGTCAGATGTCTCCTCGCTGCTCGTGGCCTGGCTGTGCAACATGGGAGCAGGTCTGTCTCCTGGCTGTGTAACATGGGAGCAGGGTTGTCTCCATGCTGTGTAACATGGGAGCAGGGTTGTCTCCTGGCTGTGTAACATGGGAGCAGGGTTGTCTCCTGGCTGTGTAACATAGGAGCAGGTCTGTCTCCTGGCTGTGTAACATGGGAGCAGGGTTGTCTCCTGGCTGTGTAACATGGGAGCAGGGTTGTCTCCTGGCTGTGTAACATAGGAGCAGGTCTGTCTCCTGGCTATGTAACATGGGAGCAGGGTTGTCTCCTGGCTGTGTAACATGGGAGCAGGGTTGTCTCCTGGCTGTGTAACATGGGAGCAGGGTTGTCTCCTGGCTGTGTAACATGGGAGCAGGGTTGTCTCCTGGCTGTGTAACATGGGAGCAGGGTTGTCTCCTGGCTGTGTAACATGGGAGCAGGGCTGTCTCCTGGCTGTGTAACATGGGAGCAGGGCTGTCTCCTCTCTGTGTAACATGGGAGCAGGGTTGTCTCCTGGCTGTGTAACATGGGAGCAGGTCTGTCTCCTGGCTGTGTAACATGGGAGCAGGGTTGTCTCCTCTCTGTGTAACATGGGAGCAGGGCTGTCTCCTCTCTGTGTAACATGGGAGCAGGGTTGTCTCCTGGCTGTGTAACATGGGAGCAGAGTTGTCTCCTGGCTGTGTAACATGGGAGCAGGGTTGTCTCCTCTCTGTGTAACATGGGAGCAGGGTTGTCTCCTGGCTGTGTAACATGGGAGCAGGTCTGTCTCCTGGCTGTGTAACATGGGAGCAGGGTTGTCTCCTCTCTGTGTAACATGGGAGCAGGTCTGTCTCCTCTCTGTGTAACATGGGAGCAGGTCTGTCTCCTGGCTGTGTAACATGGGAGCAGGGTTGTCTCCTCTCTGTGTAACATGGGAGCAGGTCTGTCTCCTGGCTGTGTAACATGGGAGCAGGGTTGTCTCCTCTCTGTGTAACATGGGAGCAGGTCTGTCTCCTGGCTGTGTAACATGGGAGCAGGGTTGTCTCCTGGCTGTGTAACATAGGAGCAGGGTTGTCTCCTGGCTGTGTAACATGGGAGCAGGTCTGTCTCCTGGCTGTGTAACATGGGAGCAGGTCTGTCTCCTGGCTGTGTAACATAGGAGCAGGGTTGTCTCCTCTCTGTGTAACATGGGAGCAGGGTTGTCTCCTCTCTGTGTAACATGGGAGCAGGTCTGTCTCCTGGCTGTGTAACATGGGAGCAGGGTTGTCTCCTCTCTGTGTAACATGGGAGCAGGGCTGTCTCCTGGCTGTGTAACATGGGAGCAGGGTTGTCTCCTGGCTGTGTAACATGGGAGCAGGGTTGTCTCCTCTCTGTGTAACATGGGAGCAGGGTTGTCTCCTCACTGTGTAACATGGGAGCAGGTCTGTCTCCTCTCTGTGTAACATGGGAGCAGGTCTGTCTCCTCACTGTGTAACATGGGAGCAGGGTTGTCTCCTCTCTGTGTAACATGGGAGCAGGGTTGTCTCCTGGCTGTGTAACATGGGAGCAGGGTTGTCTCCTCTCTGTGTAACATGGGAGCAGGGTTGTCTCCTCTCTGTGTAACATGGGAGCAGGGTTGTCTCCTGGCTGTGTAACATGGGAGCAGGTCTGTCTCCTCTCTGTGTAACATGGGAGCAGGGTTGTCTCCTGGCTGTGTAACATGGGAGCAGGGTTGTCTCCTCTCTGTGTAACATGGGAGCAGGGTTGTCTCCTCACTGTGTAACATGGGAGCAGGTCTGTCTCCTCTCTGTGTAACATGGGAGCAGGTCTGTCTCCTCACTGTGTAACATGGGAGCAGGGTTGTCTCCTCTCTGTGTAACATGGGAGCAGGGTTGTCTCCTGGCTGTGTAACATGGGAGCAGGGTTGTCTCCTCTCTGTGTAACATGGGAGCAGGGTTGTCTCCTGGCTGTGTAACATGGGAGCAGGGTTGTCTCCTGGCTGTGTAACATGGGAGCAGGTCTGTCTCCTGGCTGTGTAACATGGGAGCAGGGTTGTCTCCTCTCTGTGTAACATGGGAGCAGGGTTGTCTCCTGGCTGTGTAACATGGGAGCAGGGTTGTCTCCTGGCTGTGTAACATGGGAGCAGGGTTGTCTCCTCTCTGTGTAACATGGGAGCAGGTCTGTCTCCTCTCTGTGTAACATGGGAGCAGGGTTGTCTCCTGGCTGTGTAACATGGGAGCAGGTCTGTCTCCTCTCTGTGTAACATGGGAGCAGGGTTGTCTCCTGGCTGTGTAACATGGGAGCAGGGTTGTCTCCTCTCTGTGTAACATGGGAGCAGGTCTGTCTCCTGGCTGTGTAACATGGGAGCAGGTCTGTCTCCTGGCTGTGTAACATGGGAGCAGGTCTGTCTCCTGGCTGTGTAACATGGGAGCAGGGTTGTCTCCTGGCTGTGTAACATGGGAGCAGGGTTGTCTCCTCTCTGTGTAACATGGGAGCAGGGTTGTCTCCTCTCTGTGTAACATAGGAGCAGGTCTGTCTCCTGGCTGTGTAACATGGGAGCAGGTCTGTCTCCTGGCTGTGTAACATGGGAGCAGGTCTGTCTCCTGGCTGTGTAACATGGGAGCAGGGTTGTCTCCTGGCTGTGTAACATGGGAGCAGGGTTGTCTCCTCTCTGTGTAACATGGGAGCAGGGTTGTCTCCTCTCTGTGTAACATAGGAGCAGGGTTGTCTCCTCTCTGTGTAACATGGGAGCAGGTCTGTCTCCTGGCTGTGTAACATGGGAGCAGGTCTGTCTCCTCTCTGTGTAACATGGGAGCAGGTCTGTCTCCTGGCTGTGTAACATGGGAGCAGGTCTGTCTCCTGGCTGTGTAACATGGGAGCAGGTCTGTCTCCTGGCTGTGTAACATGGGAGCAGGGTTGTCTCCTGGCTGTGTAACATGGGAGCAGGTCTGTCTCCTCTCTGTGTAACATGGGAGCAGGTCTGTCTCCTGGCTGTGTAACATGGGAGCAGGTCTGTCTCCTCTCTGTGTAACATGGGAGCAGGTCTGTCTCCTGGCTGTGTAACATGGGAGCAGAGTTGTCTCCTGGCTGTGTAACATGGGAGCAGGGTTGTCTCCTCTCTGTGTAACATGGGAGCAGGTCTGTCTCCTGGCTGTGTAACATGGGAGCAGGGTTGTCTCCTGGCTGTGTAACATGGGAGCAGCTGGTTGTCTCCTCTCTGTGTAACATGGGAGCAGGTCTGTCTCCTGGCTGTGTAACATGGGAGCAGGTCTGTCTCCTGGCTGTGTAACATGGGAGCAGGTCTGTCTCCTGGCTGTGTAACATGGGAGCAGGGTTGTCTCCTCTCTGTGTAACATGGGAGCAGGTCTGTCTCCTGGCTGTGTAACATGGGAGCAGAGTTGTCTCCTGGCTGTGTAACATGGGAGCAGGGTTGTCTCCTCTCTGTGTAACATGGGAGCAGGTCTGTCTCCTGGCTGTGTAACATGGGAGCAGAGTTGTCTCCTGGCTGTGTAACATGGGAGCAGGTCTGTCTCCTGGCTGTGTAACATGGGAGCAGGGTTGTCTCCTCTCTGTGTAACATGGGAGCAGGTCTGTCTCCTGGCTGTGTAACATGGGAGCAGAGTTGTCTCCTGGCTGTGTAACATGGGAGCAGGGTTGTCTCCTCTCTGTGTAACATGGGAGCAGGTCTGTCTCCTGGCTGTGTAACATGGGAGCAGAGTTGTCTCCTGGCTGTGTAACATGGGAGCAGGTCTGTCTCCTGGCTGTGTAACATGGGAGCAGGGTTGTCTCCTCTCTGTGTAACATGGGAGCAGGTCTGTCTCCTGGCTGTGTAACATGGGAGCAGGGTTGTCTCCTGGCTGTGTAACATGGGAGCAGGGTTGATCTCCTGGCTGTGTAACATGGGAGCAGGGTTGTCTCCTGGCTGTGTAACATGGGAGCAGGGCTGATCTCCTGGCTGTGTAACATGGGAGCAGGGTTGTCTCCTGGCTGTGTAACATGGGAGCAGGTCTGTCTCCTGGCTGTGTAACATGGGAGCAGGGTTGTCTCCTGGCTGTGTAACATGGGAGCAGGGCTGATCTCCTGGCTGTGTAACATGGGAGCAGGGTTGTCTCCTGGCTGTGTAACATGGGAGCAGGTCTGTCTCCTGGCTGTGTAACATGGGAGCAGGGTTGTCTCCTCTCTGTGTAACATGGGAGCAGGGTTGTCTCCTCTCTGTGTAACATGGGAGCAGGGTTGTCTCCTGGCTGTGTAACATGGGAGCAGGGTTGTCTACTCTCTGTGTAACATGGGAGCAGGGTTGTCTCCTGGCTGTGTAACATGGGAGCAGGGTTGTCTCCTCTCTGTGTAACATGGGAGCAGGGTTGATCTCCTGGCTGTGTAACATGGGAGCAGGGTTGTCTCCTGGCTGTGTAACATGGGAGCAGGGTTGTCTCCTCTCTGTGTAACATGGGAGCAGGGCTGTCTCCTCTCTGTGTAACATGGGAGCAGGGTTGTCTCCTGGCTGTGTAACATGGGAGCAGGGCTGTCTCCTGGCTGTGTAACATGGGAGCAGGGTTGTCTCCTCTCTGTGTAACATGGGAGCAGGGCTGTCTCCTGGCTGTGTAACATGGGAGCAGGGTTGTCTCCTCTCTGTGTAACATGGGAGCAGGGTTGTCTCCTGGCTGTGTAACATGGGAGCAGGTCTGTCTCCTGGCTGTGTAACATGGGAGCAGGGTTGTCTCCTCTCTGTGTAACATGGGAGCAGGGTTGTCTCCTCTCTGTGTAACATGGGAGCAGGGCTGTCTCCTGGCTGTGTAACATGGGAGCAGGGTTGTCTCCTCTCTGTGTAACATGGGAGCAGGGCTGTCTCCTGGCTGTGTAACATGGGAGCAGGGTTGTCTCCTGGCTGTGTAACATGGGAGCAGGTCTGTCTCCTGGCTGTGTAACATGGGAGCAGGGTTGTCTCCTGGCTGTGTAACATGGGAGCAGGGCTGTCTCCTCTCTGTGTAACATGGGAGCAGGTCTGTCTCCTGGCTGTGTAACATGGGAGCAGGTCTGTCTCCTCTCTGTGTAACATGGGAGCAGGTCTGTCTCCTGGCTGTGTAACATGGGAGCAGGGTTGTCTCCTCTCTGTGTAACATGAGAGCAGGTCTGTCTCCTCTCTGTGTAACATGGGAGCAGGTCTGTCTCCTCTCTGTGTAACATGGGAGCAGGGTTGTCTCCTCTCTGTGTAACATGGGAGCAGGGTTGTCTCCTCTCTGTGTAACATGGGAGCAGGGCTGTCTCCTGGCTGTGTAACATGGGAGCAGGGTTGTCTCCTCTCTGTGTAACATGGGAGCAGGTCTGTCTCCTCTCTGTGTAACATGGGAGCAGGGTTGTCTCCTGGCTGTGTAACATGGGAGCAGGTCTGTCTCCTGGCTGTGTAACATGGGAGCAGGGTTGTCTCCTCTCTGTGTAACATGGGAGCAGGTCTGTCTCCTGGCTGTGTAACATGGGAGCAGGTCTGTCTCCTGGCTGTGTAACATGGGAGCAGGGCTGTCTCCTGGCTGTGTAACATGGGAGCAGGTCTGTCTCCTGGCTGTGTAACATGGGAGCAGGTCTGTCTCCTCTCTGTGTAACATGGGAGCAGGGTTGTCTCCTCTCTGTGTAACATGGGAGCAGGGCTGTCTCCTCTCTGTGTAACATAGGAGCAGGGTTGTCTCCTCTCTGTGTAACATGGGAGCAGGTCTGTCTCCTCTCTGTGTAACATGGGAGCAGGGTTGATCTCCTGGCTGTGTAACATGGGAGCAGGGTTGATCTCCTGGCTGTGTAACATGGGAGCAGGTCTGTCTCCTGGCTGTGTAACATGGGAGCAGGGCTGATCTCCTGGCTGTGTAACATGGGAGCAAGGTTGATCTCCTGGCTGTGTAACATGGGAGCAGGTCTGTCTCCTGGCTGTGTAACATGGGAGCAGGGCTGATCTCCTGGCTGTGTAACATGGGAGCAGGGCTGATCTCCTGGCTGTGTAACATGGGAGCAGGGTTGATCTCCTGGCTGTGTAACATGGGAGCAGGGCTGATCTCCTGGCTGTGTAACATGGGAGCAGGTCTGTCTCCTGGCTGTGTAACATGGGAGCAGGTCTGTCTCCTGGCTGTGTAACATGGGAGCAGGTCTGTCTCCTGGCTGTGTAACATGGGAGCAGGTCTGTCTCCTGGCTGTGTAACATGGGAGCAGGGTTGATCTCCTGGCTGTGTAACATGGGAGCAGGGTTGTCTCCTGGCTGTGTAACATGGGAGCAGGTCTGTCTCCTCTCTGTGTAACATGGGAGCAGGGCTGTCTCCTGGCTGTGTAACATGGGAGCAGGTCTGTCTCCTGGCTGTGTAACATGGGAGCAGGTCTGTCTCCTCTCTGTGTAACATGGGAGCAGGGCTGTCTCCTGGCTGTGTAACATGGGAGCAGGTCTGTCTCCTGGCTGTGTAACATGGGAGCAGGTCTGTCTCCTCTCTGTGTAACATGGGAGCAGGGCTGTCTCCTGGCTGTGTAACATGGGAGCAGGGTTGTCTCCTCTCTGTGTAACATGGGAGCAGGGTTGTCTCCTGGCTGTGTAACATGGGAGCAGGTCTGTCTCCTGGCTGTGTAACATGGGAGCAGGGTTGTCTCCTCTCTGTGTAACATGGGAGCAGGGTTGTCTCCTGGCTGTGTAACATGGGAGCAGGGTTGTCTCCTGGCTGTGTAACATGGGAGCAGGGTTGTCTCCTCTCTGTGTAACATGGGAGCAGGTCTGTCTCCTGGCTGTGTAACATGGGAGCAGGGTTGTCTCCTCTCTGTGTAACATGGGAGCAGGTCTGTCTCCTCTCTGTGTAACATGGGAGCAGGTCTGTCTCCTCTCTGTGTAACATGGGAGCAGGGTTGTCTCCTCTCTGTGTAACATGGGAGCAGGTCTGTCTCCTCTCTGTGTAACATGGGAGCAGGTCTGTCTCCTGGCTGTGTAACATGGGAGCAGGGTTGATCTCCTGGCTGTGTAACATGGGAGCAGGGCTGATCTCCTGGCTGTGTAACATGGGAGCAGGTCTGTCTCCTGGCTGTGTAACATGGGAGCAGGGTTGTCTCCTCTCTGTGTAACATGGGAGCAGGGTTGTCTCCTGGCTGTGTAACATGGGAGCAGGTCTGTCTCCTCTCTGTGTAACATGGGAGCAGGGCTGTCTCCTGGCTGTGTAACATGGGAGCAGGTCTGTCTCCTGGCTGTGTAACATGGGAGCAGGTCTGTCTCCTCTCTGTGTAACATGGGAGCAGGGCTGTCTCCTGGCTGTGTAACATGGGAGCAGGTCTGTCTCCTGGCTGTGTAACATGGGAGCAGGTCTGTCTCCTCTCTGTGTAACATGGGAGCAGGGCTGTCTCCTGGCTGTGTAACATGGGAGCAGGGTTGTCTCCTCTCTGTGTAACATGGGAGCAGGGTTGTCTCCTGGCTGTGTAACATGGGAGCAGGTCTGTCTCCTGGCTGTGTAACATGGGAGCAGGGTTGTCTCCTCTCTGTGTAACATGGGAGCAGGGTTGTCTCCTGGCTGTGTAACATGGGAGCAGGGTTGTCTCCTGGCTGTGTAACATGGGAGCAGGGTTGTCTCCTCTCTGTGTAACATGGGAGCAGGTCTGTCTCCTCTCTGTGTAACATGGGAGCAGGGTTGTCTCCTGGCTGTGTAACATGGGAGCAGGTCTGTCTCCTCTCTGTGTAACATGGGAGCAGGGTTGTCTCCTGGCTGTGTAACATGGGAGCAGGGTTGTCTCCTCTCTGTGTAACATGGGAGCAGGTCTGTCTCCTGGCTGTGTAACATGGGAGCAGGTCTGTCTCCTGGCTGTGTAACATGGGAGCAGGTCTGTCTCCTGGCTGTGTAACATGGGAGCAGGGTTGTCTCCTGGCTGTGTAACATGGGAGCAGCTGGTTGTCTCCTCTCTGTGTAACATGGGAGCAGGTCTGTCTCCTGGCTGTGTAACATGGGAGCAGGTCTGTCTCCTGGCTGTGTAACATGGGAGCAGGTCTGTCTCCTGGCTGTGTAACATGGGAGCAGGGTTGTCTCCTCTCTGTGTAACATGGGAGCAGGGTTGTCTCCTCTCTGTGTAACATAGGAGCAGGGTTGTCTCCTGGCTGTGTAACATAGGAGCAGGGTTGTCTCCTGGCTGTGTAACATGGGAGCAGGTCTGTCTCCTCTCTGTGTAACATGGGAGCAGGTCTGTCTCCTGGCTGTGTAACATGGGAGCAGGTCTGTCTCCTGGCTGTGTAACATGGGAGCAGGTCTGTCTCCTGGCTGTGTAACATGGGAGCAGAGTTGTCTCCTGGCTGTGTAACATGGGAGCAGGGTTGTCTCCTGGCTGTGTAACATGGGAGCAGGTCTGTCTCCTCTCTGTGTAACATGGGAGCAGGTCTGTCTCCTGGCTGTGTAACATGGGAGCAGGTCTGTCTCCTCTCTGTGTAACATGGGAGCAGGTCTGTCTCCTGGCTGTGTAACATGGGAGCAGAGTTGTCTCCTGGCTGTGTAACATGGGAGCAGGGTTGTCTCCTCTCTGTGTAACATGGGAGCAGGTCTGTCTCCTGGCTGTGTAACATGGGAGCAGGGTTGTCTCCTGGCTGTGTAACATGGGAGCAGGGCTGTCTCCTCACTGTGTAACATGGGAGCAGGGTTGTCTCCTGGCTGTGTAACATGGGAGCAGGGCTGTCTCCTGGCTGTGTAACATGGGAGCAGGGTTGTCTCCTGGCTGTGTAACATGGGAGCAGGGTTGTCTCCTGGCTGTGTAACATGGGAGCAGGTCTGTCTCCTGGCTGTGTAACATGGGAGCAGGGTTGTCTCCTGGCTGTGTAACATGGGAGCAGGACTGTCTCCTGGCTGTGTAACATGGGAGCAGGTCTGTCTCCTCTCTGTGTAACATGGGAGCAGGGCTGTCTCCTGGCTGTGTAACATGGGAGCAGGGCTGTCTCCTCACTGTGTAACATGGGAGCAGGGTTGTCTCCTGGCTGTGTAACATGGGAGCAGGGCTGTCTCCTCACTGTGTAACATGGGAGCAGGGTTGTCTCCTGGCTGTGTAACATGGGAGCAGGTCTGTCTCCTGGCTGTGTAACATGGGAGCAGGGCTGTCTCCTCACTGTGTAACATGGGAGCAGGGTTGTCTCCTGGCTGTGTAACATGGGAGCAGGGCTGTCTCCTGGCTGTGTAACATGGGAGCAGGGCTGTCTCCTCACTGTGTAACATGGGAGCAGGGTTGTCTCCTGGCTGTGTAACATGGGAGCAGGGCTGTCTCCTCACTGTGTAACATGGGAGCAGGGTTGTCTCCTCTCTGTGTAACATGGGAGCAGGGTTGTCTCCTCTCTGTGTAACATGGGAGCAGGGTTGTCTCCTCTCTGTGTAACATGGGAGCAGGGTTGTCTCCTGGCTGTGTAACATGGGAGCAGGGTTGTCTCCTCTCTGTGTAACATGGGAGCAGGTCTGTCTCCTGGCTGTGTAACATGGGAGCAGAGTTGTCTCCTGGCTGTGTAACATGGGAGCAGGGTTGTCTCCTCTCTGTGTAACATGGGAGCAGGGTTGTCTCCTGGCTGTGTAACATGGGAGCAGAGTTGTCTCCTGGCTGTGTAACATGGGAGCAGGGTTGTCTCCTCTCTGTGTAACATGGGAGCAGGGTTGTCTCCTGGCTGTGTAACATGGGAGCAGAGTTGTCTCCTGGCTGTGTAACATGGGAGCAGGGTTGTCTCCTCTCTGTGTAACATGGGAGCAGGGTTGTCTCCTGGCTGTGTAACATGGGAGCAGGTCTGTCTCCTGGCTGTGTAACATGGGAGCAGGTCTGTCTCCTGGCTGTGTAACATGAGAGCAGGTCTGTCTCCTGGCTGTGTAACATGGGAGCAGGGTTGTCTCCTCTCTGTGTAACATGGGAGCAGGTCTGTCTCCTGGCTGTGTAACATGAGAGCAGGGTTGTCTCCTCTCTGTGTAACATGGGAGCAGGTCTGTCTCCTCACTGTGTAACATGGGAGCAGGGCTGTCTCCTGGCTGTGTAACATGGGAGCAGGTCTGTCTCCTCTCTGTGTAACATGGGAGCAGGTCTGTCTCCTCACTGTGTAACATGGGAGCAGGGCTGTCTCCTCTCTGTGTAACATGGGAGCAGGTCTGTCTCCTCACTGTGTAACATGGGAGCAGGTCTGTCTCCTCTCTGTGTAACATGGGAGCAGGTCTGTCTCCTCACTGTGTAACATGGGAGCAGGGCTGTCTCCTCTCTGTGTAACATGGGAGCAGGGTTGTCTCCTGGCTGTGTAACATGGGAGCAGGGTTGTCTCCTGGCTGTGTAACATAGGAGCAGGTCTGTCTCCTGGCTGTGTAACATGGGAGCAGGGTTGTCTCCTGGCTGTGTAACATGGGAGCAGGGTTGTCTCCTCACTGTGTAACATGGGAGCAGGTCTGTCTCCTCACTGTGTAACATGGGAGCAGGTCTGTCTCCTCTCTGTGTAACATGGGAGCAGGGTTGTCTCCTCTCTGTGTAACATGGGAGCAGGTCTGTCTCCTGGCTGTGTAACATGGGAGCAGGTCTGTCTCCTCTCTGTGTAACATAGGAGCAGGGTTGTCTCCTCTCTGTGTAACATGGGAGCAGGGTTGTCTCCTGGCTGTGTAACATGGGAGCAGGTCTGTCTCCTGGCTGTGTAACATGGGAGCAGGGTTGTCTCCTGGCTGTGTAACATGGGAGCAGGGTTGTCTCCTCTCTGTGTAACATGGGAGCAGGTCTGTCTCCTGGCTGTGTAACATGGGAGCAGGGTTGTCTCCTGGCTGTGTAACATGGGAGCAGGTCTGTCTCCTCTCTGTGTAACATGGGAGCAGGGTTGTCTCCTCTCTGTGTAACATGGGAGCAGGTCTGTCTCCTGGCTGTGTAACATGGGAGCAGGGTTGTCTCCTCTCTGTGTAACATGGGAGCAGGTCTGTCTCCTGGCTGTGTAACATGGGAGCAGGGTTGTCTACTCTCTGTGTAACATGGGAGCAGGTCTGTCTCCTGGCTGTGTAACATGGGAGCAGAGTTGTCTCCTGGCTGTGTAACATGGGAGCAGGGTTGTCTCCTCTCTGTGTAACATGGGAGCAGGTCTGTCTCCTGGCTGTGTAACATGGGAGCAGGTCTGTCTCCTGGCTGTGTAACATGGGAGCAGGGTTGTCTCCTCTCTGTGTAACATGGGAGCAGGGTTGTCTCCTGGCTGTGTAACATGGGAGCAGGTCTGTCTCCTCTCTGTGTAACATGGGAGCAGGTCTGTCTCCTGGCTGTGTAACATGGGAGCAGGGTTGTCTCCTGGCTGTGTAACATGGGAGCAGGGCTGTCTCCTGGCTGTGTAACATGGGAGCAGGTCTGTCTCCTGGCTGTGTAACATGGGAGCAGGTCTGTCTCCTCTCTGTGTAACATAGGAGCAGGGTTGTCTCCTGGCTGTGTAACATGGGAGCAGGTCTGTCTCCTGGCTGTGTAACATGAGAGCAGGGTTGTCTCCTGGCTGTGTAACATGGGAGCAGGTCTGTCTCCTCTCTGTGTAACATGGGAGCAGGGTTGTCTCCTCTCTGTGTAACATAGGAGCAGGGTTGTCTCCTCTCTGTGTAACATGGGAGCAGGGTTGTCTCCTGGCTGTGTAACATGGGAGCAGGGTTGTCTCCTGGCTGTGTAACATGGGAGCAGGGTTGTCTCCTGGCTGTGTAACATGGGAGCAGGGCTGTCTCCTGGCTGTGTAACATGGGAGCAGGTCTGTCTCCTGGCTGTGTAACATGGGAGCAGGTCTGTCTCCTCTCTGTGTAACATAGGAGCAGGGTTGTCTCCTGGCTGTGTAACATGGGAGCAGGTCTGTCTCCTGGCTGTGTAACATGAGAGCAGGGTTGTCTCCTGGCTGTGTAACATGGGAGCAGGTCTGTCTCCTGGCTGTGCAACATGGGAGCAGGTCTGTCTCCTCTCTGTGTAACATGGGAGCAGGGTTGTCTCCTGGCTGTGTAACATGGGAGCAGGGTTGTCTCCTGGCTGTGTAACATGGGAGCAGGTCTGTCTCCTCTCTGTGTAACATGGGAGCAGGTCTGTCTCCTGGCTGTGTAACATGAGAGCAGGTCTGTCTCCTGGCTGTGTAACATGGGAGCAGGACTGTCTCCTGGCTGTGTAACATGGGAGCAGAGTTGTCTCCTCTCTGTGTAACATGAGAGCAGGTCTGTCTCCTGGCTGTGTACTACTGTACTGCACTACTGTGTCTACTGTAAAGAAACAGTAGCTACTCTTCCTGGGGTCCACATTCATATTTTACAATACTTCAATTATGAAAATACATTATATTCACATACACACATTATTTACAAATATACATCTGTATCATTCATACTCATACATGCTACTACAACCACTTAGACACACAAGGCAAAAACCAACAAAACACATAACCACAAACACGAGCTCAAAACTTATCTAATACATACAATTGCTCTATATAATAATTGAATATGTAATTAATTGAGAAAAATAAATTCTCAAGAGAAAAGAAATTCCTTTGCAACAATGAATAGCAAAAACAAAGGCCATGTTATATTTTACAGTTCTTGTGTAAACATAAATAAGTTTAGTTTTTTGTTAAAGCATGTTTTATTACTTTGTGAAATCAAAAAATGTGTTAATGAATTCCATGCCACCATTGCTCTGTAATGTGTAACATGGGAGCAGGGCTGATCTCCTCGCTGCAAATAAAGTGCATATTGAGATTTAAGGGCGAGAGCACACGCTGTATTGAACTCATCTGGCGCTCTCTCCCTCTCTATCACTCTCTTATGGCCCAATCCCACCGCAGCTAGTAGCGCGGTCCCGCTCCGCTCGACTCGACTTTTGGTCTCATCCCACCGGTATAAACCGGCCCAGCTCGGTTTGATTTGGGGCTGAGTCGTGCTACTTTTAGTACCTGCCTCGTCGGGGTTCTATTCTGCCAACCCGGGTTCATACGGTGACGTGAAAACATTGTAGACGACTGATTGGTCAGGCAGAATCGTGTTTACTCTCTAACCTACTGACTGTCAATGCAGCGCTGCATACCAGTTTACTTACCTTCTCTTCTCTTCTATTATGCTTTTCCATCAGTCTTTTGTTTTGCTGCCTTCGCCTCTGGTGAAATAAAATCGGCGCGGTGGTTTCAATTGTCCAAAAGTCCGCTGCTCTGAAGCGCTTGTGTAGTTAGTGCTGCGTCGGCTCCGCTAGGCCGCAGGCGCTTGGTGAAGCCACGGTTTTGCCTGGTGAGAGGCCGCGGGGGTAGAGGCTTCACTCTAGCGCAAACCCCGTCCCTCGCGCCCGTCCCTCGTGCAGCGCTTGTGAGTTTTGACTAACAACAAAGTGATATCCATTCTCCTGGTCGATTGTCACTTTTGCCCATGTACACTGTAACACCCGCCCAACATGCTGTGATGCTATGAGCTGGCTGCTCAGGCCAGGATCAAGGACTGTGGTCATGCACTGCTCTCTCTCTCTCTCTCTCTCTCTCTCTCTCACACGCACACACACACACACACACACACACACACACACACACACACACACACACACACACACACACACTGTAGGTAATTTAGAGGCACCAGTATTTCATAAACAGTTTAAAAGTTCTGTGTATGGATTTAATTGTAACGTTATGTTATAGCCTATTTCAGAACATGGGCGGAGGGCAGATATGCGGTCGCTATGACGACCAGGTGTGGGCGGGGGCAGATGAAGGGCGGTCGAAGCAGAACGTCCATCGGGTTGAAGCAAGTAGAGCCGAGTGGTGACGGGCTGTGCAGGGCTGTAAAATGTGGTGGAATTGAGCCACAAGTCTCTCTCTCTTTTCCATTTCTCCCTTCCTTTCTTCCGAGCACTCAGGATGTGCCATATGCAGCACGTTGCTTTGATTTAGGCTTGGCCCAGATCTGCTACCTAATGAGCTGCGCGCTCAAATCAATAATTCACTCAAGTCTGAATCAAATCCGGGGTGATCAGAAGAATGTAACCAGTGCCCTCTTCCGCAGCCTCCATGCTTCTTCTGCCATTAGCTTTGTCACCTTTTGTCTCCTCCTTCTTCGCTTTGAGTTTATTTCAATCTCTTTTACAAGACGCTCCTTTGACTCACCTGACCCTCTTTGCCATCCGTGAAAGGAAGACTAATATATCTTACTACAGAGAGATGACTTTCTTTGCACTTGATCGTGCCACTTTAACCCATTGACACCTGATGCAGCATTTGCGTGTATATCCCTCATTTGTGTGCGTATCCCTTTAAGACCGCGAACCGCGTTATAGCGGTTGGCGGTCTTAAAGGGATACACACACAAATGCTCCATCAGGTATCAATGGGCTAAACAAAGGTTGAAATCACATTCATGTTACCATTATACAGCTATTCTGGTGAGGAAAAGCATACTGTAGATACCAGGATATGTGTGCCCACACCTGAGTTTTGTCATTGCCAGAGAGTAGTAGTGTGATAGCACTAACTGATGCTGACAAAATGAGAAAATAAAGTAATTATTTTCTGTTCTAAAAACAAAACTCTTCACTGTAAACTACTGTGAGCTCAAGTGCTAATTAGATTAGCGGTACACTAAGTAAACACAGCCTTAGGACTCATACACACTTTCAGCTTTAAACAATAGGAAAGGCTGTCCTCTCTCTAAAATAGTCAAATCAACACCTCAAGGGGGATGCAAAATTGCAAACACCAAAAGTGTTGGAAATATTGAGAAAACTATTCAAGGATCTCTGATTTGGGTGCATATAGTGAACAGTAATAGATATGTTTTCCAGTGTATAAGACCCTAAAATCACAGTTCAAAGTTCAAGTTCAAGCCCCCTTCCCTCCAGAAAGTTGGCATGGCACTACATTTGTAGTCACTACAAAGATTACTTTTGGCCTTTTTTAGACTGGGCATACATCCAAGTCACTCTGATATAGATCTGAATTAGTACAGGTTTACAAGAAGCGCATTATTGAAAGGGCAAATTGTATGTGTATAGGCTAGTTACATGTACTACCAATCTTGTTGGCATTTGAACATGCTATAGTCTTGCTCAGTCATTTGAAATATTGTGCCTTTGTTTACATCATCCATACTGTATACGTGATGTCCACAAAAATCATCACATGTATTCATATTTCATTTGAACTCATCACAATCTCTCTCTCCACAGTTCCACCTGATGACCCGGTGATAGTGGGCGGGGCGGTGGTGAGTCTACGGGCCGGTGACCACCTGAACCTCACATGCCATGCTGACAACGCCAAACCTGCTGCCTCCATCATCTGGATACGCAACGGCCTGGTTCTGAGTGGTGCCATGTACTCTAAGGTATGGTAGAGGACTAACCTACTAAAATTAGGCCACGTTCACACTACAGGCAAATCTGATTTGCTGATAAAGTCATTAATCATCATTATCTTGATTGGTTTCCCAAATCTGATTTGGGAGTGTGTCCGCACTGCCACAAATCTGATTCTCAAGTCGGATATGTGTGTCCAGACCTAAACAGCCTACCTGCATGGGTTGCTATGGTAACGACGTGGGCATCAGTAAATACGTACGTTGGTGACGTGGTTTTCCTGCGCAGAAGCATTTGATGACGAGTTGCGAGTGACGTTCAAATCAGATTTGGTGCATCTGCGCGTCCGCATTCAAGTCACATCAGTCGAAAGCAGATTGGAAACTACCTCCATATGTGGTTTGGGACAAGTGACACAAATCAGACTTGGAGCGTCCAGACTCATAAAACCAATCTGGATAAAGTCATTAATAGGTCACTAAAGTTCACAAATCAGATTTGGCCTCCTAGTCTGAACATGGCCTTAGAGTTTGGGTGCCATGTGGATTACCTGGATGACAGTACAGTATTTAGTTAGGTAATAGTCTCTCCCCAGACTCAAATATTACGTTGAATCGCTGTGCTCCGCATACTACATAAATGAGTGTTCCACTTCACTGCTGTTGTGAAGGGGGAACTACAGGTCGTAGTACTAATGAGAGAGTGGTTCATTTTCAAAAGTCAACAGAGTCAGGTCGGGTGAGCGCACCTGATCGCTAAAGTCATTACTGATTGGTGGGTTCAGGATTCCGAACCCCTGGCCTAGAGCAGTGGTTCTCAAAGTGGGGTCAAAAGGGGGAACAATTTATTTTCACTATAATTCTATCCATAAGTAACACAATGACAGAATGTATGCAGATTTTGGTCACGGGTTTCATACACTTTCTGTAATAAAACATCTAAAAGCAAAGATATGATCTGATCAAATTTGTTCAAATGTCCGTGGTCTAATTTGTGTCAGTTTAAGGGTCCTTGACATGACAAAGTTTGAGAACCACTGGCCTACAGGGTCAATGAATGGAGGATCCAGTCAACATGGGCCTATATTTTGTCCTGGAACTAACCATCACCTTAAAGGAGAGGACACGTGAAGCCCAATACTGAATGTTCTTCTTGCAGCAGCTTGAAGAAACTCAACATCTCACAAACAATGTTTTTTTTTATATATTTTATTTTAAATTTTTAGAGAACAATATACAAACAAGACAAACAGGCTCAGACAAACATACATCAACATTGCAACATGGCGCTATCAGCCACATACTGTAATGTTATATGTGCTTATATATATATATACCGTATATATATATAAAAAAAGTGCATGGGGTCCTGCGCAAAGGGTCCATGAGATACCAGCTGGGCGAGCCAACCGTCACCCCTAACCTCAGTTACTGGTCATTCTTAACCTCATTGAAGGAGGCCAGAAACAGGTCCCAGATAGTTGAGAACCTCCCAAGCGTGTTGGTTCTCAGGGACCTGAGTTTCTCCATCTGTACAACAGAGATCATGTCCATCAGCCACACCTGAAAAGAAGGTGAAGAGGAGGACTTCCATTCCTTCAGAATGAGTCTTTTGGCTGTCTGTTGTCCCCAATGCAATGTCAGAGATTGTTGCACACAGCTGTAGGGAAGTTCAGTGAGGACTCCGAGCAGCCGAAGATGGCGACTTCTGCCTCCAGTTGTAGGGTTATTTTGTAGACTTTAGAGTACCGGTCAAATATTTTGGCCCAGAATCCTGTTAGTGAAGGGCAGAACCAGAAGGCATGAGATAGTGTGTCTCACAACACAATGTGAATCCAATGTTTGCACTTTAGCAGTTGAAAGAATCTTCATGTCCCCTATCATCACAGTCTGGTTGGATGCCACCACCATCTGCTCCAAGGACAGCATCCATTGTGTTGCCCACATTAACTGAGTGGGTGATTGTTTTTTTGGATGCCAGTTGTTCCTGTTAAAAGAATTGCACGACTAGGTGAACTAAAAGCCAGCAAGGACGCGGGTAACAACACTGCACACCCCCATACCAGGCAGCCATCTGCTGTAGAGACCTTCAGCCTACAGAGGTGGTGGTCCATTAGGCTGAAGACCACCCAACACCCACTAACCAAACATTTAATTCTATTTATTATCACCCACACGTGCACTTTAATAATTTATAAGTGCAACAGTGGGTGATGATAATGTCAGCACAACTTGGAAGCTTTTGGAACTTTCAGGCTCAGCAATGATCCCTGCATGGCCTTATAATGTGCATCATTTATTTATTTATTTCATCCTTTCACCTCATCCTATCCTGTTTAACTGCCTCATGGCCCACTTGTCCAATAGAGACACTGCATGAAATAGGCCACGCCCATTACGGGGGAAAAGCTCCGTTCATTTCCACACCCCAGCGTCATTTTCCTTGAATTAAACATAGCTAAAAGCTGTTGTGTGGTGGGGCTGCGCAGACAACGAATGTAAAAAATCGCCAGTTAAAGTTTTTTTGTACTCCTGAGCAAAACACGGAAGCCATTGAGAATTGGCGAGAAGAAAAATGTGGATCTAGCTGTCAAGGAAGTAAGTTGGAGTGTTCATCTTCCGTATATACGATCTTTTTGTGCAACACGCAACCATGCACGTGACATAGGAGAACGGCAGGATTGGAGGGGGGCTTTCTGTTTTCCCCCGTCTTGGGCGTGGCTTCTGAAGGATGACGCGTTACGCAGTGTGTCTATGCTGCTACTGGACACCTCCGCTACAGCTGTATACCATGCTAACGGAATGCAAAATAGTAAATCAACATTGAATGTACTGTATCATTTTAGAGTAATGTGTACTCTACAGAGTCCTATCACTCTTGTTATCATTACTTTACTATATAGATTATTGATATATCTCCCAACCTTGGTTAATCACAGGTAGGCTACAGTCTTGGTTAAGCCTATGGTCTCAGATAGCAATCACCTCAAAAGTACACTAGTGGACCAGACAGACAGGGGAGTAAATACAGACAGGGAAGTAAATATTCTTTCTATAAAGCCTGGTAGAGGTCTAGGTAGCTTGTCAAAGCAGCACTTCAGGAATACATAAAATTTCGAAGCTCACCTCAAAACAAACTGACAGCCACATTACTCAGCATCACACTGAAATGTGGATAGGATCGTTTCCTTACATAAAATACAGATAGATTTGTGCAATGGCTTTGAGTAAGCAATGGCACATGCACCTCATAGGGACATTCTCTATCCTCTTGCACCCCTCCACAGGGAGGTCAGGTTGAACTATATTACATCATAGGGACCAGTGTTGGGCAAGTTACTTTCAAAATGTAATATACTACATATTACTAATTACTTTCATTTGAAAGTAATAAGTTACTTTACAATGTTACTTTCTGTGTAAAGTAACTCGTTACTTATTACACTACTTTTGCATTACTTTTACCACAACAACAGCAGCAGCAGAATGACATCGCCGCCCCGGAACCATTCCGGAAAAAATATTTCAACCGCCTTGAAGTCAGTGTAAACAATCCAAAATTCTAAATTTTATTCTTTTCCTTTGTTATTGTCATCTGTAGTGGTTATTTGCATAAAAACACACAATTTGATTAGGAAATTATTGTATCTTTTTTTAAATATGTGCTTTGATTTAATCAAATGTAACTAAATTTGTAACTGGAGTTACTTGACAAAGTATAAATAAAGTATAATATTACTGAAATCCTATAAGTAATAAGTTATATTACTGAGTTACTGCTAAAAGTAATATATTACATGTAATAAGTTACTTTTGTAATGCGTTACCCCCCAACACACTGATAGGGACTCAGTGCCTTGCTGCAAGGACAGTGGAGGCTTGTTGAAAGTGGGTCTGGTTTTTCTCTGATCATTAGATCACCCTGCTGCTCAATGCAGATGCCCAACGCGGCGTGTTGTTTTTCATGTACTTGGAGTAGTGATGACAATGAGCACTCATGCAGAGAAATTATCCTCCTGCTGTCTCTAGTGGGGAGTCTACTGACAAGTGTCTGTGTCTGTGTGTTTAGCTGTAAAAAAAAGAGTGTTGTCAAGACATCTAATCAATAAACTGTTATTGACAACCATAAAGTAGAGAGCAACTTGCTCTGCCAACATAGCTGCGACAGCACGCTCCTGTAGGTTCTCCCTCTACAACATCCGCAAAATCCGTCCCTTCCTCACAAGAGAAGCGACTCAACTCCTGGTCCAGTCACTTATCGTCCCTCGCCTGGACTACTGCAACGTGCTCCTGGCTGGCCTACCTGCCACCGACATCCGACCGCTTCAGCTCATTCAGAACGCTGCAGCCCGTCTGGTATTCAACCAACCCAAATTCTCTCATGTCACTCCCCTCTTCCGGGACCTCCACTGGCTTCCCATCTCAGCTCGCATCAAATTCAAGACACTGGTACTGGCCTACAGGGCAGTACACCAGTCAGCTCCCCTGTACCTGCAATCTATGGTCAGGTTCCAAACCTCTCACCGCTCCCTTCGCTCCTCTACCAGTGCAGGGCGCCTCGCTCCTCCTTCGCTACGGGCGCTCAAAAGTCGCTCATCCCGATCTCGACTCTTCTCGTCCCTGGCACCCCAATGGTGGAACGAGCTGCCACCTTCGGTCAGGACTGCTGAATCACTGCCGATCTTTCGGAAAAGACTAAAGACTCACCTTTTCAGGCTCCACCTGGGCCCTTCTTGATCTAACTTCTTTCTCTCTCTTCTTTCTCTCTCTTTATTTAATATAAAAAAAAAAAATAAAAAAAAAATACTAAACTAAAACTCGTACCACTGTTCCTTCAGGATTTGTAGTTGTCATAGACTGTGCTCCATAGTTGATTGCTCTATTGCTGACAAAAAGTGTGTTACTGTAAGTCGCTTTGGATGAAAGCGTCTGCCAAATGACGTAATGTAATGTAATGTAACAGTCAATCTGTTTGCCTCTTCCTCATACACACTCCACCGTGACAAGGGCAAACGTGCTAGAATAACAATAACAAATAGAAATAGAGTTTGTGATTGAATTTGTTGGCTATTTGTATGTGGCTATTACTGCTACTCTGTCTATATCATTTAGCTCTTAATAACGCTTCGTTAAAAAAAAATACCTGTATTATGATTCGATTTTTCCCCATTCCGCAAAATCAATCAATCAATCAAGCAATGCCATCTCTGATATATCAGTATTAGAACAATCACTTCAAATCAACGTTTAATGACTTCAAATATTGGATGAGATCAGATGAGCAAACCAGATCGAGCTCTGGGCCGGCCAACAAGGATGTGCATTTGATTAGAAGGTATTCTTTTTATGAGCCATGATGAAAGGCCGACTCTCCTCCCTCCTTATAGGTTGAGGCCACGTCTCGTCATAGATGCTGGTTTAGCTGGCTCAGCCTGGCTGGGGGCGTGGTCAGGGTGGGGTAAAAACCCCCCTTCTATCCATTCAGCAAAGGTAGAATTTAGCTGATAGCCCAGCCCAGGCAGACACGATCGGGGGTTTAACCATCGCAGTAAACGCACATCTGAGCAGACGTCTTGTGTTCTGCTCTAGAACCCCCAAACCTGTAGTTTAGAGCCGCAGCACCGTCTTTTGGTGAGTCAGCCCATGAGATATATACCGTAAATTCCGGACTATAAGCCGCACCTTTTTTCCCGTTTTTTGGCCTTTTTTGGCCCCTGCGGCTTATATAACGGTGCGGCTTATCTATGGATTTTTTCAAAAAAAAAAAAAAAAAAAAATCTCTTTTTTAGCACTCTTTCTAACTATAAATCCTATATAACTATACTAAGTTTTAATTTCCTCTCTTGCCCTCTTTTCACCACACTGTATGACACTGTATGACACTGTGTGCACTGTAAAAAACAACACAGGTGGTGTTGTGTTATGTTGTTTTGTTGAAATGTTAATAAATGGGAGCTTCCTCAAACAGCCATCTCTTTCCCGACAATCCCCTCTGTGCATGAACCCTTACATATGGTAATTAAACATTAAAACACAAAAAAAAAAAAAAAAAAAAAACATTAAAACACCCGCGGCTTATAGTCCGGTGCGGCTTATATAAGAAAAAAATAGTCAACTTTGCAGGTGCGGCTTATAGTCCGGAATTTACGGTAGGCGGTTTTACCCCACTCGCGCGCCAGCCGTTTAACATTTTGTGGGCGTTCCCAGACATGCGGACTGTCTCTATAGAAGAAATTGCATCCCTCTCTCCCTCCACTGCTCCTGTGCACCTTCCTTCAAACACCTCAAGAAGGTTTGCTATATCAATGTAATGACAGCTGATATGTTTAATTTGATCCGCAGGGCAGACGTTATGCTTTAAACATGACAAAAAACTTGAGGAAGCGTTCCAATCTCCTGAATGATGGATGTGGTCTCGGGCCGTTTGTTCACTTTGTTCTGTCCTGGGCTGGAAACAGAACCCCAAGAGGCACATTTTAAAGGCATATTCCCCCCCGGGTGCAATCTGAGTGAAAGTCAACTGGCCCTGGGGTCGGCCTTATAGCTGCAGCAGCAGGTCACTGGAGAGCAGCCCGGGCTCACTCACTGGATTCATTAGAAGTCCATAAATTAGACAGAGCACAGACCTTTTAACATGTTTATTAAAGGCAGATACATCCTCATCCTCAACCATTAATATTCCATACATGCCACTTTACATCACGCTGTAAGGCAGTATGAACATGCCATTTCCTAAATGGGTTGCTTATAGTGAATTGGAATGTTTCATGTAATCTAATGTTATGTATGTATGTATGTATGTATGTATGTATGTATGTCACAATCAGAATCACTTTTATTGCCACAGTATGCAAGTTACATATGAGGAATTTGTCTTAGTGTCTGTATGCAGCGTAGCGGTTACATCAATATACAGAGATAAGAAGTAGGAAGATAACTAAAGACAATCACAAAGTTGCAAGTGCAATCAAATCAAATCAATATATACAATATGTACATGAGTGGTGAAGTGTTCTGTGGACGATAAATATGAATTTCCGTTGGATTTACATGAGATTTACAGACTGAGTTAAATATATGTTAAATAGGCAGTGGATTTACATGAATTTACAGTCTAGTCAGGGCCGGCCCGCCCTGTATGCGAACCAAGCGGCTGCCTAGGGCCCCGGGAGTTGGGGGGGCCCCCCAAATTTTTTTTTTTTTTTTTTTTTTTTTTTTATTTATTTATTTTTTTTTTTTTTAAATAAACATAGGCTATAATATTATATAGGCTGTGTGTGGTAGTTAAAACATAGGTTGACGTTTATTTATGTTTGTAGTTTAAACAAAAACATAAATACTGTAGGCTACATACAACACAAAAGGGTGTTATTTACCTTTTGTCGCCACCTGGTGAGTAAATATATATGTAACTAAAACCATTAAAATTGACAACCGGTCCTGCATGTATCTACCGGTCCTTGGCACAAAAAAGGTTGGGAACCCCTGGTTTAACTGACCTGGCAACCCCTATGGCTGCTGGGTTCTACACGCTTGCTTGACACTGATAGGGGTACAAACGAGCGTCATTGTCATGTTTGTTTGTTTTAAATATTCTTCTAAATATGGCTAAAAGTCCAAAAACGTCAAATTTTCTTCGGCGCTGCCCTAGCGGGCAGCACCGAGAGTCCCCTCCTTACAGCACCCCCTACTTAAAAGTACTTCCAGCACGGATGCCCCCAAACCCCCGCCCCTGGGAGGGGGGCCCCTGATCTATATCCTGCTTAGGGCCCCCAGATGGCTAGGGCCGGCCCTGAGTCTAGTGTATGTCTAGTCTAGTGTATGCGTATGTAAGTACAGCATTTTCCTTGACTGTCAATCATTTACCATATAAATGTAGCCGTGCACAAAAGGATCGCTAGAAGATCATATAGCTACAATGTATACTTAGTCGTGTGAGTAAGTGCATGCGTGCATTGGTGTGTGTGTGTGCGTGTGTGTGTGTATGTGTGTGTGTGTGTGTGGGTGTGTGGGTGGGTGGGTGGGTGGAGGGGGGTGTGTGTGAAACTTCAGCAGCATATTCATGACGCGAACAGAAGCCTTTTAAACTGTTGCATCTCACACTCATGACGCGTGATGCAAGCCTTGTATCAGTTCCCATTTGGTATTCATGTAAACATCACCCCCTGTACTGGCCTCCCTCCACTGGCTGCCTGTTCGTTCGATTCGTTCGAATCCATTTTAAGATTTGATTGTTTGCTTTTAAATCGCTAAGTGGATTAGCCCCAACCTATCTCTCTGAGCTTTTAACTCCGTATGCGCCGACTAGAGCTGCTTTCACACATGTTTGGAATTCAGGAGTTATCTAGAGGCCATACGGATGGCTGTCAGGTGTGAATGTCTGCATGCGGCTCATGCGCGCTCCCGCGGAGCCTCGTCCTAGACGGAGGGATGTGTACCCCCAGCCGTAGTCGCAGAAGCGTATTGTCCCCCCCCCCCCTCCAGAGCTCCGTGAGCTCGTGAGTGCATGAGGACAGAGACGATCGTGACAGATTATTATTATATAAATAGTCGATGTGAATGAGCGAGCAAAAAACACATGCCATTTGGTTTTCAAATGAAGCTCAAAACTGCTCCGTGTGCGACAGCCAACATGTTGCGGATTGCTGGATTGAAAGGCTCATGGCTCTGATCTGATTTCATGTCTGCTTCGCACAGCACACACATTTAATAAGCATTTTTGGACGCGAGGGTCGTCCCGCTTCCCAGTATTGGACATCGCTAGGTAGGGTATCTGGATCTGGTTGCGTTCATGTCTTTGATTTAACGTTTACACAGCGTTCGCGCAAATTCCAAGTAGCGTCAAGTCAGGCAGTATAAAACGAAAACTTCCGGGTATAACCTTCGCAATAATGGCAATTAAATAAAGTAAATGCACGTGTAATGTTTTTTTGTGTGTGTTTCGAAAGATACAGAACGGAGATAAACTGGAAGAATATCTGCTCCCTTCGAAAAGTCAATTTTAACCCGTAGTGAGTCGACATTCTGATTTTTTGTTACTAAGTAATACAACATTTATTTTATTTTGAAGGTAAAAACGTCTAGCTTCCTGTATTCTGTATAATTCTAGTAGGTTTGAGGCATTTTAGGACTGAACATAGCAAAGACCTGTTTTGTTTGTACTGCTTGCGACTCGAGGAAATCGATGCATCTGGGCGTGAGTTGTAGGGTTGTTTAATTAATTACTTACTAACGTTATGCGCAAACGATTATATGCCGTGAACGTTAGGCAGTTATCACCCATTATGTATTTTTAGTTTTCACAACTGTGTGGTCATGCCCAAATTCCCCCACCCCCGCCGCCCGCCCCCTCTCTACTTTACAAACTCTGCGGAGGTGCTACTCATGTGTGAATGCAACATGCCTCATGTGTGAAAGGGTACACTTCACCTATCATCCGGGGCAGGCTCAGTGGGGGGCAACCCTGACCTGATCCGGAGTTCATGTGTGAAAGTGGCTTAGGTCACTCAGGTCCGCTGACCAGTCTCTCCTGGCCGTCCAGAAGGCAAGGCTCAAGCTCAGGGGAGATCAGCCCCCAAACTGTGGAAGGAGCTCCCGCTGCATGTTAGGCTGGCCCCGCCCCTACACTGCCCATCTTTAAAGTCCCTGGAAACCAAAATCCACAAAAACCTTCTAACTATTACATTTAAATTAAATTCACTTATGTGAGTAATTGTGTGCCTCAGAAATTAATTGACATTACTTTCAACCCTAACCCCAAAAATCGACACTTTTCTACAAGGTTTGGATTTCCACTTCCTCATTGAAGAGAGCGGTGCGCGTGGTGCTAAAATGCATGATCTTATCACGTCATAAGATTTAATACGCATGCACGCACACGCGCACACACACTGACACACACACAGTAGAGCAGCGGCAGAGATCTCTTCCTCTCTGTAAACCCTCTCTGTCTGTGCTATGCGCCGAGCAACGCGCGAACACACACACACACACACACACACTCCATCTCTCTTTCCTTCTCTCTCTCTCCGTTAACGGAGAGAGAGGTCTCCTCCGAGCAGGTCTCCTCCAGCAGGTCTCTTCCGAGAGAGAGAGAGGAGACCTGCTGCAGACGGGACACGCCCACACAGTCTGCGGGAGAAAATACACTCTAAAATCTAATTGATTCTCATGACTTTTGCCATGACTGTCAAACCTAAATTTATATACTTTGCGACCTTCATCATCGTTCAAATTTGGCTGGTGGCTAATTAACACATTCACTGCCAACAACGTGTAAACACGTTTTCAGAATCCAGCTGTTGACTGCCAACAACGTGTTAACACGTTTTCAGAATCGATTTTTTTTTTTTGACGGTGGATCGTTGATCTGGCCCTTTTGCATCTTCTATTATACTGTTAGAGCCGCCGGGCGTGTGCAATCCATTCCGCCGACCCACTGAGTGGCGACGGTGCTCAGACTATTGAGTGTTGTTTGGCCAGAAACGCACGCATTCCAGCTGAGCTCAACCGAGGACCCAGAAGCGAACGAGCCTCATTCTCATACTGTAGGCGAAAACCTTTCACACGGGCGCACGGCGGTGGGGGGTTCCAAAGGTGGACTGGGTGGAAAGCACACTTTGAAGCGCGCAGCATAAAGCCTAGAGTCACACAAGGCTTCGTCAAAGCTCTCAACCGAAAATCCAAGAACGGATTAAGCCACATCCACGCTCGCCGACGAGGGGCCGCCAGAGAGGGAGGCTGCTGCTCACTGCTCAGACAGGCAGGAGAGACTGGCTTGTGACTGACAAACGCTGCTGAAATCCACCAGACACGCCCACGGAGGGAGGAGTTGTAAGGAGAGGGGGTGCGGGTGCTGCTATGGAGGAAATTACTGTTCAGAACTATATTGTTTATGTCTGATGTCTCACTGATGCCAAAAATAAATGGTTAAAGTGACTATTTGATTGAATTTCACAAAACTGCGATTATCTCAGCTTTTTGTCTCAGACGCTGAAACCATGCTGTACTCAACGGCTAATATCTACATAACTACTAACTCTACAAACTAACTCTTTTAGACAGAGAAAGCACACATTCTATTAGTACTTTTGTGAACTTTGTGTTCACAAAGTCCAAGCAGAAAATTATCCTTGGCTCTTGTAAAATGAGCCAGAATCCTCAAAAAAACCCTCTGGCAAAAGCTACCTACAGTAAAAAAAAAAAAAGGCTGGCAGTGAATGTGTTAACATAGGTTCCTGTGATGTGATGAACTCAAAATGCTAAATAATAAAATAAAAAAAATCTGGTTTCCAGGGATTTTAAATCTCACCTCAAAACACACCTTTACGACTTGGTGTTTCATTAGAACCTACAGTAGTATGGGAGCCGCGTTTTTTTTCTACTTTCTGTTTTTTGTCACTATTTTAACTTCTGTCTTACTTGTCTGTGCTGAGTATTTTCTTTTGTCACTGCTGTTTTTGTTTGAGTGTACAGCACTTTGGTCAACTCTGTTGTTTTAAATGTGCTTTATAAATAAAGTGGATTGGATTTGATTGGATGTAAAGGCCGGGGAAAAGCACGCTGAAAGGAGGAGGAAACACGTGTGATGGAGGAGCAGCAAACAGCATGCCCAGCCAGCTCGCCATAACACAATGTTGACATTGTATGTTTCTGCAATCAACACATACAGATCAATGTTTCTGAACCACAAATACATGACCAGTGTTGGGCAAGTTACTTTCAAAATGTAATATACTACATATTACTAGTTACTTTCATTTGAAAGTAATAAGTTACTTTACAATATTACTGTCTGTGTAGAGTAACTCGTTACTTATTATTACACTACTTTTGCATTACTTTCACTGTAATAACAGCAGTAGCAGAATGACATCGCCCGAAAAATAATTTCAACCATCTTGAAGTCAGTGTAAACAATACAAAATTCTAAATGTTATCCTTTTCCTTTGTTATTGTCATCTATAGTGGTTATTTGCATAAAAACACAGTTTGATTAGGAAATGATTTAAATATGTGCTTTGATTAGAAAAAATGTAACTCAATTTGTAACTTGAGTTACTTGACAAAGTAACTGGTATAATATTACTGAAATCCTATAAGTAATAAGTTATATTACTGAGTTACTGCTAAAAGTAATATATTACATGTAATATGTTACTTTTGTAATGAGTTACCCCCAACACTGTACATGACAGAGTCTGATATTGGCGGCCAGTAAGGGGTGGATGGAGGGGGGGTACACATTTGCCTTTCACCGTTTTCGTGTCCCAGCATGTTCAAAGTCTACATTTCAACCATAAATCACAATTAACGTTTTTTGTGATTTAAGCCAACCCAAACCATAACCCTCACCTAAGTTATTTTACTTGCCTAGGCTGCAAGGTTTTTATATTAACCCACGGTTTTGATTCAAATGCACCTTCATATTGTAGGTTTGGAGAAATGCCATGTTTTAGAAAGGTCAAATGCAGTTTTGTTACCAAAGAAAAGTATGTATACCTGTTTGCAGGCCAATGTGTTGTTATTCTGCTGACTGGGTTGGCATGCAGTGTTTGAAAAGGCAGCTTAACTCATTGATACCTGGTGTAGCATTTGTGTGTGTATCCCTTTAAGACGGTCTTAAAGCGATACGCACACAAATGAGGGATATACACACAAATGCTGCATCATCAGGTATCAATGGGCTAAGTTCCAACACAGATTTATATGGCATGTTTTTCACTTTAAAAATGTCAATATCCAGCTGGACTTTTCTATTGATTTTGCATTATAAGCTGCACTCCTATATCCCACATGAGACATTATGAGAACTGATATAAGGCTTGTATCCGTATTCATGAATATGACAGCCCATACAAATGCTAACAAGATGCTGTGTGGTAGGCTAGTGTGGCTGGCTACACTAACAAGATGCTGTGTAGTAGGCTAGTGTGGCTACACTAACAAGATGCTGTGTGGTAGGCTAGTGTGGCTACACTAACAAGATGCTGTGTGGTAGGCTAGTGTGGTTACACTAACAAGATGCTGTGTGGTAGGCTATGTGGTTACACTAACAAGATGCTGTGTGGTAGGCTATGTGGCTACACTAACAAGATGCTGTGTGGTAGGCTAGTGTGGCTACACTAACAAGATGCTGTGTGGTAGACTATGTGGCTACACTAACAAGATGCTGTGTGGTAGGCTAGTGTGGTTACACTAACAAGATGCTGTGTAGTAGGCTAGTGTGGCTACACTAACAAGATGCTGTGTGGTAGGCTAGTGTGGCTACACTAACAAGATGCTGTGTGGTAGACTATGTGGTTACACTAACAAGATGCTGTGTGGTAGGCTAGTGTGGCTACACTAACAAGATGCTGTGTGGTAGACTATGTGGTTACACTAACAAGATGCTGTGTGGTAGGCTAGTGTGGCTACACTAACAAGATGCTGTGTGGTAGGCTAGTGTGGCTACACTAACAAGATGCTGTGTGGTAGGCTAGTGTGGTTACACTAACAAGATGCTGTGTGGTAGGCTAGTGTGGCTACACTAACAAGATGCTGTGTGGTAGACTATGTGGCTACACTAACAAGATGCTGTGTGGTAGGCTAGTGTGGTTACACTAACAAGATGCTGTGTGGTAGACTATGTGGCTACACTAACAAGATGCTGTGTGGTAGGCTAGTGTGGTTACACTAACAAGATGCTGTGTGGTAGGCTATGTGGCTACACTAACAAGAGGCTGTGTGGTAGGCTATGTGGCTACGCTAACAAGATGCTGTGTGGTAGGCTATGTGGCTACGCTAACAAGATGCTGTGTCGTAGGCGGTGTGGTTACACTAACAATATGCTGTGTGGTAGGCTATGTGGTTACACTAACAAGATGCTGTGTGGTAGGCTATGTGGCTACGCTAACAAGATGCTGTGTCGTAGGCGGTGTGGTTACACTAACAATATGCTGTGTGGTAGGCTATGTGGTTACACTAACAAGATGCTGTGTGGTAGGCTATGTGGCTACGCTAACAAGATGCTGTGTCGTAGGCGGTGTGGTTACACTAACAATATGCTGTGTGGTAAGCTATGTGGTTACACTAACAAGATGCTGTGTGGTAGGCTATGGGGCTACACTAACAAGATGCTGTGTGGTAGGCGGTGTGGTTACACTAACAATATGCTGTGTGGTAGGCTATGTGGCTACGCTAACAAGATGCTGTATCGTAGGCGGTGTGGTTACACTAACAATATGCTGTGTGGTAGGCTATGTGGTTACACTAACAAGATGCTGTGTGGTAGGCGGTGTGGCTACACTAACAATATGCTGTGTGGTAGGCTATGTGGTTACACTAACAAGATGCTGTGTGGTAGGCGGTGTGGTTACACTAACAAGATGCTGTGTGGTAGGCTATGTGGTTACACTAACAAGATGCTGTGTGGTAGGCGGTGTGGTTACACTAACAAGATGCTGTGTGGTAGACTATGTGGTTACACTAACAAGATGCTGTGTGGTAGGCGGTGTGGTTACACTAACAATATGCTGTGTAGTAGGCTATGTGGTTACACTAACAAGATGCTGTGTGGTAGGCGGTGTGGCTACACTAACAATATGCTGTGTGGTAGGCTATGTGGCTCCACTAACAAGATGCTGTGTGGTAGGCTATGTGGTTACACTAACAAGATGCTGTGTGGTAGGCGGTGTGGTTACACTAACAAGATGCTGTGTGGTAGACTATGTGGCTACACTAACAAGATGCTGTGTGGTAGGCGGTGTGGTTACACTAACAATATGCTGTGTGGTAGGCTATGTGGTTACACTAACAAGATGCTGTGTGGTAGGCGGTGTGGTTACACTAACAATATGCTGTGTGGTAGGCTATGTGGCTACACTAACAAGATGCTGTGTGGTAGACTATGTGGCTACACTAACAAGATGCTGTGTGGTAGGCTATGTGGCTCCACTAACAAGATGCTGTGTGGTAGGCTATGTGGTTACACTAACAAGATGCTGTGTGGTAGACTATGTGGCTCCACTAACAATATGCTGTGTGGTAGGCTATGTGGCTCCACTAACAAGATGCTGTGTGGTAGACTATGTGGCTACACTAACAAGATGCTGTGTGGTAGGCTAGTGTGGCTACACTAACAAGATGCTGTGTGGTAGGCTATGTGGTTACACTAACAAGATGCTGTGTGGTAGACTATGTGGCTACACTAACAAGATGCTGTGTGGTAGGCTATGTGGCTCCACTAACAAGATGCTGTGTGGTAGGCTATGTGGCTCCACTAACAAGATGCTGTGTGGTAGGCTATGTGGTTACACTAACAAGATGCTGTGTGGTAGACTATGTGGCTCCACTAACAAGATGCTGTGTGGTAGGCTATGTGGCTAAGCTAACAAGATGCTGTGTGGTAGGCTATGTGGCTCCACTAACAAGATGCTGTGTCGTAGGCGGTGTGGTTACACTAACAATATGCTGTGTGGTAGGCTATGTGGTTACACTAACAAGATGCTGTGTCGTAGGCGGTGTGGTTACACTAACAATATGCTGTGTGGTAGGCTATGTGGTTACACTAACAAGATGCTGTGTGGTAGGCTATGTGGTTACACTAACAAGATGCTGTGTGGTAGGCTATGTGGTTACACTAACAAGATGCTGTGTGGTAGGCTATGTGGCTACGCTAACAAGATGCTGTGTGGTAGACTATGTGGCTACACTAACAAGATGCTGTGTGGTAGGCTATGTGGTTACACTAACAAGATGCTGTGTGGTAGGCTATGTGGTTACACTAACAAGATGCTGTGTGGTAGGCTATGTGGTTACACTAACAAGATGCTGTGTGGTAGGCTATGTGGCTACGCTAACAAGATGCTGTGTGGTAGGCTATGTGGTTACACTAACAAGATGCTGTGTCGTAGGCGGTGTGGTTACACTAACAATATGCTGTGTGGTAGGCTATGTGGTTACACTAACAAGATGCTGTGTGGTAGGCTATGTGGCTACGCTAACAAGATGCTGTGTGGTAGGCTATGTGGCTACGCTAACAAGATGCTGTGTGGTAGGCTATGTGGCTACGCTAACAAGATGCTGTGTGGTAGGCTATGTGGTTACACTAACAAGATGCTGTGTGGTAGGCTATGTGGCTACGCTAACAAGATGCTGTGTGGTAGACTATGTGGCTACACTAACAAGATGCTGTGTCGTAGGCGGTGTGGTTACACTAACAAGATGCTGTGTGGTAGGCTATGTGGCGACGCTAACAAGATGCTGTGTGGTAGGCTATGTGGCTACACTAACAAGATGCTGTGTAGTAGGCTATGTGGCTCCACTAACAAGATGCTGTGTGGTAGGCTATGTGGCTACGCTAACAAGATGCTGTGTGGTAGGCTATGTGGCTACACTAACAAGATGCTGTGTGGTAGACTATGTGGCTACACTAACAAGATGCTGTGTGGTAGGCTAGTGTGGCTACACTAACAAGATGCTGTGTGGTAGGCTATGTGGCTACACTAACAAGATGCTGTGTGGTAGGCTATGTGGCTACACTAACAAGATGCTGTGTGGTAGGCTATGTGGCTACACTAACAAGATGCTGTGTGGTAGGCTATGTGGCTACACTAACAAGATGCTGTGTGGTAGGCGGTGTGGTTACACACTACGACTTTTATCATATGCTCACACCGGGATGCATTGAGTGACAGGTTGGATTGTTTTGCTGAGACTGGCAAAAGTAGCGTCGATACGCATTTGAACAAAAACAGTCGCCCGAGACGCAGAACAGCTGTTTTGAGGCCAAGTGTGGCAACGCAGCAATGTAATCCAAACTTACCAAGCAGATCACCGACCATCAAAATGACAAAGTGTGCACAGAGAGATACACAGAAAGAGGAGGTGCTCTCTTACCTCTCCGATGGCTTCTTCTGTCACACCAAGGCCCTGCGAGTGATGAATGTTCTCCCTTCAGGACACCTCCTCCCAGGGGAGATTGGAGTGGATCTCAGCTATGGAACAGGCACGTTGTAGGAATATTCACCATCCAAAAGAGCATTATGTTTAATACACACCGGGCAACATGCCCCACAGGGAGTAGACGCTCATGCCTGTCCATGCCCCGGGTGGGGGGTGGGGGGTTCCCATGTGGGAAAACGTGTGTCAGGAGAGGCAGACCGTGATTACGGCAGTTCCCAGTTGGCTGAAGAAGCTGTGATTCTCTATCTCCGCTTTGTTTTGGCTTCTCGCTTTATGTGAAGATATTTCTGATCACATCCGAGAAGAAATTTGGTTCCCTAATTAATGAATGAGTTAATTAATTAATTAATGAGTTAATGAGTGATCATTGGTGGATGCCGGATAGAGCAAAGGACCAAAGCAGCAATCAAGGGACTCCACACTGTATAGCTGGTATGTCTCTCTCTCTCTCTCTCTCTCTCCCCTCCCCTCTCTCTCTCTCACACCCCCCCCCCCCCTCTCTCTCTCACCCCCCTCCCCTCTCTCTCTCTCACACACCCCCCCCCCCCCACACACACACACACACACAGACCCACAATCCTGCATTCAAAGACCAACCCTAACTCAAGTGTCTCAGTAGGCTGCTGGAACCTTAAAGCAGCTACGAGCAACTTTTTCGATTGTTATTAAACAGTCTAAATTTAATATCAATGCATCACATCTTACCTCTAATAGTAGACGAGACCAACGCAGAGTAGTCTGGCTTGAAGCCCGAGTGAATCGGCCAGTGTAGTCTGTCTGTGGCCAGGGCAGATCAGGAAGTGAAATGAAACGGTTTGCAGCAGCCACTTCGGCCATAACCACAAAATAACTTCCAAAAAACCTGTTAGAATATAACGAGAGATGTTCGCGAGAGTATGCGTGGCGTTCACATTGTTTATGCTATGTTGCTAGGCAGCGCGAACGGGGTAGGCAGGCAGCTGCGTTTCACTTCTGGGTTTCACTTCCGGGTTTATCCGGTCCGGCGGTAAGGAGAGAGAGAGAGAGAGCCCCCTGTTGACGCGAGTTTAGACAGACACAGACTTAATAATCATCTAAGGGAGCAATCTCCGATTCACACGGCTTTGGTCTCAGCTACTATCATAGGTAAGATCTGATGCATCAATATTGTAATTATACTGTTTAATAACAATCGAAAAAGTTGCTCGTAGCTGCTTTAAGGTTATGAATATAACCCTGTTTTTTTTTTACGAACAAGATGAGTGAGATGTTCACTATGGTATCAGGCCCCCCTGAGCCCTAGACAGGAGCGCTATTCTTATCAAAGACACCAAAGTGTCTACCGACAATTTTGTGTTCACCAAGGTCATCTTCACAAACGAGAACCACTTTTATGACTTTTGAAGTGTAAATGCATTTTTTTTTAAACGCGATTTTCAGAAAACGCTGAACACAAACTTTGCTGTTTCATAAACGTTTGTTAACCACATACCTTATTTCATGTATTTAACCGAAATCCCCATGCTAAAATCCCTTCACTTTTCCCCTTACGAACCAATTGGTGGTGATTTCTGGGTAAGCCTCCAAAAATACTGCATCCCTGCAGTACTCTATTGAGCCCCAGGAGCTCAAACCCAGAGCTGTGTAGATAGAAGAGTCCCAACATCTCCATTCACTCCAATGGACCAGTTTTTTACTCTCAAGAGTTCCAGGAAGTAAGGTCCTGGATTAAGCAGCACCGTCAAGTTGCAGCAAAATAGACAGTTTGTGTTGTACTCTGAAAGGGTTTTTCATCCCTTGAATCAAATTGTACATTATCAGCTTTATTTTAGCATACAAAAGTAGCGCGAGACCCATTCCTGGCTGTTCATTGGCTAATGAGTCTCGCATTTTGGTCCTCCGCTGACGCCACTCTCTCTCTAGAAGACGGTACTCAAACCCAAACCCAGAGCAACTGTAGACTCTACAGTGACAAGACCAGTCAGAGCAGCCAGGAGCTGAAACCCAAACCTGGATAGGAGGAGACATCAGTGACCCTGACTATACCCATGAACGCAATGAAGGCCAAGACCGGGTCAACAGGGGTGACTCCCATAGGGGCCTCAAGGAGGACAACTTCTACCCCGAGCACTACAAGAACATCCTTATCATGCACATTCCCATAGTGAACAACGGCTCCCTTCACCTCCAGGAAGACTGCTTTGACAGCAACTACGTGTCCCACATTGATGGATGTGTGATCTCGTGCAGGGAGTGGTATGTCTGAGGAGAGGAGCAGGAAGAAGAACATCGCAGTGAATGACTCAGAATAATTTAACAACCTTCAGATAGATAGATAAATAAATATTAAATGTGTTCTGTTGAGTGTAAGGTGGAATGAAAATTCCAGGCTGAGGTTTTATATGAGAGAGAGAGAGAGAGAGAGAGAGAGAGAGAGAGAGAGAGAGAGAGAGAGAGAGAGAGAGAGAGAGAGAGCGAATGGCGCATGGCTAATTATTATGCAGGACTACATTATTGGCATATGCCATATGCAGATGCTCCCAGTCAACCAGGGGAACATTAGGAGGCGGGGCTGACTGACTGAGAGGCATCACTCTTTCTAATTGCGATGTGTTTTCGGACCAACGGGCTGTCGGAAAAATGGGTTTTAATTTTCTGACTATTGAGGTGTTGGACCATTGACAACATGGAAGCAGACTCAGTTGACCCACATCCAGCCTCAGCCAGTACTAACAGAGACTATTTTTATGTAAAGTTATGTCATGTTAATATTCATTCATTCATTCATTCATAGGTTGTTTGCGTTAAGACCAGCTATTTGCTGGCGTTAGAATTGAGAGCACCCAGGCCCCTTTTTCTAACGCATTGCGCTAGAACGCCTATTTTGGAACGGGCAACGCCCAAACCTCTCTTTGCGCTCGGCACATACCGACGGTATCTTCCCCACAGCGCTAAATGACACTTGCGCGAGACACATGATAGGCTAGAGGCCCACGGACACGCCTGGGCCACGCTTACACCTGTGTCATCCCAGCGCAAAACCGGACGGTGGAGGCAGACGATATAGCTTAGACGCTGGGAAGATGGCAATAAGAGGCGCGCAAACGATAGCGCCGTAGAAAGATAGGGCCTTAAGGTGAGAATTAACCCAGATTGAATGGGACAGTCAGCCCTGGGTTGAATAGAAGAAGGTGCAGTATGAAAAGCTTTCAATTCTGAAGGTTTGAAAGCTTCTTCAAAGGCTAGTGGACAATCAAACACTTTTTTCTATGCATGTTTCGTTTTGGAGCAATAATTGTCCAGCAGCACCAACTGATTATTGTGAATTTCATTTCAAACGTGGGAATTGCAGAGGAAAATCCAGTTATGTGCTGCATCAAATTGTTTGCAATAACCTACGGCAGTGATCCTGATGAATGCTTTTCATAAGGACCCCATAATTCACTCCACATTATTTGATGAGATTCTGTCTCCCGGAACCCAAAGACTGAGGTTCTCCTGGCAGCTCCCAGCTATGAAAAGTGTGGGAACTGCCCTGCTTTCCCCTGACAATCAATTAATCATCTAGCTATTTAGGCATTGATGAAGAAAGAAAAAGAAAAAACCTTGCCTGGATAAATAAAAATTAATTAAGACACTCTCAATTTACTCTGTTTTCAATGGTCCATGACTATCCAGCGGAAATAAATCAGGTCTTACTTCTCATACACTGCGAACTCAAGGTCAAACAGGCCATTACCAATGTTGCTCGTTGTTTACGCCATGAACCGATGCTCTTGCATGGATTAATAATGCAGGAATAGCAACATTTTGAATCATTATAATTTCTTTTCTCCTTGACTCCTCAGACTCTGCTGCGCGACGGGAGGAGGGAGAGCACAGTGAGCACGCTCTACCTGTCTCCCTCCAACATCGAGACCGGCCAGCGGATCACCTGTCGGGCCTCGAACAAGGCGGCTCCCAACGGAAAGGACGCCACCGTCACCGTCGACATCCAACGTGAGTACACAGCTGAAAGACGATCCACATTTAGATTTTAGATTTAGATTTATTTCGAACATGGTGAAAACAAAAACAAAACAAAGATAAAAATAAAAGAAATATAGGCAAGAAGTGCCAAACAATCATAGTCAATTGGAATTCACAGCATACAATATACAGAAAATTCACAATCAATTTACATTTGTTTATCATGCCCGAAAAGGAGTAGGAAGAAGTTAATACTTATCAAGTCCTACCCCCTGTTTTATATCTATAGGCTTAATATGAAAGTATCATACTGTAATAACATGTTATACTACTGTATTAATATATAAGAGATGTGTACTTACTCACATTATATCCATAATAATATCACACATACTATAAAGTTGTGCCTAGTACATTTGTAGCATACCATGTACACTTGCGTGTTTATACGCTCACACACACACACACACACACACACACACACACACACACACACACACATTTGAAAGAGTATAGCAGTTATGCAGACTTCTCACTCACACGCTGTACCTTCCTCTACAAAAGGATGGTTTTAAAATAGCCCAAAAAGCTCCAAAACAAATCAATTTATAGTTAAGTTTAGTTAGTTTAGTTATTGTTTCCCACAAACACAGTGAAATTCTCAGAGACGTGGAAGGAAAGTGCAGGAACATAATAATTACTCTCATGAAGATTACAGATGTTGTTATGCTCTCAGCCAATGACAGCGTACAATGTGATTCAAACTGTGTGCGCTTTGTTCATGTCTTTTTCCCCCCAATATTTTATTTTCAACTTTTCAGAACAATGCAGACAAGACAAACAAAACACGCTCAGACACAGGGAGTGGTGGGGGGACATACATAATATATTGATATTCAATATGACGTGATTACCAGCCGCATAAGGTGCTTATGTGCTTGTGAAAGATATTGTTCCTGGGCGGCTAGAAACAGGTCCCAAATGGTTGAAAACGTTTTAAGTGAATTGGTCGTCAGAAAACCTAAGTCTCTCCATCCGTATAACAGAGGTCATGTCCGTCAACCACAGTTGGAAAGAAGGTGAAGATGAGGACTCCCATTCCTTCAGAAAGAGTTTTTTGGCAGCAGTTATCCCCAGTGTCAGAGACTGTTGCACAGCTGTAGGGAAGTTCAGAGAGGACTCCAAGCAGCCGAGGATGGCGAGTTCTGCCTCCGGCTGCAGGGTTATTTTGGAGGCCTTAGAGTACCAATTAAATATTTTGGCCCAGACACTCGTTAGTGAAGGGCAGAACCAGAAGGCATGAGATAGTGTGCCCTCTGACACCTGACACCTGTCACACAGTGGTGAGACAGAAGGGAAGAACTTAGAATGGATTAGCTGATGTCTGCTATTATTAACTGAGCAAAGTTGTCCCACAGACAGTCTCCTTTCCCATATAATGTCAGATATATCAATACCAAGTTCCCCCTGCAACGTTTCTTTAATCCTCTCAGTAGAGGCAGTGATGCAGTTGTCAAACAGACATAGAAATCTAGAGATAAGATGCTTGGAGTGAAGAGGGCTCAACAAAACATTGAATAAAGCATGTTTTAATTTGGGAGCGCTCCAAAGGTATGAATCTTGGAGCGAACATGATTTCTGACCTGCAGGTATCTGAGCCAGTGTGTGCCGGGCAACTCAAACTTGTTCATGTTTTTCTTTTCTCCTTTGCTCCTTCTCCCGCCTCACATTGGCATGTGAACACAAGAAAAGGGGGGCTGGCCCCCCTCTATGAATAATTAAATTGTCAGACGATATTATTTGATCACAAAAACTATTTGCCGCCAAGTTATGGATTTGGAAGAGAGGGCTTTTTGCATCGCTCACAGCTCCTTCAAAGCTATGAAGTATGACTAATACATCAGACAATGCTATTCACAGATGCATTTCTCTTGACAGATCTATTATTCCTCCTTGTACATTCTTTTTCCCCCGCTTTATTTTTGCCATGCCAAAAGGAACGGAGTCCATAAGCTGCAGCTTTGAGAGACTGAAATGTGTGAGCTAACTGATTAACGGCGGTTGTGTTCATTTTCAGAGAGGCCCTTAATCCTCTTGTCATGCAAAACAATGCCAGTGCCGCCATTTTTCATTGAGAGTCAACAGTCGAAAAAAACAAATGTTTGATACTATACACCTCCACTCTGAGACGTCTTGAACTACTTACTACAGCTGTGTTAACAGAACTGCACAAAACACCTCCATTGAGACGTGCTTCGGGAAACAGCCAATCCAGTCTAAGTTGCGCCAGTTCTATTGTTACCTCCGGCCTGGTAGCATAATGGTTTGCAGTCCGGCACCAGCCCGCGGCCCAGGGGTTGTCAACCGCTGGTTTAAATTGTTTCCCACAAGGTGTTGGTGCCAGACACTTAAACACTTTGTTCCACTTAACATGCACATACAGTTTGTGAGGTGGGAGCGGAGGGGAGAAGGATTAACCCATTGATATCTGATGCAGCATTTGCGTGTATATCCCTCATTTGTGTGTGTATCCCTTTAAGACCGCGAACCGCGGTCTTAAAGGGATACACACACAAATGCTGCATCAGGTATCAATGGGTTAAGGCACAAAGAGGCAATTCAGCCAATCTGGAAAGGCAGCCACTGTTTGGCGAGGTGTGTGTGGGGGGTGGGGGTGTGTCGGGGGCGGGGGGCGGGGTTGACAGGTGTTGTATAAATAAGTGATGATGGCACTGTCAAGGTGGAGAGGCTCCAGAGGCTCCTGGGGGTCCTGGAGAGCATGGCGACTCACCACCGGGGGCACCCCACTTTAACCGCCGCCTGTTAATATTGATGGGAAGCAGCTGTTGCTAGTGAACCACTCCACGCCCAGAACCCAGTCTCAGGTCCCAGACACCTGGAGAGCTCTACCAAACGTCTGGGAACTTTTTTGTCTCCTTTTTTTCTGATTTCCCCCCCATTTTCTCTCCAATTGTACTCGGCCAATTCTTCCCCCTGCTGCCCCGGTCGCTGCTCCACCCCCTCTGCCAATCTGGGGAGAGCCGTAGACTAGCACCATGCTTCCTTCGAGACATGCACATTGCACAGTTGCACAGTCGTTGACAAGCACATGACTTTTGCATGTCACCACCGCCCCTTCTGCTGGCCCTGCACCGGGCAGGCAAACGCACCCTGTGCTGGCCCTGCACCGGGCAGGGTAACGCACCCTGTGCTGGCCCTGCACCGGGCAGGCAAACGCACCCTGTGCTGGCCCTGCACCATGCAGGCAAACGCACAGGTTTACTATGGGACTCAAATTCCAGGCATGGCTGCCATTGGTTGCCTATTCACCTTATTCTTTGCCCACACATGGACGCTTCCGCATTACGTCATTCCGTAATAGTATTTCCGTTTTGACTTGCCAAAAACCCCGCAGGCAAAATGGCCGCGCACACTCCGCATCTAAACAGCAGAATTACTCCGCCATAAACTAACATATCTTGGCCAATACGTATGTAACATACAAAATAAAACAACCCGTAATATCTTAATTTTATGTAGAATGCAGAGGATATGTAACTGTTTAGTTAAACTTGCATTCCAGGAATATTGTGCTCTTAAGATGACGTTAGTGGAGTCGAGGCTGTTGCGTCCTGAAACCCACTAGCGTAACCTATGTGCGATTCGAAATAACGCATCCGAGATAGAAACGTTATGAATATAGCCACGTTATAAACAACAAACTAACGCTGGTGATCCGTATGGAAACAGTGTTACTCGAAATGGTTAAAAGTTATTATCAATTTGGTCATTCAGTGGCATTTTACTGCCATATAACATAACTAACTAGTGGCTATTTATTAGCCACAGAAGGCAACTAGCGCTGAACCGGAAGAACAAATACGTTTGCGTTGAACGCGGAAGAGAGAAAAAGTGGGCGTGGTGAATAAGGTGAATAGGCTGGGAATTAACATATTTCAACTGGCTCCTGCACTGTTCCTTTACCATTGACAGCATCACAATAAAATGTGAAAAGCCTCCACTGGCCTTTTCAATTGAAACATAATCCAAACGGAATATAAAAGGCTGCATTTTCTGTGTCTGCCAAGCAACACTCAACTTAAGCCCAATTTATGCTTCGTCTGCCGACACTTTTGAAACGGTCACCGACAGAAATGAGGACTTGAGTCGACACTTTCATGTGTCGGCGAGCAGCAGCGTCTGCTACCTGGTGAAACGTCTAGTGTCGCTGACTACGTCACGATGTGTCGCGCAAGTCTGATTGGCTATATAGACGGCACGCGCTTGACTTCCTTGTTTTGGTTTTCACTCGATTGAAATGAATGAACGTCTCTCCGCTATTTTTATCAGCCTGTCCTTGATGTATGACTTCGTGAAAATCACAAAGAACATTGTGCATTTCCCAGAGAGAGAGGAGGTGAGTTGTGTGTCATTTATAGTACGTTACATCTTGCCTCCGAGGTGGTTTCACTGTGCGTTCCCTCTCTTCTCTTGGCTGTCTGCTTATAGCGTTCGAGTGTCACGTGACCGTTGAACCGAGGCGAACGTTCACTGAAGTATAAATGCAACACCATTTCTTTTTCGTCTGCGACCATGTGCTGAGCGACACTTTCTAATAAGTATGAATTAAGCTTTACTGCTCTCTTTTGGCTTTTAGTTTTTAGCTTATAAACAAATGGACATGCGCGTAAATTGTCGTAACACGGCCTTGTTTGGTTAGCACGCTGCCCAAACGGTTGGCCTTTTATTGGTCTTTCCTTTCTTTTCGTGCTCTCGGAGAGAGCGAGGAATTGTTTAAATATTATTAAGTATTCTTCAAATAAAAATAATCTCCCTAGATACGTGTACACTCATTGCAAATGCACTAACCGTGCTGAATGAATGACTAAACAGAGCAGAGTTCTATGAGGTGAAGCCGTGTCATGTATCCTTTATAATACAGTCCAATGAATGAGAGGTAGACGCGCTCCACACCTCATACATATGTATGGCAGATCTATCCGGAATATAAACTGCATCGCAATTAGTCCAGAATCCAGCATAACCGCTCCGGCAATTAAAAAATGCTTGTTCTTTTTTAGACGCCCTTTAATGGTTCTTCTTCTTCTGACAAATAAGCCGTAGGAGTCGGGGCACAAAGGAGCCACGAGGCGCAGGCTTTCCCAGGGCGACTGTAAGAGAAGAAGAAGCTTGGAGGGTAATTGCAAGAGGAGGCGGAGCCATGGGCCAAATAATGTATTTTTTTGTGTGATAATTAATAGCCAAATGCAGATGTGGCGTGTCCACAATGCTCCCCACAGGCATGCAGGAACACACACACGCACGCGCGCGCACACACACACACACACACACACACACGCACACAATGCTAATGCTCTCACATGTACACACACGGCCAACGTAAAGACACCTTCCACACAGCTCAGTTAAAACACGGAGTTCTCCCAGGAGTCTGATTCCTGTGACAGAGAGCCATATTTTTGCATTCATTGTACATAACAGGTTGTATCTCTATTAGGCTGTGCCAAGCTTCACAGGTTTGTGTTGATGAAAGAAAGCCACAGACCAAAGTTAATTAGGTACACGGCGAGCAGAGGGTGTCTCAATGCACCATGATTGTGTTTAGAGACTAGGAAAAGGAGAAAGTTGAGAACGCTACAGGAGTAAAAAATAATTAAATATGCATTGGATGCCGAGACAGATTTTGTCTGAGAAAACTGTATGCATGCAGACATTGTCTAGACTAGCATCTCCAACAATTAGCTGTGAACAGGCGCCTGGTGGTGGCAAGGGTTTTGCATGATGACAAGCGCCTTCCAGGTGAAGAGGTGTGTATGCACGGTGCTGTCAGTGTCTAATAGGAAGCAACTACCGGTAATAACTTTTTCATATAATAAATATCAGTTTCAAACGCTGTCACTGAATGGTTTAACACAACAGTGATTCAACCAGTCCACTTCCTGAAATCTTCTATTGCTGTTCTAAACAGCCGTGCATGTCTGGTAGTGATGCGTTTGGTTGGATTACCATATACCATTGAACCATAGACCATATAAAAATATGGACGTAGCCACTGTGATGTCAACCATGTTTTAATGCTGTCGGTGGCTATATGAGAATAGATGGGAGTAGGGTCATCATTGTTACGATTGTTATCTGGTCAGAGTTGTGGCAATTTTGTGACATTTAAGTATCTGACATCAATAAATTATAGTGTAGTTTTCTAGTCATTATTTATTAGCATGTAAACCCTGCAGTAGGGTAGGCAGTATCTTTGAACATTTGGGGTAGATGAAAGCTGCGTTTATTATTTTAACATCAAATTAGTGTAAAAAAAAAAAAAAACACCTATGAATGGGTCATTGTCATTGAAATCTGTAATTTATTAGTTATTAAAACAATACTGAATTGAAATAATCATGGTGTCTGAATGCTAAAAGTGGCGTGAAAGATCAAAGAAGATGTCAATAAATGAAATCAAATCAAATAAATGAATGGTTGTAAATTGGTTGTAGTGCTGTTGTTTTTCTGCACAAGGTGTTTCATTAGGTGGGCTGCCTGCTCCCTGCACTTCACTCCTCTGGAGAATGCTGTTTCATTTAGCTGCACAGTCAGACCTCGTTCAGTATCAACTCCCTGCAAACTGTATGAACAAGGCGGGCTGTTTTACATTCTACACCTAGTCAATAGTCCAGCAAACATTGCTGGAGTATTATAATAGCCAGTGTGTAGGTCATCATTTATGACATAAATAATTTTATGTATTAGAGATAGTCAAATTCAGCCACTTCTCTATGAAGATGCTGCAACACAAAGCCTTAAAGTCGAGCTGAACCCGTTCGTCACGTGCATCTGAGTCCGTTTCAGACTGAAAACAAATTGAGAGGCGGACCATATACGTGTCGATGATTTGATTTGACAATTCTGAGGACTGGCTTTGGCATTGGCCAATCCTGGCGTGTTCCACCCCCAAATCCGGGTGGGATTCAGCGTGTTGTCGTGCTACGCGAGTGGGATCCGCGGAGTGCCAGGCAGCCAGCTGCTTCGTGCTTCGCACACCATTATCGTTATAAATGTAAATAATATTCCTGGAATGCGTGTTATAACGAGCCAGTTACATTTATTTGCATTCTTAGAAATTACCGTTTGATTTAGTTTGCATAATTGCTCAAGTTAGTAGTTAGTTTATGGGCTAGAAACTGCCAGATGACAGGCACTAGGCGCCATTTTCCCCTTCATTTGGAAGAGAAAATTATCCTGAAATGAAGATTTGATTGACAGCTGCATGTCGTGAAATGATTGGTTGAAATGGGGTAGAAATTTGATAGTACTAGGTGACGTCAGCAAACTGTAAATTACTGTTATCAATGAAATCTTGAAAAATGAACTTTTGATGTGAAAAAGTGTGAAAAACTAAAGAAATTAGATTGTTGTGATTTGTTTTGCATACATTATTAAATAGGTGCACTGCATACCCAGGTATTTGAACTCAAACAAAATAAGTCATTTTTGGGTTCAGCTCGACTTTAACAACTGCTTTCCTGCAGTGTAGTGAAAGTGTAGGCTACAGATGTGGCACAAGCTGCGAAGCTGCTCTGCAGAAGTCTCGAGCTGTGCGGGAAACGCGGCCAAATGATAAAGCCGTGCCCAATTTGGGGCGAAATAGCGCAGGTGAGGAAGCACGCAGCTATAGAGCCTTGTTCTCACAAACAGCTGGATGAAACAGCTGCTATACTGACTGAGATATGCACTCGAGCGCGGGAACGACAATAGCGAGAGCACAGCAGTAACCGACGGTTGACCACTGTGAAAACCCACCAGCAACACTAATGATGATAAACCATTTGTGATGTGGATATAACATCTGCATCGACAGCAGAGTGACTGCCACGTTTGTCTCTAAAGTCCAACAATTACAATACATACCAAGACCGTAATCACAAAATGGGGAAATTCACCATGTGAAAAAAGTTACACCTTTTCTTGTCAAAACTCGCCTACTCTTACCTACAAAATGGCTAAAAATGTAATTTCAATTAGAGTTTTCCTAAAACACGATCATATTAAACTAGACTATAACTGTAATATTCTTATAGGGATTTATAGTGTGTCTGTGGTATTAGTGATAGCGAGTGACCTTATTGAACTTTATTTTTATTGATCTATTTATTCTTTTTTTTATGGTATTATAGGATTTTCTGTGGTTCTGTTTAGGCTGTGATATCTGTATATTTGCCAGGAATTTATTTTGAGAGTTTTTTTTTGTTTTTGGATAGCTATTTCCTGTAAGCCTTACAGGAAATAGCTATCCAAAAACAAAAATAGTGTAAGGGATACCGTCGCGCATTTCAGTTATTAATGTGGTGTCATTCAACATTAACTTCTCATCTAAAATGCAAGAGTTGAGAATTGGGCCGGGCTCTCCGACACTGGAGAGCAGCTGGAGCGGTTGACAGCTGGACGTCTGAGGAGTCAGCCTAAGGGTTCCTCACGTGTCTGCCATACCCCATCCTGCCCCATCTATAGCCATGCTGTTATTTTGTCTTGCTGGAAGCCCAATGGGAAGCTAATAGGACGTAAAACTGTCATGAGAAAGGCTTTCATTTGTATGATTTATTGTCTTTACTCAATATGCTAATTTGAATTTACTTAAGCATAATGCCACAGAAAGCTATAAACTTTTACTGCTTGTACACGCTGCAAACTTGGCACCACTCTAACCGATTGTTGGGAGCGTCACTGGCTCTGATTGCATCTTTTGACACAAAAACAAACAAACACTATGCATTTATATGTCAGTGATTTCGTATCATGACCTTGCAACATTTTGATGAGTTAACCCATTGATACCTGATGCAAAGCGGACATTTTTTCGGGTGGCCATATTTTCAAATCGGAAATATTTTCGGGTGGCCATATATTCAAAGCGGAAATTTTTTAGGGTCACGCGGTTCGCGGTCTTAAAGGGATACACACACAAATGAGGGATATACATGCAAATGCTGCATCGGGTATCAATGGGTTAACATGGCGAACTAGAAAGCTCTAAGAGGTAGGATAGTTTAGTTTAGAAGTTTAGTATAGAAATATGTAGTGTCCCCAAATGGGGCAATTCAGTTCACAGCAAGCAGTTTATTTGAACGATGGATCCCCAAACGTCGTTTTTTGAGTTTATTGCTCTACTAAGCTTTGAATGGTTGTAATCACGCTCTAGTTTATTTTGCAATTGCCAAAGCAGAACTATTGTTCATCATGCAAAATCTGATTGGCTGTTGATGGGTGATGACCACCAAACTCAACGCTTCCTCCGAAATCTGATTGGCTGTTGATGGGTGATGACCACCAAACTCAAATCTTCTTCAACGTTATTGACCGTCAACACATTGGCCGAGTTGCCCTGGTTCAACTCTACAGGGAAGTAATGGACTGATTCGTGATGTGTTGATGATCCAGTATAACTCAGGCCCCCAGGAATATAGCGCCGGGCTGTGAAGCAATTTGAACGTGGTGGCCAAGCTCGGTATTGCAAGTCACGTGACGCCATGCAGCCCAGGCTCAGTTTTAAAGCCAGAGTGAAGTTTCTGGTAGCATATGAAACTAGAAGACCTAAGGAATGGATTTGTACCAACCATGTCATGCTAGTTTGTCAGGAAGGTAGCTAAATAACACTCCACATTTTGGCGAGGGAAAAAAACATTGTCAAATTCTTAAATAAATTAGGATATTTAGGTTTTCGGCAACAGCTCTGTGTATACAGCACATGAAGTAACAGTAATCTAATTACATGTATTGTGAACTTGGGGGAAATTGTACCATTTTGACCAGTACAAAGACTATGCTATAATTGTTTTTCCATAATCCACCATACTTATAAATACAGCTTAATTAAGGCTATTGTCAAAAATACACCGCCAAGATTTCTAGGTAGAAAAATATCTGAGGCCACATAAATGGATTGTCTTAATCTCTCTACCAAAGACCCTCAAATTTGAATGTGCTTAAGGGAAAGCTGTTACTAGTCACATGAGGCATCATAAAGTGAACTGGCAGATTGCAGAGGAGTTCTGTTGCAGGAATCAAACACCTTTAGGTTTGTGAAGTCAAACTGATGTCAGACAGACTGTTAGAGGTGGTAGAGAAGAAGGGGCCTTAATTGACTGCATACCTGAAAGGCACTTTAGCACTTTGAGAGTGACTGAGTGGGAGTTTTGATAATGTCTATACTGTAGTACTGCACCATTCAGTCCATTTCTTCTGATCCCGAGTGGCAGCCTCGACTGTACCAGAGTTGATTACAATGAATAATACAGCATGTTGTGCTAGTCCAACTCCCCCCCCCCTCACACACACACCCCCCAGCCCGACACTGAGTGAAGCTTGGTGAAAATCATTACTCCCTGTGAGGATGCATTGGTTTGAAAGTAGCTTTTTTCCCACAGCGCTGGGCCAGCGAGCCCCACAGGGGTCAGAAGATGGAAAAGTCAGGACACTCAGTCAGTCATTCACTCACTCACTCATGGACGTTTAGTGAGTTTAGTGGGAAAAGGGGCCATAGCTAGGAATAGGAAGGTCATAGATCAGGGGTGCCGAAATTCTTTCCCATGAAGGGCCAAAACTCAATCTGGGTGGAGGGCCAAAAAATAAACGTTGTGGAATTACATTAAAATGTATTGTGTTTGATAGAAAATTAACATTCTAAATCTAAAATAACATTTCAATATAATAATCTACTTTTTATCTGTTTGGTAATTGTAATCATTTGCAATTGGTTATATATATAAAAAAAAAACATCTGCATTTGTGGGGAGCTTAACTCATTGAATGCCAAGGACGGACATGTTCGTCATTTCAAATAGTAACGTAGAGTGCCAAGGACGGACATGTTCGTCAATTGCGTTTTTTGACGGTGGGGCGTCGATCAAAGCCTTCTGCCTCTGATGTACAAATATTATAGCTATTGGATGTGTCTAACCTATTTTACAGAACCCTTAGGTGGCGACAGTGCTCTCCACATAACAGAAAGGCAAGGAAAAAACAAAGAAGAAGTCGTTATGGAAACGGAAATCGCATCGCATCCGTATGCATCGATATGCTGAAGCACGTTACTGCAGCTGTGCCTGCAGCAGCCAATCTGCTCCCACAATTGAGCCGCTCCGTGTCGGTTGCGACAGCACATCTGCACATCCACACCGTGGAGTTGTTATTATTCTCAACTGGAAGCATCGTTGCCGGTGACAAACACACGCGGAACGCTGTAAAAAAGCCTGGCTGTTCCGCACCCTTCACTGTGCGCACAGCAAACTCAGCAGAGAGCCACCACAGACAGGAGGAGGAGTGTGCAGTTGAGGCGAGGCGGGGCGGGGCGGGGGGGGGGGGGGGGCACGCAGAGCAGCACGCAACACCCAGACAGACCCAGGCAGCAGGACAGGATTGACAAACGCAAGCCAGAATATCCGATACCCACCAGCAGCAAATCAAAACCAGCAAGAAGCTGCAACCAGCAGCGCACGCAGGGGCCAGCGCTGCTGGTTGTAGCTAAAAATATTATTCTGCCAAACAAAATTCCCTGGCCTAAACTGTTTTATTGAAGGAAATTATTTTTGAGGTGTGACTACATTAGAAAAGATTAGCTTCAGAGTCAGTGATGTGCTTGAAATGATTAATTTCACAAAAGGCCAATTATCTCAGCTTCTAGAAAAAAATTGCTTTTTTTGGATGAATCAAGCTATCTTCTCCGGCTCATAACTAAAGAACGGAAAATGGGATCAATAAACTTTTTTTTGCAGATGATAGAATAGAGTCTCATCGTTCTTTGTGCGTGTTCAGTGTTTACATAGTAATATCACACAATATTCTGTGGGCCTCGAGAAATCACTGAAAACGCTCTGAAACTCTGGCACTGGGAGCGTCCGTTCTCCAAAAGTGGCTGGCACTCAATGAGTTAAACATGGACCAATAACCAGGATAAATAAAAGTAAATTAGCACTAATGGGGGATAAAAATGGGATAAAAATTCAAAAAAACAAATCCCAAATCCGTGGCGGGCCAAAACAAACAGAGTGGCCCGCGGGCCCCAAATTGGTCAGCACTGTCATAGCGAGTCAGGATTCAAGGGGTGGTATAGGCAGAGCCGGCCCTCCCTATATGCAAACTAAGCAGTTGCTTAGGGCCCCGCAGCCAGCAAGGGGCCCCCCGTGGGAGGAAGATGCCACGGGGGGAGTCCATGTTTGACAAGCTTTTGTGTGCTCAATTTCTGAGCTAGAGCATCAACGAAAAGCCTCCATCCTCTCCAGTCTTGTCCCCTTCAGTCAAGTTGTTGCCATGACAGCCCCTCCGGCTTCATCTTCCTGTTGTTCCTGCTCCAGATCTAATCAAATAGAATATAAATTGTAAACCTATTGTGTAGTGCTCATCAGTGCTCCACATGGCTTGACCTTTGTATATGAATGCCCTGAAATGACTGCACTCCGCATTAGCATTGTCTAACAGATTTTCAGTCAGCAGGCATGCACTTACTGGGGCCATTCAAAGCACTTTACACACTAATAATGAATGATACAGTAAAGGTAAAAGATTTGCTATTAAAAACAAGTGCAAAAGTACAGACAAGTGATATAAAATATAAACGATGAAATTCAACTCGGAACCACTGGAGTCTATAGCTTTACAGCCATTTCTGCCAGCTAAGAGCTCCAGGGTCCTGTGTTCTGCATGCAGTGAAAATTATGTTATTCTAGCCTTTTTTCCTTTCCCTATTTCTGCACACTGTGGTGTAGACAATTACATGAATTTACTCTTAGCATTATTTTCTGCTTAAAATAGGCAAATTAAAAAAAATCACTTTCTCAGGAGAAGCTAACTGACAAAAACAAAGTAAAGTAAGAATGGCGAGTGCAGCCAGCTTTACTTTGAGTGTTTCCATCAGTGTATTTAATCAGCAGTGAAAGATGGGGTCCATCATGTTGATAGAGGTACAAATAAAATGCATAAGGTTATTATAACTGCATACGGTAGCTGGTTCTATGAATACTTCACTATAGAGACACTGCATGTAATAGGCCACGCCCATCATGGGGGAAAAGCTCCGTTCATTTCCACACACCAGTGTCATTTTCCTTGAATTAAACATAGCTAAAAGCTGTTGTGTGGTGGGGCTGCGCAGACAACAAATGTAAAAAATCGGCAGTTAAAGTTTTTTTGTACTCCTGAGCAAAACAAGGAAGCCATTGAGAATTGGCGAGAAGAAAAATGTGGATCTAGCTGTCAAGGAAGTAAGTTGGAGTGTTCATCTTCCGTATATACAATCTTTTTGTGCAACACGCAACCATGCACGTGACATAGGAGAACACCAGGATTGGAGGGGGGGTTCCGTTTTCCCCCGTCTTGGGCGTGGTTTGTGAATGATGACGTGTTACGCAGTGTCTCTATAGAGTCTGAATTTGAGGGGTGGAGAGGGGATGTGGATGGGAGCGGACGTGCTGCCATGAAGCTGAATGCTCACACCACTGTGCTGTGTGCTTAAAGGTTGCACTTGTTTTTTTTCCATTATGCTTAAAAGGGCATTTCGCTCACAATGCGTGTGAATAGTTATTTTGTTGTATTTTGTCCATTCTCCCAGAAACATTTCTGTATAGGATCGTTTTTGGCAAATGCAGAAATGTGGCTTTTGGTTGTATGGGGGGATATTGTTGTAAGGCTTTGTTGTTTTGCTCCATAAAGTAATTGATGAGGTGGTCAGTTGGCTCCGTTCAATCTGCCCGTTTGCCGGAGCGCCGGGGACCTCGCTGCCCCCCGCTGTGCAGCTGGATTTGGCAGGAGAAAAAGCCTCATGGATGCTGGCATGACTGCCCTCTGGACCAAACAGGACTGCTCTCTATTATGTCTGTTTATTTGAGAGAGTCTCTTTCATGTAGTTTCTATTAAGTACTTTTCACAATAAAAGTACCCCTTAAGTGTAGAGATCTTTGTACAATCACACTCATCTAGAGGCGCATGTCTGGGAACGCCCACAAAATGTTAAATGGCTGGCGCACGAGTGGGGTAAAACCGCCCATATATCTCATGGGCTGACTCACCAAAAGACGGTGCTGCGGCTCTAAACTACATGTTTGGAGGTTCTAGAGCAGAACACAAGACGTCTGCTCAGATGTGTGTTTACTGCGGTGGTTAAATCCCCGATCGTGTCTGCCTGGGCTATCAGCTAAATTCTAACTTTGCTGAATGGATAGAACGGGGGAATTTACCCCACCCTGACCCCACCCCCAGGCTAACCCAGCGTCTATTGTGGGCGTTCCTAGAGCCTGTATGGGCGTTCCCAGACATGCAGACTGTCTCTATAGGTCCTGCCTTTATTGGTTTGACTTCCATCTTCTTCAAATCTTTCCCCGTTCTGTCCAGATCTGCCCCTCGTCAACCTCAGTGTGGAGCCACAGCCGGTCCTGGAGGGAAACCTGGTCAAGTTCCACTGCTCTGCCAAGGCCAACCCACCTGTCATCTACTACAGGTCAGGTTCTCTCTGCTCACACATGTTCCCCTCGTCTGTCTCTCTCTCTCTCTCTCTCACTCTCACTCTCACTCACACACTCACACTCACACACACACACACACACACACACACACTCACTCTCCCTTTCTCTCTTTCTTCTGTTTATCTTGCCGGTGCACACCTACTTTTGTTCCCTGTGAAATCAAACTGAACAAATATGGCTCCAATAGGGAACCAGCAAAAGAATCATTGAACAGGCAGCTGTGTGGGTCAATGTAGGAGAACGAGGGTTTGAAATGTCAACAGTGAGTTGACTCACCGAGCGTTGCAAAGTGACTTCAAACCTTACAAGACCCACAATGAGTGCACTAGCAATCTAAAGTATGGTTCACAACTACACTAAACTAGACTAAACTAAACTCAAGAAGATGATGAAGATTTAACAAACAGGATGAAATGGAAATTAATAATGTACAAGACTGTAACAACCCGGTGTGTATTGCTATACTTGTGTATTATGAATGTGAAAATGTTAATTTATGAGATACTTGAGCCAAATATTTCCCCTAAACTCCCTTAAAAGCCTATTCAGAAAGAACCATGAGCCTATACCATGGGCACAAATGCACCATGGGACTATACACAATCTGTACTTAACCTCTTTTTCTTTGTTCGTGTATTTGCCTGTATTCTTCTTTTTCTTCTTCTCCCAGGAAGTCAGACTTCCCATGCATGAAAATAAACCAAACTTTGCACAAAGGTCCAGTCCCATGCCAAACTAAGTCGACGTGAATTTGGCGCCTATAGTCCTGATGGTGGCGCTACAGCGACTGTCTAAAGTTTCAAACTTTGAAAATTCATCACAAATCAGGCATATGGGCTACGGCTTTGCAACTTTCACTGAAATGTGGGCCCAAATGAGGAGAAACTTTTGTACGCTGCAACCTATGGCCAATTATGAAGTCTAAAGACCGCAAAACTGCAAAAACTGTCAAACTAATTCAACCCTACTCCTCCCACATTTTTTCTTCAAACGACACCAAACTTCAGCATCTGCATCGTTAGACTGTCCTGCACAAAAGTATCAAAACAGATTTTCGATAGATCAAAAATTGAGCCCACAGTGCATCAAAATGTTGAATTCCGCCCCCATGTATAGCCTAAAGAGCATCTTAACTCATTGAGTGCCAGCCACTTTTGGAGAACGGACGCTCCCAGTGCCAGAGTTTCAGAGCGTTTTCAGTGATTTCTCGAGGCCCACAGAATATTGTGTGATATTACTATGTAAACACTGAACACGCACAAAGAACGATGAGACTCTATTCTATCATCTGCAAAAAAAAGTTTATTGATCCCATTTTCCGTTCTTTAGTTATGAGCCGGAGAAGATAGCTTGATTCATCCAAAAACAGCAATTTTTTTCTAGAAGCTGAGATAATTGGCCTTTTGTGAAATTAAACATTTCAAGCACACACTGACTCTGAAGCTAATCTTTTCTAATGTAGTCACACCTCAAAAATAATTTCCTTCAATAAAACAGTTTAGGCCAGGGAATTTTGTTTGGCAGAATAATATTTTTAGCTACAACCAGCAGCGCTGGCCCCTGCGTGCGCTGCTGGTTGCAGCTTCTTGCTGGTCTTGATTTGCTGCTGGTGGGCATCGGATATTCTGGCTTGCGTTTGTCAATCCTGTCCTGCTGCCTGGGTCTGTCTGGGTGTTGCGTGCTGCTCTGCGTGCCCCCCCCCCCGCCCCGCCCCGCCCCGCCTCGCCTCGCCTCAACTGCACACTCCTCCTCCTGTCTGTGGTGGCTCTCTGGTCTCTGCTGAGTTTGCTGTGCGCACAGTGAAGGGTGCAGCTTTTTTACAGCGTTCCGCGTGTGTTTGTCACCGGCAACGATGCTTCCAGTTGAGAATAATAACTCCACGGTGTGGATGTGCGGATGTGCTGTCGCAACCGACACAGAGCGGCTCAATTGTGGGAGCAGATTGGCTGCTGCAGGCACAGCTGCAGTAACGTGCTTCAGCATATCGATGCATACGGATGCGATGCGATTTCCGTTTCCATAACGACTTCTTCTTTGTTTTTTCCTTGCCTTTCTGTTATGTGGAGAGCACTGTCGCCACCTAAGGGTTCTGTAAAATAGGTTATAGACCTCCAATAGCTACAATAGTTGTACCAGAGATGTATCAGGGATTGATCCACGTCCCACCGTCAAAAAACGCAATTGACGACAACCGTCGTCATTGGCACTCTACGTCAGTATTTGAATTGACGACAGCTGTCGTCATTGGCATTCAATGAGTTAATTGCCCTAATTACCTAATGAGGTGATGTTACTCGAGCAGTGATGTCATCAGTGATGATGTCATCAATGATGTCATCCTTCCTGGCTGAGCAGACTGGGTGGGCGATGTCATAGTTGTTGCTCTGATGTCATCGGTGATGTCATACTTGCTACTGTGATTTCATCGGTGCATGTCACAGATGCCAAAGTATAAATAAGCAATGTTTCAGTCTATCTCTCTCTCTCTGCCCACTAGCTTCACTGTCCCTACTCTCTCTCTCCACTTCTCTGTTCAACTGCCATGTACTTAACCTGCTGCAGCCTTACTTCTGCCTCAGCCCTGTCACTAATGGCAGTGTTCTAAGCAGACTGGATTGCATGCAGCAGATTGGACTCTAGCTCAAAGACTTGAGACTTGACTTAGACTCTAGCTCAAAGACTTGAGACTTGACTTGGACTCTAGCTCAAAGACTTGAGACTTGACTTGGACTATATATAGCTAAAAGACTTGAGACTTGACCTGGACTATAGCTCAAAGACTTGAGACTTGACTTGGACTCTAGCTCAAAGACTTGAGACTTGACTTGGACTGTAGCTAAAAGACTTGAGACTTGACTTGGACTGTAGCTCAAAGACTTGAGACTTGACTTGGACTGTAGCTAAAAGACTTGAGACTTGACTTGGATTATAGCTAAAAGAGTTGAGACTTGACTTGGACTATAGCTCAAAGACTTGAGACTTGACTTGGACTCTAGCTCAAAGACTTGAGACTTGACTTGGACTGTAGCTCAAAGACTTGAGACTTGACTTGGACTAGCAAAAAATGACGTGAGCATCTCTGTCAGTGCCCGGCCATGACCCATTGCTGCGCAGCAGCTATAATTATTATCATTATTATCATCATCATCAGATGTAACCATATAATAACCACATGACTGCTGGGGGCTGTCAGGGGCGAGGCAATCACTTACAGTAGTCCCCCCTCCCCTGCTCCTTCCTTGTCCTCTCCTCCCCCACATTTCATATTCCCTCCCCACCTCCTCCCTCTCCCTGCTCTCTCCTCCCCCACATCCCCCCGCTCTCCCTTCTCCTGCTCTCTCCTCTGCTCTCTCCTATATTTCTATATTCTCTATATTTCTCTATCAATTGTTCAATGTGTTATCATTACTACTGTAATTTGCTACTGTTGTGTCAGCTAGAATTAGCTAGACCTATTCTCTGTGAAGCCCTCTCGGACATGCTTGTGAATTAGGGCTATACCAATAAACTTGACTTGACTTGACTAGTCTGTCTAAAAAGCAGTGAAACATACTGTACTACTGGCTCACCTTCACCCGTAAACACTCCCTCAGCAGCTGGCATCTCATTGATTATAAATGGGCAGAGCGCCCCGGAGATGCTGCCACATATTCCTGCCATCTGCCTGTGTGCCAGCAGGGCAGGGCGGGGCCAGCCTCCATGCTCTTACTGCATTAACTCAAGTAACCAGCAGGGCGGGGCCAGCCTCCATGCTCTTACTGCATTAACTCAAGTAAGAGAGGGGGGTCAGGCCGACCACACTCATACACTGTGAGGCTCACACACTGCCAGGGGGGATGTGCAGCCTGGGATCAACATGCCAGACACACGGATCAGAGAAAAGATGGCTGCTGCAGGGGGGGACACAGTCGACTAGGTTCATTTGCCGTGTGCTGTGTAGAATAGACAGCAGCCCAAACAGGACACAAACACCCTCATCTTCACCTTTCTTTTTGTTTTTGTAAAGGCTCATAAACCCATATTTTTTACGTAATGCTCATAAACCCATATTGATGGCAGGTCGCATTTATAATTCTCACTTCTTCTTTTTTCTTCTTTTTTTCTAATATTTTTTTCCCGATTTTTTTATCCCATTTTTATCCCCCATTAGTGCTAATTTAATTTATTTATCCTGGTTGCTGCTCCACCCTCTGCCGATCTGGGGAGAGCCGAAACTGGCTCCATGCTTCCTCCGAGACATGGGCAGTTAGCCAGCCGCTTCTTTTCACCTGACAGGGGAAGCTTCACGGGTAGGACATAGCACGTGGGAGGATCACGCTATTCCAACCAGTTCCCCTCCCTCTGAACAGGCGCCCTTAACGACCAGAGGAGGAACCACATCAGCAACCAGGATATTGCATGTTTTTGGTGAAGGGGGTTCCTATATGAAGGAAACCCCCGGGAGGCACGGGGAGAACATGCAAACTCCACACAGAAAGGCCCTTTTGACGACCCCACCCGGGTGGTGGGCACTCGAGGACATGTGGACGGGCACGCATTCCTTCAGCGTTCACAGCGTCCCAGGTGGGAATCGAACCCAGGACCTTCGAGCTGTGAGGCGACAGCGCTTACCACTGCACCACCGTACCCCCCATAATTCTCACTTCTTAAGACCCGCGTTGTTGGCTCTCTTTACGGCTGGCACGCACCTTGTATTTGGATTACATCTAGGTGTGAATTATTTGGATTACAAAATTAAAGTGCACCACAAGTACACAATGAAATGGCTGAAATTACTCTTCCTTATCAGAATGCTGGTTGCCGCACACGTCAGTTCCTCTCAATATTTATGCCCTTTAAAATGGACAGTTATTTAATTCCTTGTCACTGCATATTTTCCCCCTCGTTGGTTTGCCTGCTCTTCCTGGTTGGAACTTGGATCCAATGCGTGACGTTATTCCCAGTTACCCAGTTGCAATATGAATGAAGACGCATAATTGCATGTGCAGACTGTCGTTAATCTGGCTTCACGCGGCTCCGATCAGCTCTTGGAGGTGATTGGAGTTAAAAGCATCGTTAAGTGCACGTTTGCCTGGATTCTAAACATTTTCACTCCATCTAACTACAATGTGATCCTCCAGGATGCAAAAGGCTCCTAAAATCATATTACCAATCTGCTCATAACATCTGAACAAGTGCTCCTTCTCATTTATGAAAACAGATGTCATCATTTGCAGTGTTGGGCAAGTTACTTTCCAAATGTAATATACTACATATTACTAGTTACTTTCATTTGAAAGTAATGTTACTTTACAATATTACTGTCTGTGTAGAGTAACTTGTTACTTATTACACTACTTTTGCATTACTTTCACTGTAATAACAGCAGTAGCTGAATGGCATCGCCGCCCCGGAACCATCCCGAAAAATAATTTCAACCGTCTTGAAGTCAGTGTAAACAAAAAATTGTAAATCCTGTTATTCTTGTTATCCTTTTACTTTGTTATTGTCATCTATAGTGGTTATTTGCATAAAAACAAACAATTTGATTGGGAAATGATGTAAATATGTGCTTTGATTTAAAAAAATGTTTAACTCAATTTGTAACTTAACACATTGACTGCCAGCCGTTTTTTTTTGCTGTAGGTAGCTTCTGCCAAGCCGTTTTTTGAGGATTCTGGCTCATTTTACAAGAGCCGAGGATTCGTTTCAGCTTGGACTTTGTGAACATACAATATCTCAAAAGTACTAATAGAATGTGTACTTTCTCTGTCTAAAAGAGTTAGTTTGTAGAGTTAGTAGTTATGTAAGCATTAGCAGTTGAATACAGCATGGTTTTAGCGTCAGAAAAAATATTCAGAGATAAACGGCTTTTTGTGAAATTGGATAAAACAGTCACTTTAACCATTCATTTTTGGCTCTCTCTCTCTCTCTCTCCCTCCCCCTCTCGCTCTCTCTCTCGCTCTCCCTCCCTCTCTCTCTCTCTCTCTCTCTCTCTCTCCCTCCCTCTCGCTCTCCCTCCCTCTCTCTCTCTCTCCCTCCCTCTCGGGAGGGAGACGCACTAGGTTTAATCCTAGTGAGAGGGGGAGAGGGAGAGAGAGAGAGAGAGAGAGAGAGGGAGGGAGGGAGAGAGAGAGAGCGAGAGAGAGAGAGAGAGAGAGGGAGAGAGCGAGAGGGAGAGTTGCTTCAACTCCTCCCTCCGTGGGCGTTCTTCTTGGCTGCAGCGCCGTGTAACAAGCACTTTCCTACCTGTGCAAATTCACTTTCTCATACTCTCGACCTCTCAAATAAATTTCTGAATAGAAATTAAATTACTCTAAATTAGAGCGAAAAAGAAACAAAAAAGAATGGGTTGAAAATCCCATTCTAAAAGCCTTTTATGGCTGTTTCCAATTTGGTGCTATTTTGCAAGGCAAAATGGCCTGCTGCTTGTCACCAGCCTCACTGCCCCGCTGCCGCTGTGCCTGGCTGTGCCTGTCTGCGTGGCCGCTCCCCGAGGAAGCCCGGCTGGACTCGCCCGCCTCCCGGAGCCCTGGCCGAGAGCTCCGATGAAGCCCCTGCGACTCTGGTCATATTTACGCTGCGTGCCTCAAAGTGTGCTCCATCCGCAATCCACGATGCAAGTTTGCAATCCCGCACCGCCAGCAATCAACGCGAAAACGAAAGCGCCTCCGCCAATCCATTTTCATGAGAATGGAAATGGATCACACTGCTTTTTGCTTGCCTTCCTACTTCCTTGTCGCCACTTAGTGGGTCGGTGGAATGGGTTGTACACGTTGTACACGTCCAATACTTATATAAGATATGTAAAAGGGTTAGATGCACAACCCCCCGTTAAAAAAAAAAAATCGATGCCAAAAACGTGTTTACACGTTGTTGGCAGTCAACAGCTGGATTCTGAAAACGTGTTTACACGTTGTTGGCAGTGAATGTGTTAATGGCAACTTGGTATAATATTACTGAAATCCTATAAGTAATAAGTTATATTACTGAGTTACTGCTAAAAGTAATATATTACATGTAATATGTTACTTTTGTAATGAGTTACCCCCAACACTGATCATTAGTGTCAGCTTTTATTAGATGTCCATGTGATGTAAAAGCAGTGGAGCAATGCTTCAATGCATTAACACTGTAATAACAATCTTAATCATCAAAATATGTTTTTACTGTGCATGCTTGCACTTACTCAGCACAGAGCTGCTTCATATTCATCCAGTTAGGTGGAATTCCCCACTGGGAGCTAACCCAGCACAGCCACAGTCAACCACATCAGTAAACAGCTGGACTGGAGCAAATGCCACTGTCCCTTTTGCACAATGTTATCTCAGCAGTAATTGTTGAGGCGGAGAAGAGTATTACTTATACTTTTAATTCAGCGTCCCTGCCTGCATTTTGAGCAACAAGTCTATGTATTAGAACTGGAACAATTAATCACCAACTATTGATAATCAGTTAATGAGTTTGAGTTGGGGGGGGGGGGGGGGAGTCAACATTATCTTATTCCAGCTTCTTAAATGTGAATATTTTCTGCTTTCCTAAAGCTGTGTTCACACCGAGATATTTATTTTTCTCTGTGTCGCTCGATTCAACCCTTTGGAATCGCTCTGTCGCTCTGTTTAAATCGCTCGTCAACAGGCACAATAATTGACGGACATCTGGGGGCTATAACGTTACGCAATGTCATGATGTTTGTCCACTACGAGCCACCGTAGTTGTTTACAAGCTAAGCCTATCAGCGTGCTCCTAATGCGAGCTCGATACCGGTAGTACAGACTTCACTTCATGTCAGCTGTCAGCCTGTCAATCAGCTGTCAATGCGGTTTGTTGCCACACAATAAACCAGCGGTTTGTTCCAAGCCAGTGTGATCCTTGACTCACTCTCACATGGCAGCCAATCAGCGTTGAACAGCGAGCGACTGATGCCAGCGTATTTTCGCTCGAGTTGGAATATTTCATCTCGAGCGACGAGCGAACTTTCTCCCTATCGCTCTGTCTCTGCCGCTCTGACGCCCAGCGATTTTTCTCCCGGGCGAATATACGCTCAATCGCTCGTCTGCATTGAATTTGTATGTAAACTCGATGCCAGCGAAAAACTTTAATAGGTCGGTGTGAACGCAGCTTTACACTTTTCTTACACTTTACTTTTTAAATGTGAATATTTTCTGCTTTCCTTACTCTTCTATGACAGTCAACTGAATATCTTTGGGTTGTGGACAAAACATGACATTTGAGGACAGATCTTGGGCTTTTGGAAGCACTGATCAACATTTTCTCACCATTTTCTGACATTAAAAAAGAAAAATCGATTTGTGTCAGATTTGACAGATTAATCAACAATGAAAATAATTGTCAGTTGCAGCCCTATATGTATTCAAAACCGATGGCCTGTTTCTCTTCTCAATTCTTTTCAGGCCCTGATTGCCATTTTAAACTGAAAACACCCCATTGGGATTTTCTCTTCTCTCTGTTATTACTTTTAATTCCTGAGAATGATTGTCTAAATGTTCTTATACTTTTTGCTGACATCATCTCTTTTTCTGGTGAACCCTAAACCCTTGACACATTATTATAAGTACATGAACACCTAATGAAATGTGACACAGTAATAGAATTAGTATCCTTGAATGACCCATTTGCAGCTAAAACTTGTAACACCTGCTGGGAATTGGATTTTAAAGGTGCATACCACATTTCATCCGTTATAAAGGCTTAGGCCTTGGCCACACTGATCCGTCAGAAAATGGACAGAACAAATAGACGGATAGACTTATGTCCGTTGCATGTACAAGTAACCTACTTGTACAGCAGGTGGCGGTAAGCACCTTGAAGGTGTCAGCGAGCCGCCTATAAACCGAGAGAAGAAGAAAGTTGGCGTCAGCTAGCTGTTAGCTCTGTGCGCTACGTTACCTATGTGGCAATAAAATGCCACCGAATGACCAGATTAGATGGTGAAATCAGACGGTGACACTGACTATCACATTGTACAACAGCGGGATGGTGTACACAGCATTAATTATAGCCTCCTTCCTTCACCGCCTCGGCCGCCATCTTCTTTGAAAAGTTGAAACAAATCTCGGAACGCCTCCTCTCGAGACCTCGACTCTGATTGGCTAAACGGACAGTGACTATCCGACCATCCGACCATCCGATACGTCCATCCAGAAAAAGTTCATCCCTCTTCAACTTTCTGTCCATCAAAACGTATGCAAATTTTCTGGATACGTACGCTTCTGAGTGCTCCACGGACAGTCGGACAGCTGTCACTGAAAATGAATGGAAGTGAACAGAGAAATGAACGCACACGGACAGACACCACGGATCAGTGTGGCCAAGGCCTTCGGTTCTGGAGGGCACCCAGGATGCTTCTGCCTTGCTTCACTGCATTCTTCTCCCGCTGGTCTTTAGGAGCTGCTATGTTGAGTTCTGTTCTGTATTTTGTCAGACTCTCATTCAGATTTCCTTTTAACTCATTGAGTGCCAATGACGACTATAGTCGTCAATTCAAATAGTAACGTTCAGTGCCAATGACGACTAAAGTCGTCAATTGCGTTTTTTGACGGCGGGACGTGGATTAAAGCCTGATCCATCTCCTGTGAAAGTATGGTGGATGTTGAATGTGTAAAAGCTATTTTACAAACCCATTAGGTGGCGACAGTGCTCTCCAGATTAGAGAAAGGCGAGGAAAAAACAGAGAAGAAGTCATGGGGAAATGGAAATCGCATCCGTATGCATCGATATGCATGAAGCATAACGTTAGCTGTGCCTGCAGCAGCCAATCTGCTGCCACAATTGAGCCCCTCCATGTCCGCTGCGATAGCCCATCCGCATGATTAGTGGTGGAGTTGTTATTATTCTCAACTGGAAGCATGGGAGCCGGTGACAAATACACGCGGAACGCTGTAAAAAAGCTGGATGTAGCGCACTTTTCAGTACAGAGCAAACGCAGCAGAGAGCCACCAGAGACACTCCCACGGAGGTGGGGTTTGCAGTTGAGCGGGGTGGGGCACGCAGGGCAGCATACAACACTGACCCAGACAGCAGGACAGGATTGGCAAATGCAAGCTAGAATATCTGATGCCCACCAGCAGTAAATCAAGACCAGCAAGAAGCTGCAACCAGCAGCGCACGCAGGGGCCAGCGCTGCTGGTTGCAGCTAAAAAATATTATTTTGCCAAACAAAACTCCTTTGTTTTCACTGTTTTATTGAAGGAAATTATTTTTGAGGTGTCACTACATCAGAAAATATTAGCTTCAGAGTCAGTCATGTGCTTGAAATGCTTCATTTCACAAAAGGCTAATTATCTCAGCTTCTAATTTGAAACGTCTCTTTTTGCTGAAATCAACCTATCTTCTCCGGCTCATAACTAAAGAACGGAAAATGATATCAATAAACTTTTTTTTGCTGATTATACAATAGAGTCTCCTCGTTCTTTGGGCGTGTCCAGTGTTTACATAGTAATATCACACAATATTCTGTGGGCCTCGAGAAATCACTGAAAACGCTCTGAAACTCTGGCACTGGGAGCATCCGTTTTCCAAAAGTGGCTGGCACTCAATGAGTTAATGCTCTCATTTAACAGCCATTAAGTTGTTACTCTGAGGAAAGTTCAGTCCACCTCCACATCCCCTTTAGTCGCATTACTTAAATCAAAATCTGCATATAATTAATGGTAAATGTATTATTCCACTGGGCTCAGCTCACCTCCCTGCAAATTGCACGCTGCAGTTAAATGGTTAAACAGCCTTATCTTAAGCCTCATCTATTATTTCTGTAGGCTAACAAGAAGAGAGAAGTTATATTGCTCTGGAAATATCACACAGCCATACATGGATTATCACTCGTTGGACACAAAAGTGCTTACGCAAAAACAAAATGGACCATTTTGCCGAACAGATTTTCTGTTACCTATAGTAATGCTTGCAGAAACTTGCTTTGATGGGAGGACTGTTTTCATCAGCCAATATTGTTTTTTCTTTTCTTGACGTGGGTGTTATTTCTCAGTACTTCTGGGTGATACTAGATGGATTTGAAATATACTTGAAATAGAGTCAAGAGTTCATATTGATCTCAATTAATCTGTCATTGAACAAGGTGTACAGTATAGTCTTTGAACAAACGGCTGGCTAGACAGAATCTCTGTGTATCAGGCTGATTTGGTTGCTTTTTCTTGTCAAAATGTATTAAGCCTCAATGCATGCTGGGAGAGTCTGTGTGTGGCGTTTGGTAGGGGAGCCGGCGTCTATCTTCCCGAGTCACGAGTAGGCAGGCGCAAAGCGTGTTTTTTTGTGTTTAACGCCAGTTTAGCGCCTAAGGCCAGGGGGAGTATCAGCAGACATGTTACTGTGGTGCCTGGGCTGTATCTGCAGACATGTGACTCTGGTGACTGGGCTGTATCTGCAGACATGTGACTCTGGTGACTGGGCTGTATCTGCAGACGTGTGACTCTGGTGACTGGGCTGTATCTGCAGACATGTGACTCTGGTGACTGGGCTGTATCAGACATGTGACTCTGGTGACTGGGCTGTATCTGCAGACATGTGACTCTGGTGACTGGGCTGTATCAGACATGTGACTCTGGTGACTGGGCTGTATCTGCAGACATGTGACTCTGGTGACTGGGCTGTATCTGCAGACATGTGACTCTGGTGACTGGGCTGTATCTGCAGATGACAGTGTAAATTGGTATGTGACAGTGTGGAATTGGTCACAGCGGCTCCTGATGGGAGGATGGGATTGGCTGGTGAGAGAGACGGCGCGTCTCATCACTTAATGCTAAAAGTCCTTTCCTTTATTTGGGCTCTGCTCCATCACTCAGCGTGCCAGTGTCTCTCTTTAATACTTCCATGCCAACAGGTTCATTCCTCAGAGTCTTCTTAATGCCCTCGTGGCTGAGCACACCATTGATCACCTGAGATCTGTGCCTTTTCACTGTGAAATGAAGAAAATCAGAGTGCCTGAAGGCTGGATGGTGCTGATGAGAGAGATAGGGGGGGGTGGGGGGGTGCGTATGGAGAGGAACTAAGCAGGCTGGCGCTCCTCCTTATCACATAAGCTCCAGATGTGTGTGCCTCCACATCTCCTCCCTCTCATGTCCAAGAGGGGCTAAAAGAGCACGACTCTGAGGAACGAATGAAAGAAAGAAAAACTATTGGAGAGATTGCGAGAAAATCATTGGCCATCACGACACTGATAGCTACTGCACCACTGCATCCTAACATTTTCACAATGACATTGATCGACTGCTGACATCTTTCATACAGACTTGATTGAAGAGGGAGAGCTTATTGATATGAAGGGCAGCAGGTCTATATGGTGCTTCACCTCGTCAACAACATCCACGCTGATAGAGTCGAGTTTCTGCTCCTTTCCTTTATGGAGTGTGTGCCTGCCTCTAACCGCCTGTGTCCAGCACGTTCTCATTCCGTCCTATGTTGACTATTTGTCAAGTCCCTCGGTGTGAGTATACTGACGTGAAACCCTTTTTCCTCATGTTTCCATGCCAGCGGTTAGGCTGTTTTTTCCTGGTTGAAAATGGCACCGTGTTTCCTGGTTGTGTTTAGGTGTCCACATGCTGGACATGATGAAGTCGGCTCTCCTGTGTGAAAGGCGAGGGATTTACCGCTCCGCCAATCCTTCCCCTTCACACTTAGCGAGCTCCGGCTGACGTGAACGTTGCGATGCCGTGGTGTTCACTTTCAGACTACCCTGCCCGTCCAAAAATGATGAAATATACCCAGGCAAAAGGGACCCCTTTTGCCTGGGTATATATAGGGGGCGACTCATTGTTGCCTGTTTGTTTTTTAAAACATAGCACAGGAAGTGAGCGGGGATGAAGTGACGGATGGAAGAAGGGAAAGCGAAACGGGGACGGGAGAGAGCGCGCGGGAGAGGGAGAGAGAAGATGGGGGAGTGGAGAGGGCGAGAGGAGATGGGGGAGTGAGAGGAGAGGGTGAGAGAAGATGGGGGAGTGGAGAGGGAGAGAGGAGATGGGGGAGTGGAGAGGAGAGGGTGAGAGAAGACGGGGGAGTGGAGAGGGTGAGAGAAGACGGGGGAGTGGAGAGGAGAGGGTGAGAGAAGACGGGGGAGTGGAGAGGGTGAGAGAAGACGGGGGAGTGGAGAGGAGAGGGTGAGAGAAGACGGGGGAGTGGAGAGGGTGAGAGAAGATGGGGGAGTGGAGAGGGAGAGGGTGAGAGAAGACGGGGGAGTGGAGAGGAGAGGGTGAGAGAAGACGGGGGAGTGGAGAGGAGAGGGTGAGAGAAGACGGGGGAGTGGAGAGGAGAGGGTGAGAGAAGACGGGGGAGTGGAGAGGAGAGGGTGTGAGAAGACGGGGGAGTGGAGAGGAGAGGGTGAGAGAAGACGGGGGAGTGGAGAGGAGAGGGTGAGAGAAGACGGGGGAGTGGAGAGGGAGAGGGTGAGAGAAGACGGGGGAGTGGAGAGGAGAGGATGAGAGAAGACGGAGGAGTGGAGAGGAGAGGGTGAGAGAAGACGGGGGAGTGGAGAGGAGAGGGTGAGAGAAGACGGGGGAGTGGAGAGGGTGAGAGAAGATGGGGGAGTGGAGAGGGAGAGGGTGAGAGAAGACGGGGGAGTGGAGAGGAGAGGATGAGAGAAGACGGGGGAGTGGAGAGGAGAGGGTGAGAGAAGACGGGGGAGTGGAGAGGAGAGGGTGAGAGAAGACGGGGGAGTGGAGAGGAGAGGGTGAGAGAAGACGGGGGAGTGGAGAGGAGAGGGTGAGAGAAGACGGGGGAGTGGAGAGGATGGATTGAATTGTAAGGAGGCAGGGAGAAATCAAAAGGGTATGGAGAGGAGGAGAGGAGGAGAGGAGGAAATGAGCTGGCGTCGCTCGCAAATCAAGTGCCTCCATATTCCCACGGGGAGCCACGGCTCAGTGTCGTCTGTCTGCCGCTGACGGCTTTTTGTTTTCAGGCAGAGTTGTCATCTCTGCTTCCTCCATTTGTCACTTTAGCGCTGTCTAATTAATGAGAGAGACTGGTTAAGCTTGGTCTGTCATCCATTTTATGCCAACACAAGGGCACACAATCGCTCTGTCTGTTTCTGGACAAAAACCTGTTTGACTGCTTTGGCACTGGAACCTCCTGGGAGGTGTGTGCGTGTGCGTGTGTGTGCGTGTGTGTGTGTGTGTGTGTGTGTGTGCGCCTCTGCTCTCCCGAGAGCGGGCTGAATCTCAAGGGCACTATTGCCCTCAAAAGTACTGCCACAGTGGTCGCGGACCTCGCGCGGTAATGGTTGGATTTTTGTTTGTTTTGCGCCAGTATTAGTCCAACAAGATGTCATTGTAAGCTGAGAATCCACTATTCCAAAGGTATTATTTAGTCTTATCACTCTATAGAGACGCAAAGTGGAATGTCACCCTCTGCTTCAGCACTGTTTTACATTTTGTAATGCTTATAAAAAATAGTTTTACTTGTTCAAATCAAACGGTACAGATATTATTTAGAAACAGGAGAGATCGCATAACATTTCACTCGGAGCAAAACGTAAAAAAAAATGCAGGTTTAAAGAAAATATTTGTTCAATGTTTTTTTCTGTTTTGGTCCGAGTTAAATGTTCTATGGTGTCTCCCGATTCTAAATAGGCCTATAGCTGAACCGTTTGGTTTGACCAAGTAAAACTATTTTTATACATGTACGCATAAACGAATCACAATGTCCCTTTCATGTTCCATTCCACGGAGCGAACCAATCCGGTCAGAAAAACCCGACCAAAGCGCTCTGAGCTCCGCCCCTCCCTCTTTCATCCCCGTCTGTCTCCATATATATTATTCCATATTATTATGCTTCTCAAACCAATCTCACTGCAGTTTAAATACAGCGAGCATGTAAATACGCTACACTATAGCAAGATCAAAGTGAAAAGAATGTTCTAAACGCGTCGGCTAGAAAAATATAGCCTATCCCTGGATGTCATGATGACATTAGATTGGTGAAAGTTTGGGCAGAATGATATCGTTTTCTCTCGCTACCTTTTCTTCTCCCCCCACAGGTAGGATGATGCAACAGCCTCTGAATGACAGGGGCTCAAAACTACGGTATTTCAATCATGAGAGACAGGCCGGTAAGGTTTAACAAGATACTTTATTTAGCAAGTGGCGTGCATGGCAAGTACTTTGGCGTATGACTCCATTGTAAGATGGCGCTCCTCTTTAGGCGAGCCGTTCTTCCTCGTCGCCTCCCGATTCTGGGGGGGGGGCTTCCTCTTCAGGTCTCCGTCCGCGGCGAGCGGCCTCTCCCTCCGGCTCGCTCGCACGCGTCCTTGGGCGCCCACGAGTGCGCGGCCCCTCCTCTTCTGTTCTTCTCCCACGGGCCATCGCAGTGACGCGCCCCCTGCTACGGGAGCGCGCGCCGGGCCTCCTCAGCGTGGCTTCGTTGGGCTCACCGGCCTGTGGCACGGCCGCTTCGCTGGTGTCGGCAGACGTCTCGGAAGGCAGATACGTGCGGTCACCGGTCCGGAACAGAGTATCATCGTTGAGGCTCTCGTCACTGTCCATGAACTGCTCTTGCGCGGAATCTGACATGCCGGGAGTGGAGCGGGGAGCGCCGAATGATCCACGATCTAGGATGCTATCTTCCCGAGGCAGGCGCAAAGCGCGTTTTTTTGTTGTTGCGTTTAACGCCAGTTTAGCGCCTAAGGCCAGTGGGAAGATAGGGCAGATTTACTACACTCACTGCTGTGGCAGCAAAAGTGCATCTGTACATCCCTTTTATCCACCAATATTGTCCTTTCACAGCTATATCTTGATCAGCATAATCTCTATTTCAGTTAATGAGATTGACATCAAAAGAACAATTTCATGAAAATACCCAGATATACTCTATGTCATTTATTTCCAGTGTTAGGGTTTATGCCTAAAATGACGATTCAGCTCATAGGCAGCAATACATTTCAGAGATGAAAGTGCTCTTTGTGTTGCTTTGTGATACACTGATTTGTATGCATCAGTACTGTAACATCGTAGCTAAAGTTCACCAAATTTGATTTGGTTGAAACCGCATTAAAACACACATACAGTAAAGAGCATCAACAGCCAACATACAGTAAGAAGATTATTTAATTGGCATAGTAAGTAAGCATGTTACAAACAAGGAATTTATGTGTGTGTGTGTACACACAGTCACACACTCATATACAGTGTTGGGCAAGTTACTTGCAAAATGTAATATGTATACTACATATTACTAGTTACTTTCATTTGAAAGTAATAAGTTACTTTACAATATTACTTTCTGTGTAGAGTAACTCGTTACTTATTACACTACTTTTGCATTACTTTTACCAAAACAACAGCAGCAGCAGAATGACATCGCCGCCTCAGAACCATCCCGAAAAATGATTTCAACCGCCTTGAAGTCAATGTAAACAATCCAAAATTCTAAATGTTATTCTTTTCCTTTGTTATTGTCATCTATAGTGGTTATTTGCATAAAAACACACAGTTTGATTAGGAAATGATTGTATCTTTTTTAAATATGTGCTTTGATTTAATAAAATGTAACTCAATTTGTAACTTGAGTTACTTGACAAAGTAACTGGTATAATATTACTGAAATGCTATATGTAATAAGTTATATTACTGAGTTACTGCTAAAAGTAATATATTACATGTAATATGTTACTTTTGTAATGAGTTACCCCCAACACTGCTCATATATACACATAAATTCCTCGCCACATACACTATTAGCTTTGAATAATTCAGAGGTGACGACAATGAGGACGAGTATGAGTCCAAAATGTTGTATCCGGCTTAACGAGCAAACAAAACCTCATTTGAATTGAGAATGGGCGATGTTGACAGCAGCGATCCTTTTGCATTTGTCTTCGCCTCCTGTGTGAGTTTTGTTGTTGCGACGCTGTTCTAGTGGAGACAGCTAAACCATCCCTGGATTAATGAGATTCCAGAGACTTGAGCTCCACTCAGTGACAGTGTGTCTTTGGCCACAGCGCTGGCAGATTAATTATTTTTCGGCTAGCACGGAATCTGTGGGTTTCTCCACGCAGGAACGGCCCGTGAAAATATACATCAATCTCTGCCTTTTGGGGCAGCATCATCGTGATGGCTTTGATCTACTGTATGATTTAGATAGATGGGGATTTGAAAAGGGTGGGCCGATATTGTTTTAGATTCCAGTTGTGTTTTAAGTAGGATAGTCAGTCATTCAGTCCTCTTCATTCATAGTCATTTTTGCCAAGCTATCACTCCCCTAAAATGATTTTAGTTTTTCCTAACACTCCACACAACTCATCATAGTACTTTGTGAATATGGTTTTAATAAGGTGTGTCCTAAAAGATATAGCGAAAGAGCAGCAAAGAACAACAGCAAACAGCATTGGCTGCGTTTCCCAACAGAGAAGCTTCTTAAGGAGTTAAGAAGCTTCTTAACTCCTTAAGAAGAACACTACTTTGGAGCCTTCTTAACTCCTTAAGAAGGAGTTAAGAAGGCTCCAAAGAAGTGTTTCCCAAACGCCTTCTTAACAGCCTTCTTAGAGGCTGTTAAGAAGGGTGTAAGAAGGCTCTTAAGAAGGGTTCTGTGAAAGGTGCTATATAAATCCACAACATTCTTATTATAAAAGGAATCCATTCTGATTAGAGGAATATAGCCTACGGTAAAACATTTAAAACACAAGTAACCATATTACATAGAGGAGAGATTTTCAAGTGTTCCCCAATTTTAAACACTAAAGGGTGCATGAAAGAAAGGAAAAAGGGAAAAACACAACAGTGGACACTATATTATTATGTCCTTTTGCCTGACACGGCTGAATCTGCAAGTGTTTCGTCATTAAGAAGGTGTTAAGAATGCCCCAGACCCTTCTTACAAAACCTTAACGAAAGATCATCTTAGGCTAAGAAGCAATCGGGAAACACGTTGGCTTCGTTGGCTTCTTACGGGAGCCTTAAGAAGGGTCAAAGAAGCTTCTTAGCTTCTTAAGAAGCTTTTGGCAAACGCATGCCTTCTTAACGAAAGATCATCTTAGGCTAAGAAGCAATCGGGAGCTTCTTTGACCCTTCTTAAGGCTCCCGTAAGAAGCTTCTTAGCGCTAAGAAGCTTTTGGGAAACGCAGCCATTATTAGCAAGGCTTATGGTTAATTCAGTGTATATATGCACAAGTATTGTGGTACACCATTGTGATGAATCCCTGTGCATCTTGATCGCCGCCCTATAGACCTTATTCGACTGATGGAACTCACGTACGGACACGCCCACCACCGCCATATTGTTGACATTCCGCAGCGTGCTGTTTAAAAGTGACTGACAGCTGTCATAGCTTAGGACGCTAGCCAACGTTACTTACTAGCCTATTTAATGCAGTTTTTACTGCATCAGGAGTTATTTCACAACAGCGATAGTGTGCTGTGAATACACGCCTGTAGTAATAGCAGCAATAGGCTAGTTGCACAAGCGATTAGACGAACTTCCGGTTTTCTTGCCAACCCGGCGAGCCAGTTTCCGCTTTATCGGCTTCCTCTCCTTACCGGCCCGGTCGTTGTGCTAGTCGCTGTGTTTATCAAACTTATCTCTAACTATCTGGTTTTTCGACACTATTTCTGGAACTGATTACTGAATTTGGATTACGGACTTGGCTGAATGGATATTTGATTTGACCGCTGCCTGGACACGGACACGAATTTAATGATTGCGGACTTGTATGACGTTTAACTCCTAGTGAGTGGTCTGCAATACTTGTTGTACAGTATGCACCAAATTGTTTTTATGCTGTTGTTGTATTGAGGAGTGACACATAAATAAACTTTTATACTCTACTCTACTCTACTCCTATCTATGGGTGCTGTGTAAATAGCCTATTTGACAGTGGTTTTCATAGAATCAGAAAGGAAAAGCTACAGTAGAGATGTCAAACGAATAGTCAGGTGGCTGAGAGATGCTCCTACATTTAGCCTTTCAACTTTCACATCAAACATTTAAGAGGAACACCTCTTGAGTCAAGCCTCTTGAGTTTCATTTTCTAATAGATAATAACTATGCTAAGATGAATTATAGTTCAAGTGAAGTTAACTCATTTCAAACAGGTCACATACTGTATATGACCTATGACCCCGGTTATGTGAAACATTGGGTGGTCATTACTTAGGCTGATGCATTATTTTCAGGCATAAACTTTATAATACTCTATTATATAACACTCACAGGCATACAGCAGACCAACTTTCAGTGGTATTTATATACCGCTAATGTCACAGACTTTAAAAATACAAAAAAGAAAAACACACAGTAGTGTACAATAAATCACATCAGATAAAATAAAAAGAAAGAAAAAGTAACAGCATACTCCTACTCCTTGTATGCCAGCCATACAGCTTCAAATATGCCTCTATTTTTGAGCCTATATGCTGCAAATTCTAATCTTAAACAAAGTCTTAATTACAGAATGCCTATTGTGCGCCACAGCTACAGTATGCTTTTATAGTGTAGCTTACATTCTTTTAGTTTTTGCAGTAACACATTTGAAACTTAATGGGTTTTCAAAGAGACTATTTTTCCTTTTCATTACAGTATGTACACCTATACACTTTGAGTTTTGAGTTGTAAATCCTATCGAAGTCATGTGTGTGTGAGCAGAAATTCGACCACAGCTATGCCGTTTTACGTGCGATCACGCTGAATTTTTCAAGAAGTTGTAAAGAGCACCCCTGCAGGGGACCTAACAGAGCCAGATTTTTGAATGAGGTAATTAGGGCGGACTAAAAGTGCAAAAATGGCTTATTAGTGGCCAAAATGAGTGAACACAGGTTCAGCACCATGGAGGGGGCTCCATTTGTTAGCTAACTGATGGAAGACACCTGAGTGGAGGAGCACAGGTGAGCTGAGTTGGAATCAGCCAGGGAGGTGGAGTATGAAAACCCTGCATGCCAACTCTGTGAGGGAGGCCTGACTAAAATGGCCATTCACACAGGGACAGGTATTGTGCTAGTCATAAAACCAATGTGGATAAAGTCATTAATAGGTCACTAAAGTTCACAAATCAGATTTGGCCTCCTAGTCTGAACATGGCCTTATACCAGCAGACTTAAGGTCCTTACACATCAAGAGCGATGCGAATATACAGCACGAAATTGCGATGCGAGTTTTGACCCACCTGTCAATCACAGCCACAGATGTCTACAGGTTGGAAGCGAATTTCTGAAAAATAAACACCGCAATAATGCTGGGCGAAACTTCGCCGTTGGTATGCACGGTTGCATTGACTGATATAGGTTCGGAAAAGATTATTGACGTGCGAATTAATCGCACGAAAAAAACGTACTCGGTGTGTAAGGACCTTAAAGCATGCTGCCCCATGTTTTGCTTAACCTCCTAGACTCCAACTGTCTGGGAGCCAAGACTATGCTTAGCCCATCAGATGTGGGGCGCTTACTGAAACTATAGTTATTTACAGTGCCAATGAGCTCCAGAAACGGGTCCTTACGCTGGCTGACATCACCAGGCAGCCAGGGGGCAATGAAGGAGAAAGAGGGGAGAGTGCTGTGGTCTCTTCAGGACATGAAATGTGAAATGAAATGTTACAGTCACAGCGCATTCCCACTCCACGTCTATTTAGAAACCATGGCAGCAAAGCATGTGTATATATATATATATACTGTATATACAATGGCCTAATATGCCACAGGCCTTCATTATCATGTTCAGAGACAGTTAATAACACCGGTGATGATGAGACATATCTGGCCTTAAAGCAACTGATGTTGGAAATGATGTGACTGACTCTCATCCATCAAGACGTCTGTTTTACACACAGCACCACACAGGAAACATGGCCGTCAAGAGGAAGTGCGTTCTTGACAGCGTGCTATAAATCAATAAGGAGGAGACTGATAAAGGCTTTTGCACATTAACCTGTCAGTGTCGCCAGGTGGAACAGCAGCCAACTGACGATTATCAGATCTGTCTGGAAGGCAGTTATGTCCTTTCAGAGCTGAGGCGTCCGACGCCACTCACATCATAATGAGATCAACGTTACGCAGGAGCTGTGACGCTCGTCGGCCCTTTGAGGAAGTCACAAACAACCGTGGTCAGGTCAATACTGTTTATTTTTTTTATTTTTTCCCCCCTATTTTTTTATTCCATTTTTATCCCCCATTAGTGCTAATTTACTTTTATTTATCCTGGTTGCTACTCCACCCTCTGCCGATCTGGGGAGAGCCGAGACTGGCTCCATGCTTCCTCCAAGACATGGGCAGTTAGCCAGCCGCTTCTTTTCACCTGACAGAGGAAGCTTCACCGGTAGGGCATAGCATGTGGGAGGTTCACGCTATTCCAACCAGTCCTTAACGACCAGAGGAGGCACCACATCAGTGACCAGTCCTGGAGCTGGTGGATTCAGAGTCTTGCTCAGGGTGAATGCTTGCCGATAATGCGGATTTGAACCCCTTATCCCGCTCAAGGACTTTCTCCCTACACAATACATACTACACAATACATACTCTGTTGCCTATAAATGCGTAAGGCCCAATGACAGACTGCTGTACTGTAGATAAGATTCTTTCTTGAAATTGTGTAGTAGGGCAACGTTTAAAGATGTAGTCAGCTGCACTTATTTCCTAACTAGATTTCCTAATAAATGTTTTGCAATCTTGAGAGAAAACCCTTTGTATAAAAGTTGCATTTGCATTTTTATTTATTGTCAGCTCAAGTTTGTACATGTAGGCTACAGTATTTAATAAACTAATGATTTGGGTCTGAAACATTAAGTTTGCATTTGTTTGAACTGAATTAAACATTCTGGTTCTTCTCTGTATCAATATTTTGAAGTGAAATTTAATCACATTGTCAAATTGTGAAACGATCCACAGAACCCCAGAATCTGTAAGAAACATGTTTCCCATTGCATGTTGAGAACACAGCTTGCCCTCAATTAAACATGACTTTGGCTGATTGTCAAACAATACAAGGCTGTTGGTTCATTTGTCTAACCTATATGCTTTTGTTTTGTGATGGGACCCATGTTCAGGTGGGCCAAGGGGGGCAACGTGCTCCCAGAGGTGATGGGTGACACCTACGAGGCGATCGTGGATCACTCCTTCTTCACTGAGCCCGTGTCCTGTGAGGTCACCAACGCCCTGGGCCACACCAACATCAGCAGGAACGTGGACGTCTACTGTGAGCGTTTCCTTTTTTTCATATATATATATTTTATTTACAGTTTTATGTTAATACATAGACAGTGTGAGACAAAGAGGGAAAGATAAAAGAAGGAAAAAAATAATAAAAATCATGGAAATTAGACAATGACAACAACAAAACAAGACAAATCAAGACAAAACAGGAGACTTCACGTTCAAGTGAGGGTGGGGTAAATTCCCCCGTTCTATCCATTCAGCAAAGTTAGAATTGAGCTGATAGCCCAGCCCAGGCAGACACGATCAGGGATTTAACCACCACAGTAAACGCACATCTGAGCAGACGTCTTGTGTTCTGCTCTAGAACCCCCAAACCTGTAGTTTAGAGCCGCAGCACCGTCTTTTGATGAGTCAGCCCATGAGATATATGGGCGGTTTTACCCCACTCGCGCGCCAGCCGTTTAACATTTTGTGGGCGTTCCCACACATGCGGACTGTCTCTATTAACCCATGGCACAAAAAAGAACGCAGATTTCATCCGGATTTCATACTGATCATTTATACATGAAGATGCATTTCTGCCACAGCATTTCAACATCTCCTGTCTCCTGTTGTTGTTGTCTTGCAGTCGGGCCCAGGATGGCAGCAGAGCCCCAGTCCCTGCAGGTGGACCTGGGGTCTGACGCGGTCTTTAACTGTGCCTGGATGGGAAACCCCTCTCTCACCATCGTGTGGATGAAGCGTGGCTCAGGAGTGGTATGCATTAGAAACCCCTCTCTCACCATCGTGTGGATGAAGCGTGGCTCAGGAGTGGTATGCATTAGAAACCCCTCTCTCACCATCGTGGGGATGAAGCGTGGCTCAGGAGTGGTATGCATTAGAAACCCCTCTCTCACCATCGTGTGGATGAAGCGTGGCTCAGGAGTGGTATGCATTAGAAACCCCTCTCTCACCATCGTGGGGATGAAGCGTGGCTCAGGAGTAGGGCTGGGCTAAAAAAAATCGATTCTCCGATTTTAAATCGATTTTTATTTGAATCCTTCGATATCGATTCATATGTCCAAAGATCGTTATTTTTTTTATTTTTTTATTTTTTTAATAAACATAGGCTATAATATTATAGGCTGTGTGTGGTAGTTGAAACATAGTTTCAAGTTGACGTTTATTTATGTTTGTAGTTGAAACAAAAACATAAATACTGTAGGCTACATGAATGGAAATGTTTGCTCATTAATATCTACTTTTAGAAATGATATAGGCTGAAATCAAATCACTGTGCATAATTGTGAAAGTGTCTTTATTGACAGATGAAAAGGCTGTTATTTACCCTTTGTCACCACCTGGTGAGTAAATATATGTGTAACTAAAACCATTAAAATTGACAACCGGTCCACAACTTTTTTCCCATGTATCTACCGGTCCTTGGCGCAAAAAAGGTTGGGAACCCCTGTGTTACATAACTGGACAGTCATGTAATTCAGGTTACAGCTCAAAAACATGTTTTAGTATCGATATTGAAATTAATCGAATCGGAATCGAATCGAATCGGGATTAATCAATTCGGAACCTTGTGAATCGGAATCGAATCGATTCTTGAAATTTGAACCAATACCCAGCGCTGCTCAGGAGTGGTATGCATTAGAAACCCCTCTCTCTCTCACCATGGTGTGGATGAAGCATGGCTCAGGAGTGGTATGCATTACTTACCCACACATGACCTCCACGTTGCACTCAGACGCAATATTCCATCACGGGCGTTCTCTCTCTCGTGCATCAATACAGTCCACTTCAGCAAATTGAGCTTCACTCGTTCAACGTTATCCCCCGCACCACCGCCTCGGCAAAAAGGGGCAAATTATAAAATACAGTAGCAGATGCTGTGAATGATATTTCCCCCAGGTATTGCATTACTTTTCAGGATTCAATTCTATTCAATTCACTCTACTGTAGGTGTGCTCAGGATAAAAAAACAAGACAGGACATCAGATATAAGCAGCTTACAGTATACCCCCATTCAAAACACATTTCCAGCAAAAAATACACAAATCAGCCAGTCAAGGCCAGTTACTAGACCTAATAGAAAAGTGCAAATAATGTAGAATCAACAAAATATAATAAAACTAGCCATCTATGCGCGCTCGGTTCCTAGGCTCACCCGCTGCACCTCGCTAGCTCGGCTGCTGCAAGGACAATGTAGATTTTTTTTTTTTTTAAATAGCAGCTCCAATAGTCACGCAGCTCAGCAGACAAACCCAGCTATCCTTGGACTATCAAAATATGCCACGATAGATTCACAACTCGTTCTTGGAAAATAATTAATTCTGTTTGTCGTTTTTCAATTTTGGGCCCGTCTCCAATGATGTTTTATTTCAAGGTAGGCTACACATAGCGTGCACGGCTCTCCCTGAAGGCTAAATACACACACGCACACACACACACACACACACACACACACACACACACACACTCACACACACACACACACTCACACACACACACACACACACACACACACACACACACACACAAATAAAGCTTGCATATGAAAAGGTTCTAATAAAGCGCTCAGAATAGTGCACAGTAGGGGTGTCACGCACGATACACTCAGTTCACACGATATTGGGTTCACACGATATTGGGTTCACGATAACGATACGATATTTTAACAATACTTTTTTTGCGATCGATTTGTAAGTTGAGGGGGCATCCTCCACGCTAATTTGAGTAATTTCACCATTTTCATCCTCCGTGTCTGTAACGTCCCTCGTCTGTTAAAACAAAGCAATGAAAAGGAGAGCGAGCATGCAATCAGATGCAGATCAGTGCCACCATGTTCAGCTTCTTTTAACGATACATATTGTCATGTTTTGATATCGCGATATATTGTGGGACGATATATTGTGACTAGTGCACAGTGCAGCACAGTGACTTGGAATGACTTGAAACATACCAATAATAATAAAAACTGTAAGAAGACACAACCGAACGAAAATTGCCAAAACTCTTGAGCTTGTCCCTTCTTGTACAGTACAGTACAAAATCCACCACCGCGTGCTCCGCCCCCGCATGCTCCGCCCCCGCATGCTCCACATGCCGCCTAAGTGCCGCTATCCTTTTGGGGACAGTGTAATTGGTGTTGGGCTCAATGGGGGAATTCAAGCCCAGCATCTCCTCTGACCTCTGACCTTTGAATCCATTTCCTGGACATGCAGGTGCTCAGCAACAAGAACACGCTGACACTGAAGGCGGTGAAGCAGGAGGATGCTGGGAAGTATGTGTGCCGGGCCGTCGTCCCAAGAGTCGGCGCCGGGGAGAAGGAGGTGTCGCTCACCGTGAACGGTAAGCAGTAAGCTCAGTCCCACACCACACTGGATCCAGACTATATTAAGCCTTTAGGAATAACACATGCTCGCTCTGTTATATGCCCTGGAACAGATGACTTTGGGATGAGGGAAACAAATTTGGCCTTTCAAAGAGTCAGAATCGTGGGTATTTTGGCATAAAAATGATTTTGAGCCTTCCAGTCATCACTTGAGGGGGAAAAAAGTGGTTTATGCACGCTTTGGGATTAAAAGAATTACCGGAATGGTGATGTGTGAAATGAATGCTGGTACAAATCCAGGTTTTATTGTTCCTTTGAGAAGCTGTTTTGAGAAACCGAACAGGACAAATGTTTTGACAAAGGTAATAAAGCATCGTTCCATTGATTTCTAATGGTCAAATCCCTTATGTCAGCCCTGATTGCAACCTTTTTGAATTAATCAGTACATAGCAAACACTTGCACAGCTGTTTAGTACAAAGACTCTGCAAAGTCAATAGCCAGCATTTTGACAAGCTCCTCAGTAGCAGCTCACTTTCTGCAGGCAGGGAGGGCACCATACATTCACTGCACAATATTGAGGTTAGGGCTGTGAATCTTCGCTGGCCTCACGATTCGGTTCGATTAGGATTCAGAGGGCTACGATTTGATTCGATTACGATTATCGATGCATCTTCAATCGATGCATCACTTTTTTACATGATTTATTTTTTCTCACTTTCTTTTTTCTCACTGTGTGGCTACTTTTAAAATAAAAGTGCATTTGGAATTGCATTGTATTATGATCCATAATTAAAATAAACAACTGCATGTACTTCCATTATATTTGATTTGATTATTGAATCGATGCAGAATTGTGCACGTCCGCATCGCGATGCATCTTATAATCGATTATTTTTGACACCCCTAATTGAGGTGGGCAAGTATCTGTAGCATCGACGGTGTTTCTCAAACTAAACATTATAAGTATTTTTCAAAAGGTGGATTGCAGTGGAATTAAAATGTGTCAAAGGATTCTGCAGGAATTTGTTTCAAATGCTACGCTACGTTTCCTCGTCGAAAGGCTTCTCACGTCCCAGCGAAGCGCTTTAGGTGGAATACGAACTGGAGGCTCGCAGGTTTTAGCTCAGTTGAGCCTAAAATCCATTTGGGAGTTCTGAAAATGGGTCCAAAAAATCAAAAAGCAAGTGAGGGTGGCGTCATCTGGTGCGACCGAGCCCAGGCCAACAGCGACTTTGTGCTGGAACAAAAAAGTCTAAAGAGGGTCATTCTCTTTGGAGAGGCAGCGGTAGCACAGGAGACAATTGCATACAATGCAGTGTACAACTCCACCTCTCCTACTCTGCGTCTCCCGCTGTTTCTTTCTATCTGTGTTGTTTGTGTAAAACGGTGACAGACACAGGCCCCGCGGGGTCTTCTCTGAGGATAAAAAAACAACAACACAAAACACGGAGGAGCGCAGTTTGAAAGGAGAGAAAAGGAAATATTTGATTTCTCACGGACAGCGCTTCTTCAGATTGCGAGAGCCTCCGGAGTGCCGGGGCTGTCACCGCTCGTCGCGGACGGCGCAGGAGCCAAATGTCAGGCCATCGCAAGAGTGTCTCAATCTCATCGGGCGGTGGGAGGAAACGAGCAGGGAAACAATGTCGATTCTCAAACGCCTTATCTGTCCCCCGGACCCACTACTACTCTTCCTCCTGTCGGCGTTTGAGGCTTTTGTCCCTTATTGAATAGATAGTTGATGGTCTGCTGCGCCACATTGAAAAATGCCAAAATCAAAGTTGAGATGACAAAGAAAATACGTGTTTCCATCCTTTCAAAGCATTTTCCAAAGCTGTTTGAATATGACATTTGACCATGCCATAGTATTTGTGAAAATCTGGTTCTGGGTGTGTGGGTTTTCTCTATATGCTTGCTGGGAAAAAGGTGAATTCCGATCATCACAAGGCAAAAGAACCACTAATAAAAACCCAAATCCAATTTATTTTCAGTAAATATAAGCATTAATTTATGCCCCCCACTCCCCATTCAACCACCCTATATAGTACCTTCATATAACTTACAATGCATCACTTTGATACCGCTTAGTAAGATACTATAAATAAAGTATACTATAAATTTAGATGACAAAGATGTATGCCGGCCTATAAAAGGTGTGTGAACTTTGTGAAAACCAATTAAAATCAGCAAATGAATAATGTCAGACTGTTTCTCTACTGTAAATATGATGTGAAACATGCCTCTGCCCTTGGCGCTGCCCCCTCCTGGAGCAGTTTCATGCATGTTGCTGTGATGATCTCCAGGAAGATGTATGGCCCAAGCTTCTACCTCGGCTATGTGCCTCCACAGGTCCTCCCACTATCTCCAGCACCCAGACCCAGCAGGCGCTCTACGGGGAGAAGGGTCAGATCAAGTGCTTCATCCGCAGCACGCCGCCCCCCGACCGCATCGTGAGTCCCTTGCACCTCTCCTCCGCTGCCTCGGACTCATTCATTTCAGCATGCAAAGAGATAGTCCAACAATGTCACTGTTCTATAGGAAGGAGAGGACATGATTGTCACCGAGCAACAGAGCCCGTCCTTTAACTCACGTCTGAAATGTAATGTAAAAAAACCTGCTCCTGCAATATTCAGATAATATAATAATAGCTTCAGACTAGGGATGTCCGATATTATCGGCCTACCGATATTATCGGCCGATATTAGCATAACAAATTCATATCGGAAAATATCGGTATCGGTTTTCATGCCGATAATAACACTTACAACTTTAACACAACATGCATATTATATATTAAACTCTTCAGCTACTTCTGCTCTCACTAAAAATGTAAAAAATAATATACAGTATAAGTGATGTGATGTATAGTTTCACAACAGGAGATATGTAATGTAACTTGTTACCTGAAATTTTGGTGAAAAAAAAGCCCGCTTATATCGGTATCGGTTGATATCGGTATCGGAATATTAAGAGTTGGACATTATCGGATATCGGATATCGGTAAAAAAGCCAATATTGAACATCCCTACTTCAGACTGATCATTCTAATGAAACATGCATAACAAGAGCCCCCATTTTGGAAACAAACACCATGTACTGTATTGTGATAATGTAAATATCAGTCTAATAATGATGTTATTACAATACACAACCGTTATATCAGGCATGTCTAAAGTCCGGGGGCCAAGTGTGGCCCGTGGACTGATTTTAATGGCCCAAGGCGTGTCTCTCAAAATAAACTGTACTAATGTGGCCCTCCACAGTGTCGGTTAATCAAGCAAGTTCGCTTTGCGTTTTTCCCCTTCACCTAACGATGACAGCACTATCATATACAGTAGGTTGTAGACAAGCACCAAGTAGTAACAATGCAGGTGGAACTATAGTTTTCAGATGCTAAACAAAATCAATTGTAATGTCTGTGATTTCTTTTAACCAATATGATGCGAGTAGCCGCTTACAGTTCTTTACCGTAGTGAGCAGCAAACGAGCTGAAGAGTGGGACTAATGGAGACAGTCCGCATGTCTGGGAACGCCCACAAAATGTTAAACGGCTGGCGCGCGATTGGGGTAAAACCGCCGATATATCTCATGGGCTGACTCACCAAAAGACGGTGCTGCGGCTCTAAACTACAGGTTTGGGGGTTCTAGAGCAAGAACACAAGACGTCTGCTCAGATGTGCGTTTACTGCGGTGGTTAAATCCCCGATCGTGTCTGCCTGGGCTCGGCTATCAGCTAAATTCTAACTTTGCTGAATGGATAGAACGGGGGTTTTTACCCCACCCTGACCCCGCCCCCAGCCAGGCTGAGCCAGCTAAACCAGCGTCTATGACGAGACGTGGCCTCAACCTATACTGTACTATATATGTGGCCCTCACCAGGCTCTGTCCAACAACTAGAACACCATTTAAAGCATAGAAACATGAGCCATTGATAATTACCATTGTCAGTCAATGCGGAGTCTCGTCAATAGCTATTAAAATTTGGTAACATTAACCAATAGGTTGAGGACATTTAAGTTCACATATGGATGATAATACATAGAACATTTGAATATGGCTACACAGGAGCAAAAAAAAAAAGTGCCTCTTGAGAAGAAAATTGAATTGAATTTGCACTCTGCTAGATGACACTTTATTTGCAGTGGTGCTTATGAGGCATTATTAGCACATTAAAAACACTTATACTGTATACTATAATAAACATAGAAAAAAGGAGTTGATTATTGAAGGTGCAACTGTAGCGAGTGACATGAATTGAAACTAAATGTACATTTCTGATAGAGCTGGGTATTGGCAAGGATCTCACGATACGATACGTATCACGATACTTGGGTCACGATACGATTGTATCACGATATATTGCGATGCGATACATATTGCGATATATTGCGATATTCTACAGGATTTACTCAAAATTAAATAATAGAGCTAAAGATACAACACACTGTGTACCACCCAGGTAGTGTAATAATATGTACATCACTTTATACTGATAAGTTAGTGGACAAATTTAGTCAAAACTACTGAGTGTTGAGTGTGTTACTGAACGCATCGATATGGGAAATATCGATACAGTATCGATTAGGGGTGGGAATCACCAGATGCAGAGGCCTGGCATGGCATGGCCTGCAAAAAAAAAAAAAAATAATAATATCGCGATACTTTGCGTCCAAGTATCGATACAGTATCGGGAAATAAAATATCGCGATATATTGCGGTATCGATTATATTGCCCAGCCCTAATTTCTGATGTTTTTATGTGAATTAAGAAAAGGGATGAGTGGATTGGAGTCTACTTGCGATGCTTGACCACACCATGCTTCCCTGCCCCTCCCTCAGGCCTGGTCATGGAAGGAGACGGTGCTGGAGTCCGGGACGTCCGGCCGCTACACGGTGGAGACGGTCAGCACGGAGGAGGGGGTGATCTCCACGTTGACCATGAGCAACATCGTCCCCGCAGACTTCCAGACCATCTACAACTGCACGGCCTGGAACAGCTTCGGCTCCGACACGGAGATCATACGCCTCAAAGAGCAAGGTGAGCTGCACCCCGCCAAGAGAGGACACACCCTCTGTTTGTGTTGGACCCGTCATAGGGCTTCTAGGAAGGTAGCGACTGTGTGTGTGTGTGTGTGTGTGTGTGTGTGTGTGTGTGTGTGTGTGTGCGTGTGCGTGTGCGTGTGCGTGTGCGTGTGCGTGTGCGTGTGCGTGTGCGTGTGTGTGTGTGTGTGTATCTATCTGTAGCCATGAGAAATGCAATCATATATCAGGCCCGTCTTGAAATTTTCGAGGGGTGAGAACCAGAAGGGTATACAGTAAGTGACATTTGACCAACTTCACAGGAGAGCTAAAACAAAAAATTACCATACTTTGTCCCGACTTTTATTAATTAAATTCAATCTTTAATATGAAAATGTCATAAAACATGTGGATGACAATATGAACAATATTTTGACATTTATTTAAAAAGGGGGTTTCTATCTTTTCTTTTTAATTGGAAAAAATAAATCGATAAAAAAAATCATCAGGACCAAAAGGGCTTCACTGCACTAAGTACACAATAGTACAGTGTGTTCAGTGTTAGGGTCTTTTGGATTTTGATTAGTAACTCTGGAGTGGTTTAGAATTCCCGTGTGCCCTTTTGGCACTAGAAAGAGCTCATCAAGAGCTTTCAATTTATATAAATTATTTTCAACTAATTTTCACCCAAAATGTAAATTTTTGGATTGAAGTTGTCAATAGCCAAGATTTTTTTGCAAGATTTTAAACGCTGTTGATTTTATGCCAACCGGGTACAGCCATCGGCTCCTCGCAGCAGTAACGCTATGAACATGTAACTGAAGTTGGCCGCAGTGTAGCTTAATTCTGAATGTTGCCAAACTTCATTCATACTGACATTTTATTTTGAAAATGGTTGCCAACTCGTGCACGGCTATGGCGTAATCGCATGTGTCGCGTGTGCAGGCACGTCAGAGTTTCTGAAATGTGCCGTCTCAAAGCGATTACATGGAACGATCAGTGGGGAGCATTACCAAGAATTTCACTCTGGAGGGTGGTTTCAAAATTTGTCGTTTCCTAAGCGCGAATTTGCCGTCGCCGTCTAAAAGGGAGGCACTAACGATACAATAATTCCCCCTCACTATAGGAAACCGTCCTCGTGTAAAGTGCCCCTAAGGAAGGAAGGAAAGAGAGAAAAGGGAGGTTAATTTAATTCCTGGAGGTAATGTGTATCTTTTAACTTTAAGAATATTACAGAGATACTGTAACTGGTGACTCTGATCAGCTTCTTTACTCGGGAAAAGGTCATCCAGCTCCAGCTGTGAGACTCGCACCTTCTGCAGCTCGGTGCGATCGCACCTTCCAATTGGAATCTCACTTGCATAATGAGCTCTTTGATATCTATTCATCCACATCTTCTGATATTCTTCTTCTCCTGTTATTTTTTTTATATATTTTATTTAGCAATTTAAATTTTTTAGAACACAGAAAAACAAAAACAAAAAAAAACGAACAAACTCAGATACAGTAAAAGAAAAGAAAAGAAAAGAAAGAAAAAACATACATACACTAGTGCCACCAGTTACATACAGCTTGTAAATATATATAAATTATGCTTGTAAATATATATATACATATATAAATGAGTGGGATCCCACACGAGGGAGAAAGACCGGCCGGGCGAGTCACCCCTCACCCCTAACCTCGTCAAGGTAGGCCAGAAACAGGTCCCAAATAGTTTGAAATCTCCCAGGTGAGTTGGTCCTCAAGAACCTGAGTCTCTCCATTCGTATAACAGAGATCATGTCCGCCAACCACAACTGAAAACAGGGTGGAGTGGGGGACTTCCATTTCTGCAGAATGAGTTTCTTGGCAACAATTGTCCCCTGTGACAGAGACTGTTGCACAGCCGTAGGGAAGTTCAGAGAGGACTCCGAGCAGCCGAGGATGGCGAGTTCTGCCTCCGGCTGAAGGGTTATTTCGTAGGCCTTAGAGTACCAATATTTTGGCCCAAAATCCGGTCAGTAAAGGGCAGGACCAGAAGGCATGAGACAGAGTGCCCTCCGACACCCGACCTTCTCCTGTTATTAATCAGGAAGCTCAAAACTATTACGCTTTCAACAATTAGCGATCAAATTCTAGCCATCTTTTATTTTATTTCCCCCCCCCCCCCCCCCCGGCATCATCACCTCCGAAATCTTGACCCGACCTAAAGAGGGTGGAGCTCTAAAACTTGCATCTTTAAAATGCCACACTGAAATGATATTTCCTGACCAGGCTGTCAAACCCACTTAAAGATCCACAGTCTCCAGCTGGAGGCCGTCCAGGGCTCCTATCATGATCTCCACGCTGGAATGATATGAAGAAGAAGCTTGGCACAGGGCCACGTCTTGATGCTAATGCTACTTAGCCTGCAAAGAGTCAACACCAGCCTCATCAATAATGAAAGTAATTCTGCTTGTGTGTGTGTGTGTGTGTGTGTGTGTGTGTGTGAAATAGCGGGAAAAGGAGGGAGTAGCAAAAGTGGGCTCTCTCTGAAACGTTCCTCCCTGTGTTTAACCCATTGATACCTGATGCAGCATTTGCATGTATATCCCTCATTTGTGTGTGTATCCCTTTAAGACCGTGAACCGCGTGACCCTAAAAAAATTCTGCTTTGAATAGATGTCTATCCGAAGAAATTTCCGTTTTGAAAATATGGCCACCCGAAAAAAATTACGCTTTGCATCAGGTATCAATGGGTTAAAGTGGCCTCCCTCTGAAACGTCGCCCCCCTGTGTTTCCTCAGAGACGCTGCGCCTGGCTGTCATCATCGGCGTGGCGGTGGGGGCCTTCCTCGCTCTCACCGTGCTCATGGGGACTTTAGGCGCCTTCTGCTGTGCCCGATTCCAGAGAAGTAAGATCACCACCCATGGGTAAAGGAACAGTTCACCCAAAAAGGGAAATTCTGTCATCACCTACACAGGTGAAGTTTGTCCATATAACACACATGGAGGTTGCCAACTGGAGAGAAAACCAGTCAGCTGTACTGTACTGAAGTCAATGGTGACTGCTGTAAGACCCGCTGTTGCAGGATTACACAATTTTTATTTGATCTAAAAAAAGGTATAAATGTTTGTTTTTTGTGTCCCCCCCCCTCATAAACATAGTCATTGGGTCCTATTGTTCAGTCTAACAATGCTATTGGATAGGACATTTGTATATAAGTCCCGCCCACAAGGTCATGATGTATCACAACTTCCAGAACTTGGCTGAGAATTAACCACCCTTTGTTTCATTGGACTGAGTTTATCAATTCTAAATGCCTTTCATTTTTTTGTTGTGATCAGTAAAATGACTAGAACATGTACATATGTTGTTATTGTGAAATACATTCCCAAAATATTACATTATATTATACAATGTAAATATTATATTAATATTATTATTTCCATAAAACCTTACAAAAACATAATTTTTTGCAAACACTTCATTATCATCTCCAAAGGCCTCCTACAACACCATCTGAAAGGTTGATTTTTTTTTTTATATATATTTTACTATGTCTGGGTTTTACAGGGTTATTAAGCATAAACAATTTATTATATGGACAAACTTCAGCTGTGTTCCAACTGGCATGAGGTTGATTGGATTATGACAGAATTTTCATTTTTGGGTGAACTGTTCCTTTAAGGGCCTGACAAAAGAGAAGACCCCCCCCCCCCCCCCCCATATTGTAGTAGTGTTTTGGTAAATGAGTTTTTATTGTTTATTGACATTGTTCATATTTGATTTATGTCATACTCAAGGTGGGAAATCCTACCCAGAAGACAGCAAAGCTATATGCTAACATGAGTAAATGTCTTCTTTACATTGCTGCCACCCAGCACTTCTTTAATAATACATCGTTGTACCTTTTATGAATACATCCTGAAAACGCATACATAAAGTGATGTAGCGATGATAAAAAAAAATCACTGATGGATTTGCATAAGCAATTTTGCCAACATGTTAGCAGCCCTCGTCCAAATCAAAGGTTACAGCAACTGGACAAAAGAGAACAGCCATGATGTTGATCCATAGCGTTGTGATAGCAGTCAGCTGCTTCATGCTGTTAACATCATAATTATCTCCAAACCAACTAGGCCAAATTCTCAGTACTGTACTGTAACTGTCAATATCAACAGTCTTTCACGTTCGTATCAGTATGCTAACATTCAAGTTGTTTAGATTAGCTTAACCTTTTCAATAGTTAAAACTAGTGTCCTCTAGAGAGAGAGTGGCGTCAGCGGAGGACAAAAATGCCAGACTCATTAGCCAATGAACAGCCAGGAATGGGTCTCGCGCTACTTTTGCATGCTAAAATAAAGCTGATAATGTACAATTTGATTCAAGGGATGAAAAACCCTTTCAGAGTACAACACAAACTGTCTATTTTGCTGCAACTCGACAGTGCTGCTTAATCCAGGACCTTACTTCCTGGAACTCTTGAGAGTAAAAAACTGGTCCATTGGAGTGAATGGAGATGTCGGGACTCTTCTATCTACATGGCTCTGGTTAAAATTATCCATTGGCTACAAATAAAACAATTTGACATGGTTGGCTTGATAAATGTATCATAATATATAATGAAGTAGCTGACTGCTAACATTACAGTAGTGTTATGGATCAACAGCATGCATTTTCCTTCAGTCCAGTCTAGCCTTTTATTTGGACTTTGGTGGCTAATTTGGCCTCTGGCTCTGCTCGTCTCTTGACGATTTCAGAGGATAATTGTGGTGTGTATTTTTACAGTTTATGTCCAAAGATGAGTTTGAGTTGAGTTTGCCATTGTTTCATCATTGTCCTGCAGGGCACATAATCTTTTCACCCCATGCGTGTGACATCATAAATCACTATGAAATGTGCTGTTACATAGAGGTCGGTGGTCTAGTAGCTCTTACATGACACCCTGCCATTGGAGTAGAAAATGATACAGATTTTGTGTTAACATTTTTTTTTTTTTTTTGCTGCTTTCCACAGAGGATGTCCACCTGGTCATGTCCTCTCTGCCGGTGTCCCTTTCGCGACAGAGAGATATCAAAACAGACAGTAAGGCCCTTACAAAGAATCTATCATTTTACTCAGCACACAGCAGTGCATGCATTATACAGTCCAGTACTCTCACCAGTATCGCTGCCTTTATCCTCTCTATAGCAACTTAACACCATACTATCCCGTACATACCTAATTTGCCCACAGGGAATAATCTCAATGCTTACCGTACTTCCTTTGGTAAGGTACGCCTACGCTAAATACATGCAATTGTGACGAAGACTAAAATAATAATTAAAAAAACACACCAATGGCATGTAAATCAGCTGCAGCCTACAGGCTCTACAGATCAGTTTGGTTGTCAATTATAGCAGATGGATAGTACCTAAAAATAACAAAACATGTTGGATAGAACAAAACATGTTAGACATGTAGGGTCCTATATCGTCGTACGGCGCTATCGTTTGCGTAGCCGTTTGCGCGCCTCTTATGCTATCTTCCCTGCGTCTTAAGCTATGGTCTGCCTCCACCATCCAGTTTTGCGCTGGAATCTAAGCGCAGACACAGGTGTAGGTGTGGCCCAGGCGTGTCCGTGCGCCTCTTAGCCTATCATCTGCCTCCCGCAAGTGTCATTTTGCACTCTGGCGAAGATACCATCGCTATTTTCCGAGTGTAAACAGAGGTTTGGGCGTTAGCCGTGCCAAAATAGGCGTTCCAGCGCAATGTGTTAGAAAAAAGAGCCATGGGTGCTCTCAATTTTAACACCACACAATAGCTGGTCTTAGTGCAAAAAAACCCCACTAGGCCAGGTGTATGCCTGAGCACACAGTATTCTCCGCGCAGTGCAGGAAATCCTCGCTTGGATACATTACGCACGGCATGGATGTCACTCTCTCTCCAACACCTCGTGCACGCACACACTCTTCCCTCCTCAGAATGCCACGTTGATTTTCAACTATAGCCTATAGAGACACTGCATGAAATAGGCCACGCCCATCACGGGGGAAGAGCTCCGTTCATTTCCACACACCAGCGTCATTTTCCTTGAATTAAACATAGCTAAAAGCTGTTGTGTGGTGGGCTGTGCAGAAAACAAATGTAAAAAATCGCCAGTTAAAGTTTTTTTGTACTCCTGAGCAAAACAAGGAAGCCATTGATAATTGGCGAGAAGAAAAATGTGGATCTAGCTGTCAAGAAGTAAGTTGGAGTGTTCATCTTCCGTAGATACGATCTTTTGGTGCAACACGCAAGCATGCACGTGACATAGGAGAACGCCAGGATTGGACAGGAGTTTGTGTTTTCCCCCGTCTTGGGCGTGGTTTCTGAATGATGACGCGTTACGCAGTGTCTCTATAGCCTTGAAAGTTGTGCCAGCCAGTAGGCTATACAGTAACCTCTCTCCCTGCACCATTGCACCATGCAACAATAGCTTAACCCGAGTGGACAATTCTCATATAGGCTATTGAAATAGGCTAGAATTAAAATCTCACCCATCCCTACCCTATTAAAGAAATACATATTTTTACATGTGTATGTTATGAACGAAACGACTAATCGCATGCTTTGGGACATAATACCACCATGTGGATATTCACTGCGTACTGTAACTGCGCGGCAGCCCTTTGGTGTGTTTCAAATGTTTCCTCACCACCCTCGTTGTGGTAAACAGATTGTGAGGAGTTTCTGTGTATGTGTTGAACTCCTCATCACCCTCGTGGTAAAGATCTGAGAGAAGCTGTGGCTTTTGAAGCCGCCATGAGGGCATTAGCAGGGGGATACGCTGTGATACAGGGCCAATGCCTCTATCAGCCATTGCCAATCAGTGACATCACTCTCTCTCTCTTTCACTCATTCTCTCTCTCTCTCTCTCTCTCTCTCTTTCTCTCTTAGATCTCAAAGGAGTGGTCTCCACAAAAAACGACATCCGGGTGGAGATTGTTCACAAGGATCACAATGCAGCGCGAGAGAGTGAGGAGCACACCACCATCAAGCAGATGATGGTGAGTGAACGCACTGTGACAGACCTTCATCATCAGCCAGTAGATGTTTGACAAACCGAAGCATTGAGGGTCTGCTGCACCCACACTGCAACCGTCTTTGGTTCTTGCACTCATTTGAACATCTAATGAACCTAATGACCTAATGAAGACCCTCTCCGTGAGTAATGTTTTTGCTGTGTGATCCAGATTGACCGTGGCGAGTTCCAGCAGGAGCCTGTGCTGAAGCAGCTGGAGGTGCTCCAGGAGGAGGAGAAGGAGTTCCAGCACATCAAGGTGGGGTGATGAAGAAGAGGAACATCTAGGGCAAATGACAAACACAGGGAGGGGGAGTTTGACCCAGGAGGAAACAGCCTGGCTCAAATTCAGAGAGCCCGTTTTACTCATTTAGTTTTGCAAGAGCAAAAGTGGCATGCTTCAATAAGACATGTCTGCATATTAGGCTACAGTGTAAACAGAACCCCTGTTTAAGTCTTGTGGGAGCAAGTAGGAGCACATACGCCTGGCAGAAGTCACAGCACAAATGGGCTGTTCTCACATCACAGCGGGTTTCCGAAGCCTGCTCAGTCAAGTTATGCTGGGGAAATTCAAATCTTTGCTAATCATTTCAGCTCATTTAATTTTCACTGTCTTCAAGAGCCATTTGTCACCAGTAATTCATTGTACACCGAATTGTACTATTTACTAAACTGCATCCAAAGGAAGACGTTAGGGATACCTGGTAGAATTCCAAACACTTTGTTAAAGTCGAGGTGAACCCGTTCATCACGTGCATCTGAGTCCTTTCAGACTGAAAACAAATTGAGAGGCGGACCATATACGGTGTCAATTATTTGATTTGACAATTCTGTCGACTGGCTTTGGCATTGGCCAATCCTGGTGTGTTCCACCCCCAAATCGGGTGGGATTCAGCGTGTTGTCGTGCTACGTGAGTGGGATCCGCAGAGTACCAGGCAGCCAGGCTGCTTCGTGTGGAGCGAGCGGACAATCCGATGCATGGGTGCTGCCCGCCCGCCTGGTAACTCCCAGAGACGACCCCTGACAGCCAGGGAGGCTGTCAGGCTCAGAGGCGCGCGCCATTATCGTTATAAATGTAAATAATATTCCTGGAATGCGTGTTTTAACGAGCCAGTTACATTTCTTTGCATTCTTAGACATTACCGTTTGATTTAGTTTGCATAATTGCTCAAGTTAGTAGTTAGTTTATGGGCTAGAAACTCTGCCAGATGACAGGCACTAGGCACCATTTTCCCCTTCATTTGGAAGAGAAAATTATCCTGAAATGAAGATTTGATTGACAGCTGCATGTCGTGAAATGATTGGTTGAACTTTCACATCAACTTTTGATGTGAAAAAGTGTGAAAAACTAAAGAAATTAGATTGTTGTGATTTTTTTGGCATGCATTATTAAATAGGTGCACTGCATACCCAGGTATTTGAACTAAAAGAAAAGAAAAGTCAGTTTTGGGTTCAGCTCGACTTTAACATTTGCACCTATTATTCAGTTCACTGCTACAGTACTTCACTCTAAACAACTGGGTCAGGCGTAAAGGTAGGATAAGTTCCCTAAAGGCTTGAGGCACAAGTGTAAAAAACATGTTATTGTGTGTGTTATAGAATGGAATTTCACCATTCCTCATCCGCTATATGATAATTATAACAGCTTATATAAACCAAATGAATTGAAACCAGGAGTCCAGGAAGTGTCTTATGAAAGTATATTTAAAGCCATAACATTCTCCTATAAACTGCATTAGAGGAATGACTGAATCTCAATGTACCATCTGATCTATGTACAGAGTCCAAATATTCAGTGATGACTGACAGTTTGACATATGCTTTATAGGCAAAGGAAGACAGAGAGAAACAGAGAGAGGAGGGGTGATGGCCTGACTTGGAGCCTACAGGGCTCCTGTCTGTATCAGCAAGTGTTCCTGTCTCATGGCCATTGTCATGCTGAGCCCTCTGAAGGCCAGAGCAAAGGGGAGAAATCTCCTGCTTGATAAGCTAGTTATGTGTCTCTGCATAGTGCAAATATGCATTTGTGAGATGTCTTATGACTAATGACTCCTAGCATTAATTATGTGTATGCAATTATAGCTTATAACTTATTGATTAGGAAATGCCAATGGAACTTTCTACCACAGTGTGTGAGTAGTGATTGGTACATATTCTCCCTGTCCCCCCTAAAAAAGCTCAAATTCTCCCTAGTTATTTTCTTACTGAACTCTTTGGGAAAATTAGTGGGAAGAGATAACCATTAAGGTTATGTATGTCTATATGTCTCCATTAGCTCTGTAGCGGGAGCGCGATGATGTAAGTCCAGTTTGATAAGTCAGACCCTTATTCTACTCATTTAGTCAACCATGTACTGGCTGCGAGTGATTTGCAGTCTGGAGTTACATCTGAATCCTCACTAAAAAAGCGCTCCAGCCAGTTTATTATAGGGACCAGAGCAGAGCTTAATGAAGTTGTCTGCGATGAGCGCGGGCCACGATACCGTAATGTTACTCTGCGTCTCTCCGCTCGCTCGTCTGATTCCTGACTGATTCTCATTCAAAGCCTTCTCGTACATCGTCATGCATGGAGAGAACCCACAAAGGCCAGCCTACTGCACACCGGCTTTCACAATTACAATCACACTCACACTCCCCAAGTTGCTTAGGTCACTCATTTTGCCCCTTTTAACATTCAATCAAACCATCACCCAATCCCTAAATGTCCATCATGGCTGCTTTATATACCACACCACGGGCCAAGTGACTCTCCCATCATCAGAGCAATCCATTTACTTGAATGAGGTGGTATACCTAATTAACTGGCATCTGAGTACATTTACAAACCACTTTTGAAATGAAGCCCAGCAATACACTTTGAGACAACCACCCCCCCTCCACTCCCCTCCCAGCATCCCTGGTTCTGGGAGACGGAGATAGAGGTTAGAGGAGGCTAAATGTCCGCAGTCATTTTAAAATCCGCAGGGTAGTTGCTATTTGTAAAAACCGTTGGCACCAGTCCATAATCCAAGTTTCACCTCTAATTGTTATACAAGCCACAATTCTGCCCTCTCCTCATCTATCCATGTTTTACTTCTTCACTGCATCCTATTTTTCCATTCATTTTATCATTGGAAGTTTTGCAGTCCGTGTCACGTTGGTGGGCGTTGCAGGAGTCCTGCAGCACCACACCGCCGTACTCACTCACATAGGGCCAACGCGGTGTTACGAAGCATAGCGCATCCCTCGAGAAATCAGAACGTCTAACCGTAAAGTTAGGGTTAATACTCCCGTCGGTGCCCCTGACCAAGGCCCTAGTGGCAATCGAACTGTGGAGTTGGTCCCCGGGCGCTGCACTGCGGCTGCCCACTGCTCCTAGTTTGAGAAAGGTTCCTAGTAGAGTAGAGGATGGGTCAAATGCAGAGGATGAATTTTCCCACGGGGAATAGAGGATAACATAACATAACAAGCCATGGGCCGATGCCAAAATGCAGAAATAGACATATGCACAGAAAGCTGCAGAACGCCGGAGTCATTAGGAACTGACAGGAGGCGCTGTGTAGATTCATGTAAAGGAGACATTTAGCCCTTTGTGACCGGGTCTCTGTGAGAAGGAGGGGATCAGCGGGTTACACTGCAACACTAGACCTGAACACAGTTATTATTATTTTTTTCATTATTTTTTTTATTGTTCTTCAGCATGATATACAGAGCATCTGATACATTATTACTATTCTTTTCTTGTGTTATACAGAGTGTTATATTATTCATACATACATACATACATACATACAATCATACCCCTGTGTTCCCCTCCCCCCCTCTCTCAATTCCCATGTATGCATATTGACATTCGTATTTAGTACCACACATTTCCTTATGCTCTTCTCCATACATATAGTCATCTCTATATCAGCTCAGTGTTTTTTATATTCAATAACAAAAATAAAATACAAAAAATACATCATAACATGTACATATCTGTAGCTATTAAACCTTGAACTAAGGGATTGAACAGAGTTATTTTTAAAGGCTGCACTGTTTTCCTGAAGCGCCGATCCCGAACTCCATCATTTTGTGGGTGAAGATGCACTCCGTTCACTCCATCATATACTGTATATGGTTCAAGAGAGAGAGAGGAATAATTATTCTTCGTTTGACTTTTTCTTTAAAGAGGCTTTTCTCTTGTAATAGAGGTGCAATTGACCATTTGGAGCTTCAGACAAAGAAGTAGTCTCCTTCTGAAGTTCATGTAACAGTTTTTATGTCCTGATGACTGAGCCACATTATGTTTTGGTGCCATTATTCTACTTTAAATAGATTTTTTTAGATAGATTTTTTTTTTATTCGGTACAGTTTAAGCCACCAACGGGCATGGACTCCATTACAGCGGGGGCGGGGGGGGGGGGGGTTGCCTGTCACTCAAACGTGAAGGATTTTCTTTTCACCACGCAACAAGTCACTTGTCCTCAGGAAATACTAATACAGTTCATAAACTCTTGACGCCGTCTAAATTTCAGCCGGTACATTGCTCCTGACATACAGTAGGCTACACAGACAACCAGTCGTCCCCCTGCGCAAGACGAACGAGCGACCCGGGCTTCCCTCTCTCAATAGTGGGGTGAATCTTTCTCACACCGGTGTTACAGTAAAATCTGTGCCCACGGGCGAGTTTGACCGGAAGGGGAAACCAAATCATTATGGGGTTCATAGTTGAGTGTAACACTGCCAGTATCCGCCATCAAAGGCATTTATTTGGATCAGGAGCCGTGAAGATGACTTCATTCACAAAAATGCCATTTCCTCCACTTTCTGGTCAGAGACGGCTGTTTTTGGTGAAAACGACCTACATTCAGGTGTCGATAACTAAAGAACGGATGAAGGTAGAATCAAACTTTTTTTTTTCCATATGAAAGTCGAGGCTCTCTTCTTTCTTTTGGGATATGCAGTCTTTACGTAGTCATAGAAGAAAATATTCTGTGGGTCTTGGAAAATGAATGAAAATGATCAAAACCCCTGGCGGTGGCTAGTGACTTGTTCTGAAAAACCGTGGCGGAGAATAAGTTAAAGTGTGTCTTTCTGTCAGGAGGATTTCTGGCCATTTTTCTGTTCATTCTTTTGAGCCCTTGAGCCTCTCGTTTCTCTCTCTTTCTTTCTGCGATGTTGATCTTCTCCATCTCCAAGGTCAAATGTGTCACACACTAATATGTCCTCCTAGAGTAGAGCATTTCTCACTATTTCACCTGAGAGTACCATTCCTTTCTTCTACCATACATTTCTATTACACTTTGTTTCTTTATTTCTTTCTTTCTTTCTTTCTTTATTTATTTATTTGCAGTAGCTTCCAGCTACAAATGAAAATAATCTACAGCCGCGACAGGCATAGATTTGAACAGTTTATTTCAATAGCAATAATAGAGAGAGAGAGAGAGAGAGAGAAAGAGAGAGAGAGAGACACACACACACACACACACACACACTCAGAGATTATCGACAATCCTGACAATCCTGCCGTTTATATGCTGCCCAATAGTGGATATTGCAGATGACTTGACAGCATGGGCTTTGTGAGTCACAGGCATGTTATCTGCTGTTTCATGTTGCACAAATTAGCCTGTTTATTAATTTCTCATGTTCATCCCATTTGCCAATTACTGTCAGCTTGTCTACTTTTTGACCTTCAAGGGAGAAAATGTACAGACTTTTGACAATATTTGTTTTGTGTGTCAGTAGACTGCTCTTTATAGTATTTATTTCATTATTTTTTTTAAACATCTTCAAATCTACAGATCTCTTTTGCACAGGAGTAGTTTGCTCTACGCCATGTTTGCTCTACGCTTGTCTCTTACAGTAGCAACTAGGGGTGTCACGATACACTCAGTTCACGATACGATACATGATATTGGGTTCGCGATAACGATACGATACGATATTTTAACAATACTTTTTTGCGATCGATTTGTAAGTTGAGGGGGCATCCTCCACGCTAATTTGAGTCATTTCACCATTTTCATCCTCCGTGTCTGTAACGTCCCTCGTCTGCTCAAACAAAGCAATGAAAAGGAGAGCGAGCATGCGATCAGATGCAGATCAGTGCCACCATGTTCAGCTTCTTTTTCTCACGATATGAGATTTCATCTCAACGATACATATTGTCACGTTTTGATATCGCGATATATTGTGGGACGATATATTGTCACATCCCTACTTAGGAGGAATGATTTACTGTGAAGACTCAAACAGAAACTATACTGTGCAAGTCTTTTAGGCACCCAAGTTGTTTTATACCAATTTTGTCATAGATATTTGACAATATTTGTTTTGTGCGTCAGTAGACTGCTCTTTATAGTATTTATTTCATTATTTTTTGAAAACATCTTCAAATCTACAGATCTCTTTTGCACAGGAGTAGTTCCATGTTTGCTCTACGCTTGTCTCTTACAGTAGCAGCTCTTCTAAATAATGAATTTTTTTGTGCTTCTGCCCCACATGTTCGCATCACATCACAGGACCCCACCAACGGCTACTACAGCGTGAACACCTTCAACGAGCACCACGCCACTCCCACCATGTCCCTGGCCAGCAACCAGACGGCCGAGGTGGTCCGGAGCCCCCCGCCCAGCGGCACCATGACCCTGGGCAAGCAGCGGGTGCCCACCGGCATGTCCTTCACCAACATCTACAACACGCTGGGCGCCGGGCCCAACCGCCTGTACGACTACAGCCAGCGCTTCGTGCTGGGCACGGGCAGCAGCTCCATCGAGCTGTGCGAGCGCGAGTTCCAGCGCAGCTCGCTCTCCGACTCCAGCTCCTTCCTGGACACGCAGACGTGCGACAGCAGCGTCAGCAGCTACAGCAAGCAGGATGGCTACGTGCAGTTTGACAAGGACAGCAAGACCTCCGCTGCTTCGTCCTCCTCCCACTACTCCCAGTCCTCGTCCCAGAACTCGGACCTTACCAGGCCTCTGCAGCAGAAACGCATGCAGACCCACGTCTAACATCTAAACGCCCCGGCTGGGAGAAAGCGGAGCGGGAAAGTTTTCGAGCATTTCGAAGGAAGCGCCTCGCGACTACGTGGGGGTAGATTATTATTTTTTAATTTGTTTGGGTTTGGTATTCCGACGGACGGACACGACACGGTACGTGGATGCCAACTTCTGAAGCTACACGCGCGCTGAAGAAACAGCCGGAATCAAAAAAGCAAACACCATAATCACGAGAGCCAACTTGAAAAAATTTAAATTAAAACAATTTATCAAACTAAAATTCATGACAATCATTTGTCTGCTTCCTCCACCTTCCTGAATCGACGACGAACACAGTAATTTAACTGCTGTAACCCCATTCTGTTTCGCTTGGCGGACTGCCTTCACATTATGCACCTCTAGGTGCATAATTATGCTTATGAGAAGATCAAACCTGTAAAAAGAAATAAGCAGCTTCTTCTTTTTTTTTTAATCATTGAGAAAACTCCGGGTGCTGCTGTGTGCTCAGCTGCTGTTCTGGCATTTGAAGCACAGGGGGCGACGATGACGATGGCTTTCCTTGTAGGCTACCTAATGAAGAAGCAGGAGAGGAGAATGAACAATGTGAGGTTGGCACGGCAACAAGCTCTACTAGATGTCACTCGTCACCTGTAGATCTGTCACCACCACACCTTGGCAACTTCCAATGCTCACTGGATTACAAATTGTCTCTTTCTGTTTTTATTTTTTCCCCAATTGTTTCCCCATTTTTATCCCCCATTAGTGCTAATTTAATGTATTTATCCTGGTTGCTGCTCCACCCTCTGCCGATCTGGGGAGAGCCGAAGCTGGCTCCATGCTTCCTCCGATACATGGGCAGTTAGCCAGCCGCTTCTTTTCACCTGACAGAGGAAGCTTCACCGGTAGGACATAGCACGTGGGAGGTTCACGCTATTCCAACCGGTTCCCCTCCCTCCGAACAGGCGCCCTTAACGACCAGAGGAGGCACCACATTAGCAACCAGGATATTGCATGTTTTGGTGAAGGGGGTTCCTATATGAAGGAAACCCCCGGGAGGCACGGGGAGAACATGCAAACTCCACACAGAAAGGCCCTTTTGCCGACCCCACCCGGGCGGTGGGCACTTGAGGACATGCGGACGGGCACGCATTCCTTCAGCGTTCACAGCGTCCCAGGTGAGAATCGAACCCAGGACCTTCGAGCTGTGAGGCGACATCGCTTACCACTGCACCACCGTACCCCCCCTACTTTTTCTTCTCTAATGGCTATTTTTTTTATTTTGTGAGAGATCCCCCTCCCCTTTCACTGTATTGCCTCATGAAGGGAGAACGAAGAAGCGGATGTGCCACCTTGTGCATCACAACACAAGGTCGACATTGGGATGCTTTTGTACAACTCCACCACCTGCTGTTTGTTGAAGTAATATTTTAGGTTTTTTCCCTCCTCTCTGAAAGGACCGGACGATGTTTACAAAGTGTAACACGGGTGCGGGTATCTGGATCTGTACTTTTCCCATTTAATGTGAGACACTTGCAGCTTGTGTGTGTGTGTGTGTGTGTGTGCGTGCGTGTGTGCGTGTGTGTGTATCGTATCTCTGGGAAGCATTTTCCAGCTGCCAGAGCGGTTTCTCATTTCCATACTTGGCTGATAACGTGTTGTTTACACTCGAGCTCTGTGAAAACCCAGCATTTCCTGTACTGTGATTTGACGACTGAATGACACAAGGGATGAAGATGGAGGAAGATTCTCGCCGTCTTGACATGTCCCATCTTCCGGTGACTCTCATGCTCACTGTTTTAAGTGAGCCAAAGTGCTAAAAGAGCTAGAGACAAAATGCTATAATTAGTTTTTGAAGCCATGACAGTTAGATTGCTGCCCTCAAGAACAATGACTGAAAAGGATGAACAAACGCGTTGGCTTCGTCAGCTGGAGTACTACTATGAGGAAATTAAGATAAGCCTATCTGGAATGATTATGAGTGCCTGGCTTGTTTCACTAGGCCATCAGTCAAAGCAGTTATATAATGAAGTCATGCTACAACAAGCAAGTACAATCCAAAGGGTAATCAGCCAATAGAGAGCCGCGGGAAAGAGTCCGGAAATCATCGATGCTAACACTCCTGGTTCTTCACTGTTTTCGCCTATGGGATTTTTGAATGGGTTTTTGGCGCGATGCTTCTAATAATCTCTCTGGGCAACGCTGGCTTAATCAAACGCGAACCAGTGTTTAGTAACATCATCTTCACACATGAGGACCACTTTTATGAGTTTTGAAGCTTTTACGTGCCGTTAAAAGGGCGGCTAGCTAGCAAACGGCTAAATGAGACTACACTGTTGAGTCGACGGGGATACTGTATATACGTCAATAACGTCATCACTTCAAAGGACGAACACGGAAATTCTCTTTCCCTCACCTGGTTCAGCCCGTTGAGCCCGGGGTAATCAGTGCACACATCAACAACAGTCCAGGTTGAGTGGTGACGTGACGTGGAAGCCTATGCGACAGTGTGTAGTTCTGAAATAGCTTAGCTCGAGCTTTTTACTTCTAGGGCTCGCATTTACGCTACAAAACTCATGAAAGTGGTCCTCATGTGTGAAGATTATCCGACTGAACTCTGGTTCGCGTTTGATTAAGCTTGCGTTGCCCAGAGACCTTATTTGAAGCATCACAGCAAAAACCCATTCAAAAATCCCATAGGCAGAAACAGTGAAGAACCAGGAAGTCCGGGACTTCCGCGTTCCGACTACAAAAATACGTCATCCCTGCGGCTCTCTATGGCCGACAACTCCAGTATGGCGCCATTGAGTAAGAGGAATAATATGGTTAAGGATCGCTAGTGAGGGATTAAAAGGATGTGAAGAAAGCACAACGTGGTACATTGCATAGCTACTCATGTTCTACAACTGAATATAACTGAATAGCATGGGTTGATGTACTGTCATAACTAAGCACTTACAGATGTATTAGGCTCACTCTTACTGTGTGTAATAAATTAAAAAAGAATCATCACTTTGTCACGTTTGACAATCCTACTTTACTTTTTTGGCTTTCTGTTGTGAACATGCATTATTACTGTACAGACGGAAGGAGTTTGTGCCAACATTGTGTTTTGATTAAAGAAAATGACAATATACCTCAGTACCAGCTGATCACAAGGCTTTCTTTTTGTCCTATATGATGTCACTCACAGATTTCTGAGTTGATTTGGGAATTTTAGAAACCTAAATGAGAAAAGCCAGTTTCAGATTTTTCTCTAAATGGAAGTCACTGAGGCCATTTACACCTGGCGTTAACGTGTTTTTTGTGATCAGATTGCAATCAGATTGTGTTTCATCACTTGAAAGTACAGGTGTAAACACCCCCAAAACGCATTGAAGGAGGATTGCAATCTGATCGGCCAAAGCACCTCCGGAGGTGGTCAGGGATGCATTGTGTACACATTGAATAACAAGTGTAAATGCAATGTGTCCTCTCAATCTGGATACAGCAACTTTATGCGGATTGAGAGGACAACCATTTCTGCAATCTGATTGCAATCAGATTGCAGAAAACGCATGTTAACGCCAGGTGTAAATGGCCTCACTAAGTTTTGAATTGACTTGAATTAGAAACCTATAAAAAATACATGTATATTGGATGATTTTGATTTTTCTTGATGTCACAGATTCCGGATTTGATTTGACTCGACTTGACTCGGGGAAGGAAGGCTGAGCGCGTTCCCATTGGAGCATATTAGGAGGAGACGTGTGGAAAGGAAGATGATGAAATCTCTCGACTGTAACTGAGAGCTATTATCTGGGCTGTGTTGTGATGAAGTGGGCTTATTCGCAGCACTCTGTCTGAAAGCAGTGATATTGATGTGCGGGGGGTGTCTATTAGATTCCCTGCGCTTGCTTGAAAGCTGCCACTGACCCCTTCCTCCTCTTCCAGGGATATATTTATTAATATTTTGAAACAAAAACTCCATCGATACCAGCCGGCTGCATGGGGCAAGCTGCTTGGAAATGCATTGCTCCTCCACCATATTTGCTTTTCTATTAATTAATGAAAGGTTGGAGCTTTGGGTCCAAGAGGGAAATCAACCGCTGACATTTCCTGCTTCATGCCTAGAGGGGAAAGCAGCCTGTTCCAAATCCAAATAGGTTCAGGAGCCCCTCTCCTCTCCTCCTGCCTCTCCTCTCCTCCTGCCCTCGACTCTCCTCCTGGAGCCCCTCTCCTCCTGCCCTCTCCTCTCCTCCTGGAGCCCCTCTCCTCTCCTCCTGCCCTCTCCTCTCCTCCTGGAGCCCCTCTCCTCTCCTCCTGGAGCCCCTCTCCTCCTGCCCTCTCCTCTCCTCCTGGAGCCCCTCTCCTCCTGCCCTCTCCTCTCCTCCTGGAGCCCCTCTCCTCCTGTCCTCTCCTCTCCTCCTGCCTCTCCTCCTGCCCTCTCCTCTCCTCCTGGAGCCCCTCTCCTCTCCTCCTGGAGCCCCTCTCCTCCTGCCCTCTCCTCCTGGAGCCCCTCTCCTCCTGCCCTCTCCTCTCCTCCTGGAGCCCCTCTCCTCCTGTCCTCTCCTCTCCTCCTGCCTCTCCTCCTGCCCTCTCCTCTCCTCCTGGAGCCCCTCTCCTCTCCTCCTGCCTCTCCTCCAGGAGCCCCTCTCCTCTCCTCCTGCCTCTCCTCCTACCCTCTCCTCCTGGAGCCCCTCTCCTCTCCTCCTGCCCTTTGCTCTGCACTCTTCATTTATTCATGCCCCCCCCCCTCTTTTGATCTTATGTCTGATAAATTAATGGTAATAATCTTGCCAAACTCTCACTATATATCTGCCAGATGGATAAATCAGAATCAGAATCACTTTTATTGCCACAGTATGCAAGTTACATACGAGGAATACTGCACTGTGCTGGAAATCTAGGTAATACGTACAACCGCAAAGTGCCATAGTACAGCAGAATTAGCAGGTCCAGCACCCTGTGCTTTTCACAGATGAGCAGGTTCAACCAGAGCACATGTGACAGATGTGAAACACATGTGCTCACAGTGTGGGGCAGTGAGCGCAGGACGTCGGGTCCACCTCATGAGGTTCTGATTATTTGGTCAGAGACACCGTGGCCTGATGGTCATTTTGTAAGGCTCTGGCAGGTGCTCATCCTGCTCATCCTGTTCCTCCTCGCACAAAGGAGGAGATGGCACTGATGGGTTAAGGACATCTCGGCCCTGTCCCCATGCTCTTGAGACAATGGCACTTGTTGATGTGCCAGAGGAGTTGGACCTAGGCAGGGACTCTGTATATCCCAGCCTCCCAACCAGCCCTTGTGTTGGTTTTAGGAGTAGGCTGCCATTTCTGTTTCTTCTTCCAGTTTTCCTCCTTTGGTACACTTCAAATTCCTAGTTAGTATTTGGCACCTACTCTGAAGCATCTCAGCTTCATCTTATTTAGAAAATAGCAAAGGGTTAGGGTTAAATAACAAATACTGCGCCTGCCAAAATACTAACTAGGAATTGAAAGCTTACCTAAAGCAGAACAGAGAAAACCAAAAGACAGCATCTTACACAGCAGCAGAAATGTTGGTTGGGTAGAACCACCAACACCCAATCTCATCAAGCACTCACACAACACACCTGCACACAGCCAATCAGGAGGGACAATCAACCAGCTGGTGAAATTAACAAATATATAAACACTTACAAGCCTCTCTTTCAATGGGTTCAACCTCCATCTCAGAGCCATGAGGTGTATTTTCTTGTGTAAAAATGTGTGTGTGTTTTCATCCCAATGAAATAAAGGTGTGTGCAATAGTATAGTTACATCACATTGCGACAGCAAGGCCCCTCCAGGCAGAGGACCCCACCCCCCCCGGGGGGTGGGCTAGAAGCCATATATCCTCTTCTCCCCACCAACCAGCCACTATGTTGGAGCTTTAGGAGTAGGCGGCCATTTCTGTTTATTTCAAGATGCTGTCTTCTTCCAGTTTTCCTCCTTGTAGGCTTTAACTTCCTAGTTAGTAAAGCTAATGCTCCAACTCAAGCAGCTCAGCTTCATCTCATTTAGAACTCAGAATTCAGATTGTGGACAAGAATCCTGAGTTCTAAATAACCATGAAGCTGAGCTGCTTGAGTTGGAGGGTTGTCTTCACTAGGAATTGAAAGCTTACCTAAAGAAGAAAAGAGAAAACCAAAAAACAGCATCTTACCTTAAACGGCAGCCTGCTCCTGCAGCTCCAACAGAGATGTGGCTGGTTTGGAGTAGAGGAGGATGGGATACTTCCCTGAACGCACCTGTGTCTGCTTATTGCTCTCTTTTAAAGGCTGGGCCTCCCCAACACCGACCAATCACCCGCTGGCACCTGACCCAATCTCATCAAGCACTCACACAACACACCTGGAACCCACTCACACAGCCAATCAGGCAATCAGGAGGGAAAATCAATCAGCTGGTGAAATGAACAAATAGAAATAAACACTAAATAAACACTTAACACTGTGTATCTGGCTGTTGTGCATACATGTATATAGTGTTACATCTCCAATACTCTGTGATGTCCATATGAAATAAGCAGCAACGTGTGTGTGCCTGTGTGATTAACATAGTAAATTTTGTCATGCGCGCACACTACTGTACCTCACATGTGACAACAAGATGCGTACTGTAGCTACTTATATGTCAACCCTGTTACCCTAGAATGGTAACAGGGTTGACGAAAGTATGCTTTTGTGTGTACATGAAAATAAACTTTTCTTGCCAATAGTATTTAGAGAATATAATTTCGGCCTCTCATGAATGCACACCATGTGGTATTAGCACCTTGCACTTGCAGTCAGATGGAGATTTAAAATGTTTTTTTTTTTTTTACTACTGGGGGAACCTGCCCCCCCTCTTCCCCTGTGATCTGTAGGAGGCGCTGTGTCGCTCTGTGTATCTGCCTGTACGAGGCGCTACGCTGGTGATGTTAAAGACAGGGCAGTGCTGTAACATGTCTCCTCCATCGGGAATTGAACCAACAGTCTACCTGTCAGAGACAGTGACGCAGCCGCTCAGCCGACTGAGCTATGAGCTGTTGGGAGTTAAGCTTCTGATTTCTACACACTGTATTCACACTAGGGATGTTCATTTTGAAAATTTTCCAAAATCGATAATCGGTGAAAATTAACGATCAATTATCGATTATCGATCACATTAATACTTAGAATTTTTTTTTTTTTTTTTTTTTTTTTTTTTTTACAAAATGAATGCCTGTGGCAGAAAATACGAAAGACAACGTGTTCTCCTCAATGAACTCTTTATTTCAATGTGTCTCCCCTCCAACACTGCTGTCCCCGGCGCATGCCGGTGTGAATTTCCCATGTTTAAAACAGTTTTGTTGGCACAAAGGCCCGTGCCCAGCCAGAAAACTAGAGACTATATGAAGCTCCACCTCACGTTAGTCGGCTGTGCAATGGAGTGGGGCGAGGAGGAACGAATTCCACCCAAACCTAGTCCATTTTTTTATTTTTATTTTTATTTTATTTTTCATAATTAAAAAATCGATCCAAATGCCACAGGATCGATTCCAATCCTTAACGATCAATTATCGATTTTCGATAATTGATGAACATCCCTAATTCACACTGACAATAACACAGAGCATAAAGAGTGAGACAGGTGAGATGTGTACCAGTGAGTTGAGCTAGAGTCAGGGACTGACTAGTCTCCTTCATCAGCTTATTTCTATCAGTGTTCAAACTACTGGTGATGATAAAGAAGGATCACTGCTACAGCTTATAATGTGAGTACTTTATAAGAAATCGCCTGAGGCTGGGATTGAACCAACAACCTTTACATATCACACAACATTCACATGTTTATCTGAGTGAGCTATACTCCACTTTCTCTTAAGCTCTTAGTCAACCTCAGCTTATAAAAACGTGTAAAGATGTTTATGGGGTTTTTCGGGGTGCAGCAGTCAGAGCGCGGACGCGTGCGCGTGTGACCATTACAAGTCAATGGGGAAACTACATGACACGTCAAGCGTTGCTTTGCTACACAGGCGTCAAAGCATGCGTGTGTGACACGTTCAGTCGATAGCTGCGCATGTTTATTGAGTCGTTTGGATCTCCATACACACACTCACACAAGAGACAGAAAGACACACACATGCACACGCAAACACACACAAGAGACAGACACACACACTGATGCCATCAGTATGTCATCAGTGATGATGTCATCATTGATGTCATCAGTCTGAGGCTCATGGGAGAGACTGAGGGAGAGGGAGAGAGAGAGAGAGAGAGGGGGGAGAGACACTGAGGGAGAGAGAGAGAGGGAGAGAGACTGAGGGAGAGGAGTTGAGGGAGAGAGACTAAGGGAGAGGAGAGGGGGGAGAGACTGAGGGAGAGAGAGAGAGGGGGGAGAGACACTGAGGGAGAGAGAGAGAGGGAGACATTGCGCGCGCGGCAATAGGGCAGGCAAGGCCACGCAGCAGCGAGCTGCGGGCGATGCTGCGCAGCGGCCGAGCTGCGTATGCAAGCTGCAGGATGTGCAAGGCCGCGCAGCGGGCGAGCCTATCGAGCGAAGAGGGGTCAAAAGGTCACCCTCTCAAGCCTTCTTAAAGGCACAGCGTCATACGTCCATCAAATAATTCAACGTTATTCAATGACCAAATAACAGCCAGAAATACATAGGTAAACATGATCCTATTTGAGTTGAGGGGAATACTGCCTACTCTACCTACCGATCCGTAACATGATAAAATGCCATGTTTTAGACACGTGATTCATCGCATTTTGGTTCAGAAATTTAACATTCCCGTGGATTCCCAAAAAAACGTACAACGCTGACATTTGATTCTTTATTTGTCTGATCTATTTGGGTTGACATAAGTCTTATGTCTGCCTCACATTAATTACAGGTCTCTCTAACAGAGAGCACTAACCAATAAAAAAGTATTGACTTGACATAAGGCACCCCTCCGTGGGACTAGTAGATAATTTACTACAGTATGTGCTTATTGACATTTTGCAAGCGCCAGCATGAGCAGAATATGAAAGTGGAGTCTGCAGAGTGGCAGCCAACCACACACTGTAAAGCCGTTCTCTCTCTCTCTCTCTCTCTCTCTCTCTCTCTCTCTCTCTCTCTCTCTCTCTCTCTCTCTCTCTCTCTCTCTCTCTCTCTCTCTCTCTCTCTCTCTCTCTCTCTCTCTCTCTCTCTCTCTCTCTCTCATGTGCTATAAACAAATTAAAAGTTTCAGTCCGTGAAATTAATTTAACATCTGTAAAATACAATTCATGTGAAAAAATAAAGTGTGTGACATGTGGCAAGTGTGAAAAAAGATGAGTCAAAGAGGCTTAGCTCAAAAACTTCAACAGAGGTTCTGCTGAAGGATCATCAAAAAATAATAGCGCTCTCGATGAATACTTCAAATGTGTTCTTCCCCCCCTGCCATTTAGAATCTGCTCTTCTGTTTAATGAAGACATGTTGAAGAATGGCTCGAAACAGAACTGGAATACTGAATCACACCAGCATGGAAGGCTTAATGGAAAGTGTCATCTCTTTCAAATGAAATAAGAAATAATATAATAATAATAACTTGTTTACATAAATCATACTTTCGCCCCTTCATGACGTTTACATACACCGTTCCATCAGTCAGAATAGGATCCCTTCAAATGACGTTTACACAGTTTCATCAGTCAGAACAGGATCCCTTCATCTCCCACTGAAAGTCTCCCTATTATTCAGCTAAGCTTGATAGCGTTCGGCAAAAGATTAAGAATTTCACCGGAGAAACCCATTGTCCCTACATGTCTATAAACTAACAGCATCATAACTCTTTGTGGGAAAGAAGTTCTTCACTGATAAATGCTTGTATGTGCTGAGTTTTTACTTTGTGGACAAAATTGCTTTTTCAGGGACTAGTGGTTACAAAGGTCTTCATAATGACTAACTTTATCGTCTTTATGCAGTAAAAAAAAAACATCATACTGTATGGGTTATTTTATTTCTTTATTTTTTCCAGAAGGATTTTTTTTCAGTACCATAATAATAGTCCTTATCCACCCGTTCACTGCTGTACTATCGCTGGTAATTATGCTTACCCTGGTAATGTCTCTTCACATCGAACTCTTTCATAGCAGCAACAGTCTCTTGGCAAATGAGACAAAAGTTTCAGCTTTCAGTGAAAAAATATTTTAAACTTTCCACCGCTACTGAAAGCGTCGACCCTCGCTGTCAACTTTACGCTTCTTTGCTGTGGCAATGTCTGCCACCTAGTGGTAAATGTCTGTTGCTAGGTAACTGTTCGTTTGCTGTTTACCGTCTGAAAACATTAGTCCCGCCTGCGTTGCCTACTTCAGAGGTTCTCAAAATTAGGGCTTTGCGCGGCGCTATTCCAGCGCAAAACGGGCGCTAACGCAAAATGACCGCCATTGGGAAGATAGGGCCCTTTATCTGTGTGTCTGGGAGCTGAGACTAGTAAACCAATGACTGTGCCTCCTGCTCCTACAACCTGCCCATCAAAATGCCGCAGTGTGCGGACAACACCGTTCCTGTACGTGGGCCTCTCCTGCAACAGCAATGAGTCCATGCACAGCCTGTCCCGCACTCTATGACCTGACGTCATGCTGTAGCACCAACCAAGTATAGGAGCTCACCTGCCTTCAAAGGGATGAGGACATCACCTGAAAGCCCCATAAAAATACTCTTCCCTCCACAACCAGACATTTCCTTGACTGTAAAGTCTGATTGCTGCAACCTTGTTGTTCACACTATTCATTTTGAGTCTGTCAAATAAGTAGTGTTTCCCATTAATTAATAATTACTGGACTATGGCGGCTCACCATAGTCTAATTTGTTCATTTTGCTCTCAAAGTGCACCAGATTGATGCATTTAACTTTAAAATACATGCTATTTTCTTCCCCGGGACCCCCCCTAGAGGGTCCAAGGTGCACCCACCACCGTCTCACTAAATCCTATGGGGAACACAACAATGTGTTGGGAAAGAACAGGGAAGTCAGCGTTGTTGTCTATGTTGTTGTTGTTGTTGTTGATGTGAAATGCCACAGTTTACAGATGGATTTATAAACCAATTATCGAAAGGCCACTGCGGAGGTCTGGTCACATTAGCTAGTATCGCTCTATGGGGAAATTAATAGGTAGAAACAGCTGCCAAAGTCATCATCTTTAAGGTTTACTGCAGGGGGCCGCGCTGCTTTGCTAAGTCAAGCTCTTGTGTAGTCCGTCGGGGGCATTTAGCCGATCATACTGTACTCAATGATGTAGCCAGCAGGTGAGTTAGCCTCAAACCGGATCTTCTCAGAGTCATGTACTGTATGTGTAAGCATATCAAACATGGAAATGTTGAGTCCTCCTAGGTGACAGCCTATCAGGCCCGCTTTTACAGGGGTGCAAAAGCACGCATTGCACCCTTATTTTAATTGTCTGCATGCTCAGTTGAAAAGAGTGGTTTTTTTTTTTTTTTTTTTTTATAAATGCTGCAGCTGCACACTTACTGTTTAAACGTGAATTATAATTGTTGTTTTTCTTTGTTCTTTGAGGTGAATGGCTTTTTGGCACCTACATGTAACCTTTTATGGTTGAGATATTTGTATTATCATTATATGGTCCAAATATTTCAGTAAAGCACTTGAAACACTTGAAATATTCTTGTTTGGCTGGTATCATTCTACTTGAAATGATGGTAAAATGCAAATTGTCAAATTTTTCGGGTAGCCACCCGTGTCGGCCCGTGCATGTGCAGCCCTTCCTATCTAGGATGCATCCCTAGTCATCTTGTCCTGGAACCGGCCCTGCAGCCTATTTATAGAGGAGAGCAAAAAAATACAAATATTTGTATCTCGCATGGGTGAAAATGTGGCCAAAATTAAAACTGAGCCTTTGGCATTTCAGCCTAATCTGCATTGCATTATATTACATCTACTTTAATAATAGTACGAGAGCATTCCAAATGTGTTAGTGTTAGGGGTACGATATACGATATTTTAACAATATTCTTTTGCGATCGATTTGTAAGTTGAGGGGGCATCCTCCACGCTAATTTGAGTAATGTCACCATTTTCATCCTCCGTGTCTGTAACGTCCCTCGTCTGTTCAAACAAAGCAATGAAAAGGAGAGCGAGCATGCAATCAGATGCAGATCAGTGCCACCATGTTCAGCTGCTTTTTCTCACGATATGAGATTTCATCTCAACGATGCATATTGTCACGTATTGATATCGCGATATATTGTGGGACGATATATTGTGACATCCCTAGTTAGTGTCCAACTGTTCTTGGACCTCGCTGCATTAAAGGAACACTCCACCGATTTCCAATGCGGATTTATTTTGTACATAATCTCTCACATATCCGGAAACTGTAAACAGTTTTGCAGGCATTCATTTAGTTTGACAGTTATTGAGTTGTTTTGAGTTAAGTTGTTGACCAGTGATGTCATCAGCAATGGACCTTCACTGATTTTACTGTTTGTATTACACATTACTTTTCATTTGAACCCCTGCTATATATCTCAGTGGTTAGATTGAGCTGGGTCTTTTCTCCTGCCCGTGGGTATTCAGTTTGTTTGCTGTTGATGAGAAAGAAAGAAAACAATACTGCAAGCTATAGAGGATAAACAGATCGGTAGACTAAACAACGGATGTAGACTAAACAATGTCCATGGGAGCAAAACAAATGCAGTGGTAAGTAAACAAACAAACAGTGCAATAAATGAATAAATAGATTGCTAAGCATACTCTGAAAACTAAATAACTGGATAAACAAGCAAATAGCCTACATACTGTAGGCATTGCACAAACATATCACTCTGTCTAATTTCCACATGTCTAGCAATAATCTTTAGTTCCTATTGCTTGACTGCATATTGAATGGTAAGTAGTGTGGGTGCATCATCGCACTCCGACATGGATTTGAATGGCCCATCATACGAGACAAAGCGATTACTGTTAAATGCCAACACTAATATGGAAGAGCCCATACTTTCCTCTGTAAATGCTCGGTGAGTTACTCTTTGTTTCATCACTGCCTCTCTGAATGATGAGCGCACTGGCTGCTTCTAACGAAGGAGGTTACTGCCCCCTGTTGGCAGCCAATGTGAACAACAACCACCCACACTCAGTGCAGCTTTGCTGAGGGACGGGGAGGTGGACGGAGCTGCCGCTGACTGTGATAAGGAATGGCTCATGAGAAAGCCTTTGACATGGTGATTGTACTCGTTTAGTGGTATATACTTGCATTCAGGGAAGGATGTCATGGTTGAAGAACAAGGAACTGCCTGGTCTCTTAGAGGCCATTTACACCTGGCGTTAACATGTGGTTTCTGCCATCAGATTGCAATCAGATTGTATTTTATCACTTCAGCCTGATTCCATTTACACCTGGCGTTAACATGCATTTTCTGCAATCAGATTGCAGAAATGGTCGGCCTCTCAATCCGCGTAAAGTTGCTGTATCCAGATTGAGAGGACACATTGCATTTACACTTGTGTTCAATGTGTACACACAATGCATCCCTGACTGACCACCTCCGGAGGTGGTTTGGCCGATCAGATTGCAATCCTTCTTCAATGCGTTTTGGGGGTGTTTACACCTGTACTTTCAAGTGATGAAACACAATCTGATTGCAATCTGATCACAGAAAACACATGTTAACGCCAGGTGTAAATTGCCTCTTAGGTGTGGTTGGGTTTGACCTCCTGGCAATTGCAATATTACTATTATTACTAGTAGCAGTACTAGTTGTAGTACTAGTTGCAGTAATAGTAGTAATAATAGCAGCAGCAGTAGTAGTAGTAGTAGTAGTCCTCATACCAAAACGACAGAGTAGTAAGGTTAGGCAACTGAACTTGGTTAGGTTAGGCAACTAAAACAACTTGGTTAAGGTTAGGCAACTAAAACAACTTGGTTAAGGTTAGGCAACTAAAACAACTTGGTTAATGTATGGGTTATGATTCAAAAAACCAGTCCACCAACCCCACCCCTTCACCCTTAAGTGTCAGTGAGCTTTTTCCAATATCAGACTGTCGTTATGTTAAAGACTGCCAGAGGTCTCCGCTGCTTCCTGGTTATAGCTCCCGACTCGTATATCGGCGTATATACACAGCATGCATGCACTTACGTACATGACCGCAATAGTTCACATTCGTAAACATCGGTCATTTTAAACGCCATTGAAAATTGACCTATGTGGTCAAAATGACAACATAGTCCGGTAGTAATATTACTTACCCTGTGGTCTTTCACTCTCTATAGCCTAGAAATAGAATTGTGAGGGGCAAATTGCCTACAATATCTCTCAAGGTAAAACAGCTATTGAGGGCAAAGTGGTGGTCAGTTGTAATTGATATCCACTTACTGTATATCCAACAGGTACTGCTGATGGCTCACTGAATGGAAGGTCTTGCAATGTCAACCTCTGCTCAGTAGGCTATATGCTTTAATGACAGAACCAGCGTGAGCACTAAGGCCATGTTCAGACTAGGGGGCCAAATCTGATTTGTGAACTTTAGTGACCTATTAATGACTTTATCCAGATTGGTTTTATGAGTCTGGACACTCCAAGTCTGATTTGTGTCACTTGTCCCAAACCACATATGGAGGTAGTTTCCAATCTGCTTTCGACTGATGTGTCTTCAGTGCGGACGCGCAGATCCACCAAATCTGATTTGAACGTCACTCGCAACTCGTCATCAAATGCTTCTGCGCAGGAAAACCACGTCACCAACGTACGTATTTACTGACGCCCACGTCGTTACCATAGCAACCCATGCAGATAGGCTGTTTAGGTCTGGACACACAGATCCGACTTGAGAATCAGATTTGTGGCAGTGCGGACACACTCCCAAATCAGATTTGGGAAACCAATCAAGAAAATGATGATTAATGACTTTATCAGCAAATCAGATTTGCCTGTAATGTGAACACAGCCTAAGAGCTAAACAACACTCACACAACACTCTTCATTTCCTCTTTGCCCTTACAACGATAATTATTGAATATCACTGCAACTATAACCTTGTTTTCCTCATGCCATTGTCCTCATCATCATTGAGGTTTGGTACATCTTCAGGTTTCGATTTTGGCCATTTTTGGAGTGGGGTTGGGCCGGGGGTGTTTGTATAGACCAAATCACCGTGACGTCACCATGTAAACAACATTACTTCCGGGTACCACTTGGGGAAGGTGGCATGTTTAAATGTGCGTGTTGTCAAATAACTGCTGTCAAACCCTCTCGTTGTTTTCGGCCGACTACTTTCAATTTAAATGGTTAAACGGTTGGTAAACATGCTTGTCCGACGTATCTAGCCTTTCTTCTGTGTTTGTTTTATGTAGTGTTAGCTAGCTAATAATGTTTTTTCTTTGTCTGTCAAACTCGCTGTTTTTTTGCAGACTCGTTAACGTTACAGACAGAGCTACTGACGCCACGTTAATTTAATTTAGCTTCAAGTCTACTCTGGTCTGGTCCAACAGGTAAATTAGCTAGTCTGGTCTCCACTAACGTTAGTGAAAGTGTTGTTATGAATGATATTAAACCACAACACAACACGGACGAACCATTTTTGTCTTCTTTGTCTGTTTTTGTCTTCAACACGTCAGTTTGTGCCGTCCACCGCCATTATAACGGGTGGACCCAGGGGTACCCGGAAGTAAATGTAAACATCCCCGCTGATTTGGTCTATTGCAAGTAGAGGAGTTGAATCTCATTCCCAATTTCACCCCCCTGTGCTTCTTGGAGGACGTGCGTTATGACTTTTTAGCAGACCCCTGGGCAGTGATCTGTGTCAATTGAAATCCTGTTCTTGCACAGCGATGATATAGTGCTGCCCGAGAACTGCAGAAGATAAACAGGTTGTCTGCCATGCTACAACATGAGGGAAGCAGAAGAGGCCTGAAGCTTAATTTATACTTATTAGAAAGTGTCGCTCAGCACATGGTCGCAGACGAAAAAGAAAGTGTCGCTCAGGGTGTTGCATTTATACTTCAGAGGACGTTTGCCTCGGTTCAACGGTCACGTGACACTCGAACGCTATTAAGTGCAGACAGCCAAGAGAAGAGAGGGAAACGCACAGTGAAACCACCTCGGAGCCAAGATGTAACGTAATTGGCTGCAGCCGCATATAAACGACACACAACCACACAACTCACCTTCTCTCTCGTTCTTTGTGATTTTCACAAAGTCATACATCAAGGACAGGCTGATAAAAATAGCGGGGACACGTTCATTCATTGCAATCGAGAGAAAATTAAAACAAGGAAGTCAAGCGCGTGCCGTCTCTATAGCCAATCAGACTTGCACGATACTATGACGTAGTCAGGGACACTAGACATTTCACTCAGCAGACACTGCTGCTCGCCGACACTCGAAAGTGTCGACTCAAGTCTTCATTTCCGTCGGCGACCGTTTCATAAGTGTCGGCAGACAAAGCATAAATTGGGCTTTAGACGTCTCACGGAGATGGCGCTATATCTGCGCTTGAGACCTGTGCTTTTTGTCGGAACGCCCGGAGCACTCTGACGGAATCTCGAATAAAAAAACACACCATAAAACACCGGTCCATCAAGGCTCCTGATGTCCCCGGGTGCAACCGTTTCTTTGCGTCTAGTCTTGCAGTCTCAGATCCATCTCGTTTTATCCTCTCTCCTCTCCTCTGATTCTCATGTTCCGTCTTGCTCAGCATGTCAAATCAACAAACCAGCAAAGGCAAAGTTCTGCCACCGCGGGATCAGAAGCACCAACGTGAGCGAACACTGTTATCTTGGTAAGAGTATGGCACCGCAAATGACTTTCGTTTCGTTCTTGTCATTGCAAACATTTTCTCTTCGCATAGCTGCATACTCAAACAAAGAGGACAAAGACGTGCAGTCAAAGAATGAGAGAAATGCTCGGGGGCTTCGGAAAATATCAATCAATGATGGATAGGCTACCTACTAGGGATATCACAATATATCGTCCCACAATATATCGCGATATCAAAACGTGACAATATGTATCATTGAGATGAAATCTCATATCGCGAGAAAAAGAACCTGAACGTGGTGGCACTGATCTGCATCTGATTGCATGCTCGCTCTCCTTTTCATTGCTTTGTTTGAACAGACGAGGGACGTCACAGACACGGAGGATGAAAATGGTGAAATTACTCAGATTAGCGTGGAGGATGCCCCCTCAACTTACAAATCGATCGCAAAAAATATTGTTAAAATATTGTATCGTATCGTTATCGTGGACCCAATATCGTGTATCGTATCGTATCGTGAATTGAGTGTATCGTGACACCCCTACTACCTACAGTACAATCTGGGAACCCCGAGTCTATTTTGATTTGAAAAATAGACTCTGGGACAGCCCTACCGTTTTCCCCAGCTTCCTGTACAGAGCGCCTCTCCGCGTCCATCACTTCCTTTTCCGCCTCCGTGCTCCACTGTTTACAGTCTAAATAGCAACTTGCACCGCGACTTTACAGTCATTTTTCACTGTTGTTGTAAGTCGAGTTGACGTCTTCTGTGCAGTGTGTTTATGCATTAACGTTATTAGTGAATAGCCGAAACGGACGCGGAAAAGGAAAGCGCGAAGTGAAGCGACGGAAAAGCTACCGTCACTTCCTTTTCACAGTGGAGCACGACCGCGGAAAAGGAAGTGATGGTGAGTGGTGGCAGGAGAGGGGCGCCTTACAGGAAGCTGGGGAAAATGTAGGGCTGTCCCAGAGTCTATTTTTCAAATAAAAATATTGATTGATTGATTGATTGAAATGATTTATTTCAAACAGTTAAAACAATACATAAAGTGAAAAAACCAGTAAACATAACAGTCCAATAGACTTCAGCAAAAGGAAAATACTTAAACTCAAACGTAAAAAAAGGCAAACTGTTTGAAAAGGGGCAGGAAGAAGCCTAGGCTTATCGAGTCCTGCCCCCAAATCATTCATAAACAAATTCATACCTCCCACTGTATGCATATCCCAACTCCCACGCTCCTCCGCACACGCTCATGTATACATGTATACACATACATACATACATATATATGTATATAGCCTACACATACGTATACAAACTTACCCATACACACACAATATCATAAATCCACCCACATATCCCTATCAATACTTATTCCTAATAATACATTCCAATATTACCCCAATAACCCAATGCTTTGATATTAACTTGTGTTGAACCAATGCATATAAGCTTACTGTATCTTTCATTACACATACAGATTACTTACATTATAGAGTGGACTATAGTCAAAAGATTGTGCACTTTTCATTGTGGTTGGGCACAATGAAAAGTATTAGCCTGGGTAAACCCATCCCCCACGTGACCTGCTCTCAGGCTTACCCTGCTCTCAGAGCAGGTCTGAGAGCAGGTCACGTGGAGGCTGGGTTTACCCAGGCTAGAAAAGTATGACCTACTGACAAAGAGCTTGCAGGTAACATACAGGCAATTTCGCTGCTATATTCCCACATGCGAGCGCCCAGGTGTGAAGGGAAATGTCCGATATTGACTTACAGTTTTCCGGTACGCATGTGGGAAAACGGCTACTGATTGTCACATGAAAAGCCACGTCTACAAACACTAGAAAGATTCAACACAGAGAGACAATGCAGGATGCCTCCCAGCAACATCATGTTTGGAGGACAAAGCTACAGAGATCAAGGAAAGGGCTTTGGCGCCATCTGTAGGTAGATCAAGGAAACTATCCTTCAGAAATACAGCACTAGGCCTACTGTCAAAAAAGAAAAGAAAAAGGGAAAAAGAAGCGAGTCAAGCCGGGCGGGGCCGCGCTAATACAGTCAAGTTTATAGACGTGCTGCTTTACTGGTCTAAGGACATGAAAGGTTGAAAGAGGGGCGAGTGAATCCATGTATTTATCTGTGAAATGTAAATTCAGGGTGAACAGCAAGATGTCAACACATTTCAAACAGAGGCAATTCAAAGTGTTTTATATCAAATGGATAAAAGGAAAAGAGCAGAGTGTTACAAGGTAAAAAGGTCACAGTGCAAAATTATTAAATAAATAAATAAAATACAAGCTAAGAGATATTACAGGGCAGATGAGTCAATTAAAGGCAGAGCTGAACAGAATTTTGAGTCTATTTTTTTTTTTTTTTTTTTTTTTTTCCCGACGGGACAATGCAAAATTAATGAACACAATAACCATGGAACAGATAAAAACATCTGGAACATAATAAAAGTGTAAAAATCGCCGGATTTAGCACAAGGCTAGTTTCCATCCCTTGTCCCCGAAACATAAAACACAAAAACATAAAAACAGAATATATAAAACAACAAACAGTTTAAAGCTAGCCAGAGTTGGAGGAGATCTAAGATCTTCTGAAAGTTTATTCCAACTATGTGTAGCATAACTGAATGTTTTGTTTTAACCCTAGGAACAGTTAGCAGACCAGTCCCTGATGACCTAAGATGTCTAGAGCAGGGGTGCCCAAATTCTTTCCCATGAAGGGCCAAAACTCAATCTGGGTGGAGGGCCGAGGGCCAAAAATAAACGTTGTGGAATTACATTAAAATGTATTGTGTTTTATAGAAAATTAACATTCTAAATCTAAAATAACATTTCAATATAATAATCTACTTTTTATCTGTTTGGTAATTGAAATAATATGCAATTGGTTATATATATTTAAAAAAACATCTGCATTTGTGGGGAGCTTAAACATTTAATCAGTAAACAGTAACACCCCGTTAAAAACAGTTGTATTTTCCACCTTTGTAATCAAGAGAGAAATTTGACTTAATTCGCAACTTGAAAAATCCTCAAGGTACTTTGAAAATCAGCTTTATTGTCCATCTTTTGTAAACAATTTGCCATGACAATTTGCAGGGATGCAATCTCAGGAGTGAACACAGTATCCGCAGCCACATTCAGACACTGTTTCACAAAGTCACCACGTGAAAAAGCTCGTCCACCCTTTGCAATCAGTGCAGATATCTGATAACTTGCCCAAGTTACATTCTGGATAAAAAATGGGGGGGGGGGGGGGGTTAAAATATATATATATATATATATATATATATATATATATATATATATATATATATATATATATATATATATATATATATAAAAATCCGTGGCGGGCCAAAACAAACAGAGCGCGGTCAGCACTGGTCTAGACTCAGGGATACTCAACTTGCTTTGCCCGGGGGCCACAATCGTGAAATGATAGGAGGCCAGGGGCCAATTAATAAACATTCTATATATATTTTTCTGTAGCGGATTGTAGGTTTTTGGGGTGTCAGCTGGAGTTTCGTTTGAGAATGATGTGCACACCGGATAGTTACTTAGGTTAAGTTAGTTAGGTTAAGTACATACATAAGTGCCTGGGTACCGAGCAGACGGCGGCGGTATTTGACAATTTAGCTGGAGCTCAGTCAAACTTTATTTCACATACATTTTTATTGTGAATTAGATTCTAATTCACAATGAAAACTAACATGACATTATTAGAAAATGGTCGGGGGGCCACTCTGCACCCTGTCGCGGGCTGCATCTGGCCCCCGGGCCGCAAGTTGAGTATCACTGGTCTAGAGGGTTCGTAGTGTGTTTTAACCCTAGGAACAGTTAGCAGACCAGTCCCTGATGACCTAAGACGTCTAGAACAGTGTTTCGGGACCCAAAAGTGGGTCGCGGGGCCGTTTTGAGTGGGTCGCGTATGTGTGCATCAGAAAAAAAGTTCTTTGGATGCGTAAAGATACTGGTACCATATAGTAGAAGTAACTAGAAGACCTAAGTCATCCATTGGTACCCACATGTCATGCTAGCTTGTTGCAAAGGGGGCTAAATGATGACAAAGTTAGGCTAAATTCTGAAAATCCTCAGAATCAGAATCAGAATCACTTTTATTGCCACAGTATGCAAGTTACATACGAGGAATTTGTCTTAGTGTCTGTATGCAGCGTAGCGGTCACATCAATATACAGAGATAAGAAGTAGGAAGATAACTAAAGACAATCACAAAGTTGCAAGTGCAATCAAATCGAGTAAATATATACAATATGTACATGAGTGGTGAAGTGTTCTGTGGATGATAAATATGAATTTACGTTGAATTTACATGAGATTTACAGACTGAGTTAAATAGGCATTAAATGTGCAGGGAATTTACATGAATTTACAGTCCCAGTTAAACAGGCATTAAATTAGATATGAGTTCCAGTTTTATGTGGGGGGGGGGTTCAGTTGAGTTTAAGAGGAGGTTTTGTGTGTGAGTTTGTGTGTGTGTGTGTGTGTGTGTGTGTGGGGGGGGTGTTGGTGAGGTCCTTGGCGGAAGGGGTTTCCAGGCCTTGTTGTTGAGGCTGATGGCGGTTGGGAAGAAGCTGGTCTTGTGGCGGGTGGTTCTGGTCTTGGCAGACCTCAGTCTCTTGCTGTGGGGGAGTGTCTTAAAGAGTTTGTGGCCAGGGTGGGAGGGGTCAGCCATGATCTTGCGAGACTGCTTCAGTGTCCTGGCTGCATGCAGGTCGTGGAGGGATGGCAGGTTGCATCCGATTATCCTCTCAGCGCAGCGGATGATGCGCTGAAGTCTGTTGATGTCTTTGAGAGTGGCAGCGACTTAATGACTAAGGAAAAATGTGGGTCGTGAGGCTAGACCAGTTGAGAACCACTGGTCTAGAGGGTTCGTAGTGTGTTTTAAACAGTGTTGGGCAAGTTACTTTCAAAATGTAATTTACTACATATTACTAGTTACTTTCATTTGAAAGTAATAAGTTACTTTACAATATTACTTTCAGTGTACTGTGTAGAGTAACTCGTTACTTAGTACGCTACTTTTGCATTACTTTTACCAAAACAACAGCAGCAGGAGAATGACATTGCTGCCCCGGAACCATCCCGAAAAATAATTTCAACCGCCTTGAAGTCAGTGTAAACAAACAAAAAAAAACAAAATTCTAAATGTTATTCTTTTCCTTGGTTATTGTCATCTATAGTGGTTATTTGCATAAAAACAAATAAATTTGATTAGGAAATTATTGTATCTTTTTTAAATATGTGCTTTGATTTAATAAAATGTAACTCAATTTGTAACTTGAGTTACTTGAGAAAGTAACCTATAATATTACTGAAATCCTAAGTAATAAGTTATATTACTGAGTTACTGCTAAAAGTAATATATTACATGTAATATATTACTTTTGTAATGAGTTACCCCCAACACTGGTTTTAACCCTAGGAAGTTATACCAGTCCCTGATGACCTTGACCTGATGACGTCTAGAGGGTTCGTATTGTACTGCTGGAGTGGAAAGGAAGTCTGAGAGAATTGATATAATTGTGGATGCAGCAAATAGATTTCTAGGTGTTGTGGAGAGGATGTGCAGAAGCTGTTGAGAGAAGCTGTTGGGCTTTCTCGATCAGCTGAGAAGTAGAGAGCTGTAGTAGAAATGGGAAATGGGTGGGATTTATTTTAGTTTTTTTTTTGTTCAATTCAGATCAGTTCAGTTTGGATCCAGTAGGTGGCGGTAATACAACATTTTGGATTGTCAACCGCCGTAAAACAAAACGGAAGAAGAATAGAAGAAGTCGGCCCAGGAGATGCCGGTGTGCGTGCTGCGGACTCTCACTACTCTGAAGTTTCTCTACACAAGCGTCCCGTCTTTTCATTCACTTGGTAGAAATACATTTTTGCATCAGAGATACACGTGGTTTCGCCGCGTGAACAACAACCTAGTGGCTGCAACGTTACGGGGAACAACAACAGACCTTAACGTTACCGCCAGACGCCACGCTCCGGTGTCCAGGAGCAGCAGCATGTCCTCCAGCGGCAGAGCAGAGCCAGACCCTGGGATGTGCCAGAGGATGGTGTGGGTGGACCTGGAGGTTAGTGTTGTTGTGCCTGCATCAAGTTAGGCAAAATGTGGCGGTTATGCGCTTTTCCCATCAAATTAAAAGTGTAAAATGCGCCGCTCTTGGTGTAAACAATCATGTTGATCTCTACAAAACAACCAAACGTGTAACGTGTACGTGTGTCTAAGTAACGTTACTCAGCAAGTAGAATTGTACGTGTAACGCTAGTTACGTTTTTATGTCAAGTCACTTGGGGTTTTATTTTGAAAATGGCTGGCTTGCTAGACACTAGCTGTGTTGTCTCTTAAAACAGACATCCGGCGAATGCAGCTAAATTGCGGAAGCCAACTCGTCTGGTTTTAAGAGACTTGCTACTAGCTGTGTCCTGTCAGCGAATATAAGAGCTAGCGAATATAAGAAGTTCCGGTGAGGTTTTTCAAAGTAAAAGAACAATTCTGCACAATTATATAGCAGACGGGGGCGATTGAAAAAGTGATTATTTTCCACATTAAACTAATAAACGAAGCATTTAAATGAAGCTATACAATACAAATGGTGTTTCTGTATGACAATAACTGTTTCAATAACATTGAGAACGTTCTTCTCAGTATCTTAATAGATAAAAGCTGTTCACTGGAGTGCATAGCCTTTACAAATTGGACAGTGGACAGGTTTGTGTTCAAAGTGGGAGCTTGCCAAACATATGCACACGCTCTGGTAGACCTCCTCTATCACGTCACACTGTCAGCTAACCTCGGGAGGAGTAAAACATTGTAGATATCTCTTTGACAGCAGCCTCACGTTGTCTAAGCCAGAGAGACCTTTCATATGATCAGATCTCTACAGGGGCGGCTGTGGCTCAGGAGGTAGAGCGCGTCGTCCACTAACCAGAAGGTCGGTGGTTCGATCCCCGGCTCCTCCAGTCTGCATGTCGAAGTCTCCTTGGGCAAGACACTGAACCCCAAATTGCTCCTGATGGCTGTGCCAGCACCCTGCGTGGCAGCTGGCCCCGCCCTCGGTGTGTGAATGAGTGAATGTAGGCACATTGTAAAGCTCTTTGGATAAAAGCGCTATATAAATGCAGACCATTTTCCATTCAATTTACCAATATAAGACACCATCACTTCCTGTATCTGTGCCATGGAGGTTTCTCCACTGCCACGCCCCCTTACGAGACTGGTCAGCCAATGAAGTTTCATACCATTGACAGCCAATCAAGTTGATAACCACGCCCATTTAGGAGACCGGAAGATTAACATTTCTTACAATTAGCGGGGCCTGGAGTGGGGTGTCTCTGTCTAAGCTCAGCTTTGACAGCAGCCTCAAAATCTAACTCTTAACCCACAAGTAGAGAGCTGCGCGGGCCTGAAATCTCGGCCCGAGCCCTCCCCGGCCCGTGACATGCAGGCCCGTGCCCGACCCGGCCCGGATGAGTCATGAAATTAATTGGCCCGAGCCCGTTGCGAGGCCCGACATCAATATCACGATATGACGACACATCTCTCTCTCCCTCTCTGTGCATGCTGCCGCGCTGCTGAACTCGTTGGTACAAAACGTTGCTAGACTGTGTTGCCTATGAAGACAAACACTGCAGCTTTCTCTCTGTCTCTCTCTCCCCCTCTCACACACGCTACCGTGGCCTATCAACATCCACACATGTCTCGAGAAAGAGAACGTTAGATCGTTTAATTGCCAACAGCAACAATGCCCACAAACTGAAACATTATGTCACTCAAGCATATCGAAATTAAAACAGCAGACTTACCGTTTATAGCTGCATTGAATAACGTCACATTAGTGTCCTCACAATGTATGGTAGATGGGTTCATTTTGAACAGGTTGAAATGAGCTTTCCCTACTGCAGTGGGGACTGTTTAACTCTCCCCTCGCAAACTTTGTTTTATGTCCATCGATCTTATTTCTCTCTCACGACACGGACACGGACACACGCGGCTTGTTTTGTTGTTGTTTTTTACGCTGACGGAGTGGCAGACTACGTCACGGTGAGGGTGTGTGTGTCTGTGTGTGTGTGGCTGTGGCTAGGCGAGTGTCTGTGCAGTGTGCGCTCCTCCTCTTTGTGTGACTGCTCTGCTGTGTAAAATCAAGCGAGTAATACAACGTTATTTTATTTAATTATTGAAAAACGGCCCGACCCCGGCCCGGCCCGGACCTATTAATTAAAAAAAAAGAAAAAACGAGCCCGGCCTTGGCCCGTATTGGCAGGCCCGAGGGGCCCGCGAGGGTACCCTCGGGTTTGCAGCACTCTACCCACAAGCCTCATTGGCTGTCATGGTATTTCAAATTAAGGCAAGCTCCAGCAATATGGGAATGCTACCCCATCCCCTACAATATGGCACCTTATCTACATGTGTACTGGATGACCCTAAGCCATATGCTGCCTTTATAGTAGATAAGAGCGGGATAAGAGAAGATTAGCTGATGGACCCTGATGTCTTCGATTTCCCAAACTATGATGTTGCCATCACCGATACCAGCAGTCACATATAAACAATGATATTTTAAATAAAGCTAATCAAATGATCAATTTGCATCTCATAAGTGCCTCCATGGGAAGGTCATATAACAAAATGACACATTTTATATTTCATTCTTCTTATTTTTTCAGATGACAGGCCTTGACATCGAGAAGGACCAGATCATCGAAATGGCATGCATTATCACAGACGCTGAGCTCAATATCCTGGCGCAGGTAATATAAACATCTATGTGATTGCGTTGTCTTTTGTTATGCATTTTGTCTTGTGGGCTACCGCTAACACTCATCTGTTTTCCTGATGGCAGGGGCCCAATTTGATAATCAATCAATCAGATGAGCTGCTGGATGGGATGTCAGACTGGTGTAAACATTATCATGGCAAGGTAAGCTGCCTGTGTGGACAGGGCTTTAAGCTGACTTTCCATTACACTCACTATGTTTACATGCATACTAATTATTCACACACTGACTGATTCAATAAAAACGTTCATTCATCCAGAACAATTCACTGTAATAAATGCAATTACAAAATGGGTCTTCTGTCGTTTTATCCTCCATGGTAGAGAAGCTATGTTTATATGTTACAAATGTATTTTGAAGCGACTTTTATTATAATATTACCAGATTATCAACTCCTCAAAAAAAGTTCGGAAACGTTATTTCGGTCGATTATTTCTCCCCTTTAATAATACCAATTGGTATATTGTATTTTATATCGTTGGAAAGCCTGATTAGTCAGTTTACAATGAGGTACAACTTGTAAGGATCGTACATTCGTGGAATGAGCAACACAGCTAACTGTGTGGGTAGCGCCCCCCAAAAAATTTCCAAAATCCCCTGCAATATTCTTCTGTTGGTATTTACTCTTGTTTTGAGCTTCAAGTGCTGGCAGGTGTGTGATTGGCACCTGATTGGCAACTAATTTGCGGTGCCAAGCTGTTGTGGCTGCTTATGGATCTTCCACACGCTACTGAGGTCCCTGACAGTGTCAAATGAATAAAAAGTGTAAAAATGGCCAATATGTGTTATTTCTACCTTATTACTGTGGGAGAGTACAATCATCCAATCCACCAAGCAACTCAAAACAACAGTGAATACCAACTGAAGAATATTGCAGGGGATTTTGGCACATTTTTTGGGGGGCGCTACCCACACGTTTAGCTGTGTTGCTCATTCCACCAATGCACGATCCTTACAAGTTGTAAACGTGACTAATCAGGCTTTCCAACAATATAAAATACAATACCAATTGCCAATTGGTATTATTAAAGGGGAGAAATAATCGACCGAAATAACGTTTCCGAACTTTTTTGGGGGGAGTTTAGAGTTTAGATTGAAGATTTTTGTATAAGACGTCTTTCAATTTGTAATTTGTAATTGCTACTTATGTTATGTGTGGACTGGATAGCTTTAGATTCCCCTTATACTATTCACCTTATTCACCACGCCCACTTTTCCTCTCTTCCGCGTTACACGCAATTGTATTTGTTCTTCCGGTTCAGCGCTAGCTGGCGGCCAATTTCAAAACAAAACGTCACTATAATAATGAATGAAGTTTGGCAACATTCAGAATGAAGCTACACTGCGGCCAACTTCAGTTACATGTTCATAACGTTACTGCTGCGAGGAGCCGATGGCTGTTACCCGGTCGGCATCTAACGTTAGTTACAAAAGCACGTCGACAGTGTTTTCTCACTGCCAGTAGCCTAACTACAGTAGGGTTTGACAGACAGCTAGTCCGACCGGTGTCAGCACAGTCAGCGCTCCCGGTCCTCGCTGCTCGTTAAAGATTTCCAATAGGCGTTATTCTGATAAACTGGTCACATATATGTTACGTTCTCACCCGAGAAATATTAAAACTTTAAAACAGTTTTTTTTTTTTTTGCTTGAAAACAGCTTTTTGGCAAGTCTAAATAACTGCGGTAGGCGTACTCTACTTCTGTGTCTAAAACCGGAAAGACGATTACGAAATGACGTCATGCAGAAGCGTCCTTGTGTGGGCAAAGAATAAGGTGAATAGAGTAGATCAGGGGTGCCCAATACGTCGATCGCGATCGACCGGTCGATCACGAAGGTAGTGTGGTCGATCGCATGGCATTGAGGGGAGATTTTTTTTTTTTTTTTTTTTTTTTTTTACTGTTTTTCCACTGTTTTTCCACGGTTCCACTGTTTTCCACTGTATACTCAGTGTATATATATATAAATAAATATGTTTGGTAGATCACTTTGACTTGGTCATTTCAAAAGTAGCTCCCAAGCTGAAAAAGTGTGGGCACCCCTGGAGTAGATGATCTCATTCGATTTTGGAGCACATTATTTTGAATATTAATGTCCACTAGTGCCAACTTTTGTTTACTAGTGTCCAGAATGTCTTTATACACCTTTAACCCTATTTCATAACTTATTGATTGTGAACCATAAATGAACAGTGTCACAGAGCGAGTGGAACAGCTGTCTTATAGCAGTTAGCGTTGTAAATGGACCCAGTGCTCACTGCTCATCATCATCACATCATTGTTGTGTCTCAGTCAGGACTGACCCAGGCAGTGAGGGACAGTAAGATCACCCTGCAGCAGGCAGAGTATGAGTTCCTCTCTTTCATCAGACAGCACACCCCGCCTGGACAATGTCCCCTTGCTGGTGAGTTGCTGTCTCTGCTGTGTTTACCTTTTTTTATTTGGAGCACATCCCGTGTCCCACATACATGTCAACAACACATGCTTAAGCTGTGTTCACTGTATTTTTCGCTCTGTCGCTTGATTTAACCCTTTAGAATCGCTCTGTCGTTGTGATTAAATCGCTCGTCAACAGGCACACGAATTGACGGACATCTGGGGGCTATAACGTTACGCAATGTCATGTTTGTCCACTACGAGCCACCGTAGTCGTTTACAAGCTAAGCCTATCAGCGTGCTCCTAGCGTAACCTGTCAATCAGCTGTCAATGCGGTTTGTTGCCACACAATAAACCAGCGGTTTGTTCCAAGCCAGTGTGATCCTTGACTCACTCTCAACACGACAGCCAATCGGCGTTGAACAGCGAGCGACTGATGCCAGCGTAATTTCGCTCGAGTTGGGATATTTCATCTCGGGCGACGAGCGAATTTTCTCCCTATCGCTCTGTCTCTGTCGCTCGGTCGCCCAGCGATTTTTCTCCTGGGCGAATATATGCTCAATCGCTCGTTTGCATTGACTTTGTATGTAAACTCGATGCCAACGAAAAACCTTAATAGGTCGGTGTGAACGCAGCTTTAGACTACCGGTAGTTGCTTTTCATCATTCCGCTGATATATTTGCCAATAATGTGACTTGATTGGCCTCCTATACAGTGATGTCCAACGATGTCTCTTCCTACAGGTAACTCGGTGCATGCAGACAAGAAGTTCCTGGACAAGTACATGCCGCAGTTCATGTACCACCTCCACTACAGAATCATTGACGTCAGCACAATCAAGGAGCTTTGCAGGCAGGTTTTGTGTAAATGTCATGTGGCTGAGAGAGAGATTGCGCGAACGGGAACTTGATCCGCGTCCTGACTAGGGATGTTCATCAATTATCGATAATTGATCGTTGAGGAATGAATTCGATCACATGGATTTTCTTCCGTTTATTATTATTATATTTTTTTCGTTTTTTTTTTTTTTTTTTTTTTTTGCGGACTAGGTTTGGGTGGAATTCCTTCCTCCTCGCCCCACTCCATTGCACAGCCGACTAACGTGAGGTGGAGCTTCATATAGTCTCTAGTTTTCTGGCTGGCCGGGGGCCTTTGTGCCAACAAAACTGACTGTGGTTGTCAACGTTACCGCGGGTTTGACTCTGCTGTCAGCTAAGCTGGAAGACGCCGATTGCCTTACATCATGTAACCTGACATGTTTTGTTTACCTGGCCACAGCGCTAGTGTCTGATATTCTTACTACACAGCGGCATCTCCATTATAGCTGGCCAACAACGCGCAACGTTATTACCAGACCAGAGTATAAAATATATATATATATATATATATATATTATTATTATGCTATCGATAATCGATAATTGATCGTTAATTTTCCCAAATTTCGATTATGGAAATTGTTCAAAATGAACATCCCTAGTCCTGACGCTTGCTTGTAATGATGCTCTTTTTTTCAGGACTGCTCTATCTTGTTCAGGTGTGATTGTATCAGTCCCTAAGCATTAGTATTTGAATATGACATGACATGGGGACAGGCCTATGAAATGCAATCTATTGTAATTACTTATATTTTCTGGTCTATTTAGCCCGTCTATAATGTACTTTCCTCGCTCATCTCATTAATGCCTCATTATTTACTGAAGCCCCACTAATGAGCCTCGCCACCATTCATCAATTTGCATGTCAGAGGCACTTTTTTAACATGGCTTTGCCCACTTTGTTCTGTATTTCAACGAGGAAAGTGTCACAATTGATTTTGGAATATGATTTTGATGGATTCAAGTACATTTGGACATGCAGTTGGAATTTGGCAAGTTAATTGAATTGAATGTAAACGGAGATCGATGTGTGTTTGTGTCACCTTCAGACGGTGGTTTCCAGAGGAATATAAGATGGCACCTCAGAAGAAAACATCCCACAGGCAAGTCTTAATTAAAGCAATGAGCAAAAGCCATCAGCTAATGCCTACCCCACACTACAGGATTTTCAAATCCTTGAAGATTATAAAAATCTTGAGAGCCCACACACTACAGGACAGAGAGAGCCGATTTTTTTACATTTCAATCTTGGGACACACACACAATCGCGTCTGTTCAAACGCAACCCCACACACTAGAAGATTATGATGAAGATTCACCTTGGAAGCAGGGCTCGACGTTAACTTTTAAAATGCCTATTCAGTGTGCGCACCGGGTGTAGTAGTGTCATTTCGTTTTCTAAACAAATTTTATTTTTTGTTTTTATAATGCATTTGCACTGAAAGGATTTGTTTAACTAATATTTGCGCGGACAGCCGCGTCCATTCGGGGTGTAGGCCTACTGTGCACGGCCAGGCGAAAACCGTCTGCACAGGTGTCTTGTGGAGGGGCGCGTCTGCTGATTTGACTCACTTTTCCGTGCGGACACTCGCCGATGCGGGAAGCTGAGACCTAAGCGCTTGTTGTAGGCTACATGCTTTGCAGTATAGCATTTAGTTTTCCGTCCCGTTCAAAGACGCACGGGTATTTCACCTCGATGACAATTTCCTCGTTCTTTGTTTCTGTGTGGGGCTGCAGGCGGACGCGGACCAGATTATTTTGCGAAAAACTGTAATGGAAACGCAGCTACTACTGGCTCTCTGCTCAAGATGCAATCGCCTGTGTCGGGTTGTAAATATCTAACATGTTAGATATGCCCGATTCACAATCGGGAAGAGGCAGTCTTCCCGATTGTGAATCTTTGAACCCCACACACTACAGGATAATTTGGGAAGATTATCTGCCCGACGCGCTTCAAATCGGGAGCACCCCCGAGAAAATCGGGAGGGGGGAATCTTGGCCATAATCTTGCAAATTATCCTGTAGTGTGGGGTAGGCATAACACTGAATGGTGCATTGTTTCTGCAAGTCCATTCATTAAATTAGTCTGCACTGGTCTTTAACCCATTGATACCTGATGCAGCACTTACGTGTATATCCCTCATTTGTGTGTGTATCCCTTTAAGACCGCGTCACGCGGTTCGCGGTCTTAAAGGGATACACACACACAAATGCTGCATCGGGTATCAATGGGTTAAGGTACATGAGCACTATGCAGTTGGAATGCATAATGCGAGACGTACAGATAACACTCGCAGAAACTGAGCGCAGGTTAAACCTTTGCGTGGTATTTTGGTTTTGCTCTGCAGAGCTTTGGACGACATCACAGAGAGCATTCGAGAGCTGCAGTTCTACAGAGCCAACGTCTTCAAATCCCCCACGAAGGAGAAAAGACAAAGGATCGTGGAGAACGGAGGAGATGGCAGCAAGAGTGCGTGCTGATTGAGACCATGGATCCCTTAAAGTCGAGCTTAACCCAAAAATGACTTTTCTTTTCTTTTAGTTCAAATACCTGGGTATGCAGTGCACCTATTTAATAATGTATGCAAACAAAAGCACAACAATCTAATTTCTTTAGTTTTTCACACTTTTTCCACATCAAAAGTTCATTTTTCGAGATTTCATTGATGACAGTAATGTACAGTTTGCTGACGTCACCTAGTACTATCAAATTTCTACCCCATTTCAACCAATCATATCACGACATGCAGCTGTCAATCAAATCTTCATTTCAGGATAATTTTCTCTTCCAAATGAAGTAGAAAATGGCGCCTAGTGCCTGTCATCTGGCAAAATTCCTATCCCATAAACTAACTACTAACTTGGCCAATTGTTAGAAACATGAACAAAAAACAAAAACTATAATCTCTAAGAATGCAAAGAAATGTAACTGGCTCGTTAAAACGCGCATTCCAGGGATATCGTATTTACAGAAATAGTGCAAAAGGCGCGCGCTTGAGAGCATGGTTGTCAGGGGTCTGCCCTCGGAGATTCCAGGCGGGCGGGCAGCACCCATGCATCGGATTGTCCGCTCGCTCCGCACGAAGCAGCTGGCTGCCTGGTACTCTGCGGATCCCACTCGCGTAGCACGACAACACGCTGAATCCCACTCGATTTGGGGGTGGAACACGCCATGATTGACCAATGCCAAAGCCGGTCGACAGAATTGTCAAATCAAATCATCGACATGATACTATGACCCGCCTCGCAACTTGTCATCTCAGACAAATCATGTTTTCAGTCTGAAACGGACTGCGACGCACGTGACGAACGGGTTCAGTTCGACTTTAGTGTTAGTATGACATTTGCAAAAGAAAGCTGTTTTTTATCATTTCAAGTCATGACACATGATTGTCTCCATTGTTTTTAGTTCCTGTTGACATGCTGCTCCAGAATGAGCCTTTGTTTCAGCGTGGTCCAGTTTTCATTGTTTGGAGCAAGATTGTCATTGAAGCTTATTGAAAAGAAAACTACTTGTTCAAAGTTAAATACTGCAAAGAAAAGAAAATTGCCTTTCACTTGTTGCAAAGATTGCAAGGTCTTGTATTTATTTAGCCATTTTTGTCCGGGGCTGGCTTATCATTTTCCCTTTTTTATGAACAATTGAAACCAAAATGCAGAATAAACTTGATTCCTGAGAGGAATGACGTTTGTGTTGTATCAGCCTAGCAAACTGTGTAGTCATATTCAGGGTTATAACACTAGGTGGCAGTGTGTACCTTTTGAAAGTTCTCAACAAAAACTACAGCAGTGTGTTGTCCTGCTGAAGTTGAAGTAAGAAAATAAATGTTGGGAATGAAATGGAGCCGCACCACTACATGATGTGAAGATATACGATGTAGTAAAATCATACTTGAGCACATGGTGCATGCCTACTGTAGTTCAAGAGCAGTGTCATTCAAAACAGTTGTTTCTGAGTCTGACTGATGAAAGGATAACAATCCAGGGTTTAATTCAGCTGTGTGCAAGTGTACACTAGCAATCAATGATGGGACTCTTAGCTCATTCCCCGCCATTGCCGTCTCTAAAAGTTATTAAAAAAAACACGTTTCCATTGACGTCATCTGACAGCAATAAGTGTTTTCACCGTCATGTGATAGACCTTACTCACCTTGTGAAATAGTCAGTGTTGAGGGTAACTCATTACAAAAGTAACATATTACATGTAATATATTACTTTTAGCAGTAACTCAGTAATATAACTTATTACTTAGAGGATTTCAGTAATATACCAGTTACTTTGTCAAGTAACAAGTTACAAATTGAGTTACATTTTATTAAATCAAAGCACATATTAAAAAAAGATACAATCATTTCCTAATCAAACTGTGTTTTATGCAAATAAGCACTATAGATGACAATAACAAAGGAAAAGTCAAGTCAAGTCAAGTTTATTTATATAGCCCTAATTCACAAGCATGTCTCAGAGGGCTTCACAGAAAGTATGTCTAGCTGATTCTAGCTAACACACAGTAACAAGAATATACAGAATAAAGATAACATTTGAACAATTGATATAGAATATAGAAAATATAGAAATGAAGAGAGAGCAGAGGAGAGAGCAGGAGAAGGGGGAAGAGCAGGGGGAATGTGAGAGAGTGATGGGGTGGGGAGGGAATGGGAGATGTTGGAGGGTATAGGAGGTGGGGAAGGAGCAAGAGGAGAGAGCAGGAGAGGGGAAGGGGGAGGGGTGTGGGGGAGAAGAGAGCAGGGGGAGGGAGGAGGTGGGGAGAGAATGAGAAATATAGACGCACATCTTGCAAACGGACATATGTCAATTTCTAAGCAACCAAACTATGCCTAATTTAATTGGCTGCAAGCCTTTAGTAATGAGTCCTTTTGCCAGATAAGCACATGTTCACATATAGAGCTTATGGGTGCCTTGCTTTAGGGAAAAGAATAAAAAGAATAACATTTAGAATTTTGGATTGTTTACACTGATTTTGAGGCGGTTGAAATTATTTTTGGGGATGGTTCCCGGGCAGCAATGTCATTCTTCTGCTGCTGTTGTTTTGGTAAAAGTAATGCAAAAGTAGTGTAATAAGTAACGAGTTACTCTACACAGAAAGTAATATTGTAAAGTAACTTATTACTTTCAAATGAAAGTAACTAGTAATGTGTAGTATATTACATTTTGAAAGTAACTTACCCAACACTGATCATTTTGTAAAGTCGTACTCTTCCCAACGTCTCTCAGGTTCCACTGGATTTCGGTGATCAATGATCATTCAGCCGCACGCGTCAATCACATGTTCAAGAAGCTCGTCAGCTTGTTAGTTGGTGCACAAAAGGAGCAGAGGACACATAACCAATTCTGCAACCACAGAAATAGACTGAGAGGAAGGTCCCTCCACTGTTTGCCTTGGTCATTTGTCCAGTTCAGCATTAAATTGTGATTGTAAATGTAATGATGTCATTTTAAGGGTTAGTTGCTATAGTGACAATGTAAGTCTGGGCATTACGGCTGTCAAGTGTGTCATACCTGCTTGCAAACTGCAGATGTGTCTGTTAGCATGTGTCAATTGAAAGATGACAGTGCTAATAAGGCTAGCATAGCTTTAGCAAAGACTGCACTTCTCTCTAGCTCAGAGTCAGAGAAGCTGCTTTGGTCTTAGCCTCAGACAAGCACCTGTGAATTCCACTGCAGGCTCCATCCATATATATATATATATATATATATATATATATATATATATATATATATATATATTTATATATATATATATTTATATATATATTATATATATATATATATATATATAATATTTATATATATTATATATACAGTATATATAAAATATATGTGTGTGTGTGTGTGTGTGTGTGTGTGTGTGTGTGTGTGTGTGTGTGTGTGTATGTGTGTGTGTGTGACGACCTAAGGCTAACTTTATTTGAAAAAAATGTTTGGTGCTCACCCTGAGGCCTTTGGGCTTCGGGATGAGACCAGACAACTCAAATTATTCTTTATCAAGGGAGCTTTTGATATCGCCCAGTTTTTTGGTCAAGCCCGGCAGAGAAGAAAGAATATGTTATGTGGTTTATTTTGCTTAGAAACATGAAATCTGGAATCTGTACCTAATGTGTGTGAACTCTACTGATGTGTACTTGTACTGTCGTCGTGTCTCATAAGCCCATACGGGCACCATTTGGTGTGTGACACGGAAATAAAATCAACGCACATCCAAATCCAAATAGGTGCAGGTGCTGAGCATGAACTGGAACAGTGAAACAAAAGAATAAAAACTGCTCGCACACTGCAGGGCTCCTTTTACTGTATTTACTTTATTGTTTATTTAGACAGGACAATGCTGGTGCAATTTATTGCACCAGAAAAAAGTGACGTTTGGAGCTAGATGCCTATAGAGCCTGCAGCCTCTCGTCTGAGAGTCGAGTCTTAGTCCTGAGGCTAGTTTAGTCCTTGCTGCAAAACCTCTCACTCGTAAGTCAGTTTAAAGCAGAAGCTCCACCGGTCATAAGGTTTCTGGTAGCCGGTGGAACAAACAAACATTTAAAATTGATGAGCTGAGGATGACTGCAGCCCACTCCAGGTTCACACACACATGCATGCACAGCGCGCACACATGCACCAGATACAGCACTAGACCTGAAGCGAACTGGGAAGTTGTGTTACTGCTGAACAAGCTATATACTTAACTAAAACTAAACTAAGACTAGGTGTGGAGGAAAAGAATAAAACATTTTTTTTAGGTTGACTGAAGAAAAAAAACTTCCAGGGGGAATGAAAACTAAATGATATTGATATGATATTTCGTTTGACTATTTGTCAATTTGGTCATTAATGTGTCTCCACAACAAGCAGGAGGCATTGGTGCATAATATGTTTCAGACTGGGATGTCAGTTGCATTCACAAAGTTGTGTTTGTGTTGTAATACCTATTCTGACAAATACAAATACCCCCATGGATAATAATCATAATCATAATAATAATAACACGAGCAAAGCCGCTCTGGAAACTAAAACTGAATTGAAAACAAAAATAAAAAAATGAATTCTAAAAACGAATGAAAAATACAAAAACTATAATAACTGCCACTGTGTTTGTTTTGTAGAACAAAAGGTTCTAGAAAATCCTCCCTCGCTTTCACAATTCACTCTACTGGTCCAGTATCTGATCTTTTCTTTTCAAAGGTGTGTGTGTGTGTGTGTGTGTGTGTGTGTGTGTGTGTGTGTGTGTGTGTGTGTGTGTGTGTGTGTGTGTGTCTATTGTACATGTCCTGTAACATCACCATTCATTTCATTGTTGATTCATCCCAGGTTCTCCATTCTTTATCTCACCTCTGGTGTGCCGGGTTTGTTTTTTCAAATACAAATCGATGGAGCAGCCGCCAACTTGTGCTTTTCTCCCAGATTTGAGTTCATCTGACAAGGCAGGTCATGAAGAGAGGGGCAAACAGTATCCGCCAACCCAATTTCAAAGGGAAGCATCTAGGCTGTGTGGACGGAGAGATATGGTGTGAAGATGGCAGCAGCCTCAGTGTGAAAACTCTGGCACTTCTTGACACCTGACGCGCAGCCGAGCTGTCAGTCATATCTTTTTCTCTTTTTTCTTGTTTCTCTCTTTTGTTTTGCTCAGACACATGAGACGGGTGCTTACGGTGCATCGCTGAATCATTTACACAGTCAGCTTAGAGGGAACATTATTGGTCCTGAATGTTCTGAAATGGTTCTTTCTGAAAGATTTTTGCTTGAAATTGCACGTGTGGCCTGTAATCGACAGTGGAGATGGGTAGGCTGGCTAATGAGAGCAGAGATTCAACAGAAACATCCAGTGAAGTTATGTTATCCCCTTGGGGAAATTCATCCTCTGCATTTGACCCATCCTCTACTAGGAACCTTCCTAGAACTAGGAGCAGTGGGCAGCCACAGTGCAGCGCCCGGGGACCAACTCCAGTTCTTTTGCCAGTGCCTTGGTCAGGGGCACTGACAGGAGTATTAACCCTAACCTACATGTCTTTCTTTGATGGTGGGAGGAAACCGGAGCACTCGGAGAAAACCCACACGGACACGGGGAGAACATGCAAACTCCACACAGAAAGGACCTGGGACGGACCGGGGTTCGAACCCGGGACCTTCTTGCTGTGAGGCAACAGTGTTAACCACTGAGCCACCGTGCTGTCCGAGAGGTGATGTATCACCATGCTAAATACAGTACTGCAATAATGCTGCTTCGTCATTTGCTGTTTGGTCTTGGAAATGAGGCTTGGTGGTCTTCATCGCTTCCAATGGATGTTTTTGTGCCAAAACAGTACAGGCCAGAAAGTGTGTGGCAAGGTCTCAGCTGTTATAGCCAAGTGATCATTGAGTCACCCTGTCGACCTCCGCAGCAGATGGCCTATAATATTCACACACACACAAGAAAACACAATATAAATTAACCAAGTCAAGTCAAGTTTATTTGTATAGCCCTAATTCACAAGCATGTCCCAGAGGGCTTCACAGAAAATATGTCTAGCTAATTCTAGCTGACACAACGGTAGCAAATGACAGTAGTAATGATAACACATTGAACAATTGATAGAAAAATATAGGAAATAGGATAGAGCAGAGGAGAGAGGGAGAGGGGGGAGCAGCGTTGCCAGACGTACGATAATTATCGTATTTGTACGATAATTTCACTCCAAAAACGATAATTTTGACCCTCTGGTACGATAATTCAACATTTGCCATCTGGCAACACTGGGGGGGAGGGAGAGCGGGGGATGTGGGGGAGGAGAGAGCAGGGAGGAGGTGGGGAGGGAATATGAAATGTGGGGGAGGAGAGGACAAGGAAGGAGAGGTGGGGAAGGAGCAGGGGAAGGGGGAAAGAGAAAGAGAATGGGTGCCATGCTTTAGAATAGTGTGGGGGGAGAGTTTAGTAAGGGGAGGAGGTGGGGAGGGAGAGCAGGGGGAGTATGAGAGAGAGTATGTGGAGAGAACGGGGAGAGGAGGGCTAGCTGACACAACAGTAGCAAATTACAGTAGTAATAATAGCACATTGACCAGTCATAGAGAAATATAGAAATATAGGATAGAATGGGTGCCATGCTTTAGGGTAGAATGGGTGCCATGCTTTAGAATAGTGGGGGAATAGTGAAAGAGTGTCACACGCCAGAAACATGTGAGTTGGCAACCCTGGTCATGTGCTCATCTACTGTTGGTTAGCGTGCACGCGGGCGGGGTGGTGGTGACGTCACTTCTGACCCACTCCGACTCACTGGCGCATGTAAAGACGCATGAGGCCCGCCCGGTGCAGCTGCTGCCACAGCCTCATCTCCATGCGCATGTCGTGGTTGGCAGGGAAGTCCACCTGGGAGAAGGTCTTGTCGTAGTAATGATTAGAGTACTTGCTATAGTCTGGGGTCATGAAGCCATACGCGCTCACCTGGTCGCAGGTGTGCAGAGCGCCCAGCAGCATTGCAGCGCCAGTTGACGGACGGTATATGTTCTTATATTTGGTTTTCATGATATAGGATGGGAGGAATCTGTTTCTGAGGTATCGGATGAAATCTGGATGATACATTTTCAACTTTAATGCCGATACATTTTCTCCAAAGTAGCTGGGTGGAGACTCGCTGCGCTCAGGCCCTCTCTCCACTGGAGTGTGTGTGGCGGCAGCCTTCATCAACAAGTAGTCGCGGTCGTGATCTGGCAAGAACACGTACCGTGTCTCCTCAGACACAGGCGGCCCTCGGAACCCGACGTCGGCGTAGGCTGTCATGGAGTTCCTCATTGTGTTGGTGGAGAACGTGTAGTGGGTGGTCCGTGACCCCACGTCCTGCTCAAAGCCCTGAATGACTGCCCCGTTGGTCCTGAAGACGTAGTCGTGACCGTCGATCTCCGTCCCTTTTTTGGAGTCCTTCAGGATCCCGCCATTCCCCACCACAGCACAGCGGATACACTGCGTTTTGCTCCCACGATGGATCCAGTCATCAAACATCTGCCAGTTAGCAGAAGAGTTGAGGACAGAGAGCGTTGCCACCAGCGTCTCGTAGTCGACCTCCCCCCAGCCGTGTGTCCCTGGGTACTGGCTCAGGCGCTGGTACTGCTCACGAGTGGCATGCTTGGCCCACTGGAGGACTGGAATTCTCTTCAGAAAACGCCCACTGAAGTCAGTTGATGGGACTCTCCTCCTCACACTGTACAGACAGTCTGTTTGCAGTGGGATATCTTCACTGCTGTAGGTATCTCCGATGAACGGAGGCTCTGTCATCCCGAGAGTGATGCGGGGGGGATGCCGGGGCCGTAGATTAAGGCGTTTGGTGGCGGTTCTGCCATTATCGTTGCCATCAGACTCTGACAAAGACCCACTGGTGTCTCTTGACCAAGGCAGCTGCTTGACCACCCAAGAACCATGCGCCAAAGGCATGGAGTACAGGTTGTAGATACAGTACAGCAGCAGGCAGCTGACAGTCAGGAACCAAAGCACCACCTTCTTCTGGAGCTTCTTCTGGAGCGCCATAACCATGGACAGCCTTCCCCGCAATCTTTATCTATAACAAGTTAGTAGGTGTGCAGTGACAAAACTGATGACATCATCACCGATGACATCACAATTCCTGACTGAACAGATATGAGTGATGATGTCATCAATGATGATGTCATCAGTGTTGTCATCAGTGATGATGTCAAATATTTTGGTATTTTTTTTCCTCTTGACTGTAATGCCGCATTCAAGACAACTTGGAGCACAACTTTCAATTCTGATTTTTTTCCGACCCCCGGAATAGTTGTGTTCACGCTGTTTTTAACTCGGAGATGGTCAGAGTTACAAAAACATACACAGCTAGCTAATTTCATCATTTAAGGCGTGGGAGAGAAGGCCAGGCTGGGACACAGCGCCACCCCCCCCTCACCCCCAACCATAATATAGAGGTATATTATAATATATTATAATATATTAGAGGTCTGGCCTGTGGTTTTTAAATAAACAATTATGGCTCGGGTCAGGTAGGGCTCGTTATGCTCGGTTTTTGTTATTTAAGCCTATAACCCAAACCTTAACCTTAAAGCTGCATTCAGCGATGTTTTTGTGTTAAAATAAGTGTTAAATGGCTCTATATTCTGACAGCAATCACTGAAATAGAGTGTTTGGTCAGTAACTTGGAACCCCCAACCCCCTGCTGTCCTCTATCTCTCTCCTGTAGTCCTACAGGCAGGGCAGGCGTATCTCCGCAACCGTAACTCGTAGAGACGGCTCAAGGACGGCGGCGTTGGATTCGGGGGGTGAAAAAAATACATATAGTCCTTTAATGGGAGATAATGTCAACTTTTCTCTGATTGGATAGTTTGAGGTCGGCGCCAATACTTTTTATCCAATCAGAGAAAAGTTGTCATTTTCTGGGAAACGGAAGGTCGGATCGCGATCCCTTTAAAGGACTATTATGTATTTTTTTACCCCGAATCCAACGCCATCCGTGAGTCTCTACGAGGTATGGTTGCAGAGATACGTCCGCCCTGCCTGCAGGACTACAGGAGAGGGAACCCAGTAGGGGGTTGGGGGTTCCAAGTTACTAACCAAACACTCTATTTCAGTGATGGCTGTCAGAATATAGAGCCATTTAACACTTATTTTAACACAAAAACATCGCTGAATGCAGCTTTAACCAAATTGTTCTACTTCCCAAAACACAACCATTAGAACCATTTTAAAATCAGTCATGTTGCAGGGGCTTTTTATTGTGAAAGTTATGGCCGGAAAATGTTCTCATTCTGACTAGCTTTACACTTATGTTACACGTGTCCCAGGCGAGACGTATCACCTGCACACAAAATTGTCAAATTGGCATAATGCACTGCACGCAATTTGTGTAAAGGCGTGTTATTTGTACGCAGATTGGTCAAACGGGATTGGTTTTAATATAGCCTAACGTTGCTATGAACACTCACTAACCGCTGAAAAATGTGAAATTAAGGTTCCATACTCAAATGTTTGCTCGCATGCATATCATCTACTGTATATCCTCTGCCTGGAAATTCAACACTCGAGGTGAAAGGGGTACGGTGGCGCAGTCGGTAGCGCTGTCGCCTCACAGCTAGAAGGTCCTGAGTTCGATTCTCGCCTGGGATGCTGGAGTTGTGACCCCCCCCCCATATCTTCAGTGCCTACTGCCCAGGTGGGCTATCTCGTCGAAAGGGCCTTTCTGTGTGGAGTTTGCATGTTCTCCCCGTGCCCCCCAGGGGGTTCCTCCGTACATAACCCCCCACTAAAAACATGCAGAAGATCGTCATCCGACCAGTGACGACAACATCTGAAGTTGGTCCAATGATGGTCCAATGATGGTCCCCGGGCGCTGGAAAGAAAAAGCGACCACTGCTCCTGGCCTGCCCCCCGGAGGAAAGGACAAGCCTGGATGGGTCAAATGCAGAGGACATATTTCACCGGCCACCGTCAGCATGAGTGTGTGTTGTGGCCGCATGCATGTGTTGTAGTGTTCGTGTGACAATAAAGACGGGCTTCCGTCTGAAATCGCGTTTTTTAATCGTGAAATGTGTCCCACCCATCTTCCCAGCTCGTGTGTGGCAGCACCTCAGAGTGCGTGAGCTCACCATGCCGAGGACAGGAACACAGCAGCACCTCAGAGTGCGTGAGCTCACCATGCCGAGGACAGGAACACACAACGTGCTCTGTAATTAGTAGGGATGGGCATTTCTAGCAAAAACACTATTCGAAATTCGCTGGCCAAATTCGAATTTAATTCGAAATTCGAAAAAAAAAAAAAAATGTAATTTTTTTTTTTTTTTTTTTTGTGAGTGAAATGTTGCATTGTCTCCCCTGATTCTAAGTCTACGGCTTTATTAATTAATATAAAAAGCTTCTGCTGTGGATTTTTAGCTCAAACAAGCATTGCACCACTGAAGTAAAGAACATGTTACATGACATTGACATTTTCGAAAATAAAAAACAGTTTTGACAATCATGAGTGGTTCATTAAATATTTAGTAGGCTCAGGTCTGAGTGCCAAAGGGGTGCCAAAGTCACCCCCTCTCCCTCTTCATGGGATTTCATCCGCCATTCATTTTTCCATAAACCTTGCTTAAAATGCTTATAAAAATTGTTTTACTTGCTCAAACCAAGCGATTTGACTATACTTAGAATCAGGGGAGACAATGCAACATTTCACTCAAATTTTTTTTTTTTTTTTTTTTTTTTTTCGAATTTCGAATTTCGAATTTCAATAATAAAAGTCGACCTTGATAATAACAACGATTATTCGAAAATTCGAAATTCGATGCCCATCCCTAGTAATTAGATGTGCCCAATGAGATGCACCCCTCCAGCCAGGAAGCTCCCAGGACTCCCGCCCGGCACGACGCATTTCACCTGCGGTAAGCTAGCGGAGAGAGTATGGAAAGCTGCACTCGACAGGGCCATGCCCCCCCCCCCCCCCCCCCCACCTGGGGTGTTTGATTATTCAGATTAAGAGCGGTGATTACGGGGAGGGCCCGGGCTGGAACGGGGGGCAGACGACGTGCCATATGTCCTGGCCTTGGAGAAACGATTGTTTAGCAGTCAGCAGTTTCTCTGGCGCTCGGCGAGTCTTTGATCACTTGGGGTTGTGTCTATCAGTGCATACTGTATGTGTGTGCAGCCGCTTAATGAGAATGAGTTACCTGATGTCAACACCACCAAAGAGAGCTGATGGTGATTCACATCTTATTGTAAAGTCGTAGCAGGACCATAGTGACCCGTTTACAGCACTCCAATGCATTTCATGCTCCTAGATTTGTATCCAGTGGCGGTCTGCAGCAGACTAGATTAGTATCCAGTGGAGGTCTGCAGCAGACTAGATTTGTATCCAGTGGAGGTCTGCAGCAGACTAGATTTGTATCCAGTGGAGGTCTGCAGCAGACTAGATTTGTATCCAGTGGAGGTCTGCAGCAGACCCATTTGCAGTTCTCTAGCAAATGTAACCCTAACCCTTAGTTTACAGTGACACGTTACAACCTTAAAGGTTTTGAAATTGGTTCCGATTTTGAAATGGCGAATTATTTTGCACATAATCTCACACATATCCGAAAAATGTCAACAGTTTCGCAGACATTCATTTATGCCTACCCCACACTACAGGATTTTCAAATCCTTGAAGATTATAAAAATCTTGAGACCCCACACACTACAGGACAGAGAGAGCCGATTTTTTAACATTTCAATCTTGGGACACACACACAATCGCGTCTGTTCAAACGCAACCCCACACACTAGAAGATTATGCAGAAGATTCACCTTGGAAGCAGGGCTCGACGTTAACTTTTAAAATGCCTATTCAGTGTGCGCACCGGGTGTAGTAGTAGTAATAATGATAATAATAATAATAATAATAATAATAATAATAATACATTTGTGTCATTTCGTTTTCTAAACAAATCTTATTTTTTGTTTTTATAATGCATTTGCACTGAAAGGATTTGTTTAACTAATATTTGCGCGGACAGCCGCGTCCGTTCGGGGTGTAGGCCTACTGTGCACGGCCAGGCGAAAACCGTCTGCACAGGTGCCTTGTGGAGGGGGCGTCTGCTGATTTGACTCACTTTTCCGTGCGGACACTGCCGATGCGGGACCTAAGCGCTTGTTGTAGGCTACATGCTTTGCAGTATAGCATTAGTTTTCCGCCCCGTTCAAAGACGCACGGGTATTTCACCTCGAGGACAATTTCCTCGTTCTTTGTTTCTGTGCGGGGCTGCGGGCGGACCAGATTATTTTGCGAAAAACTGTAATGGAAACGCAGCTACTACTGGCTCTCTGCTCAAGATGCAATCGCCTGTCGGGTTGTAAATATCTAACATGTTAGATATGCCCGATTGACAATCGGGAAGAGGCAGTCTTCCCGATTGTGAATCTTTGAACCCCACACACTACAGGATCATTTGAGAAGATTATCTGCCTGACGCGCATCAAATCGGGAGCACCCCCGAGAAAATCGGGAGGGGGGAATCTTGACCATAATCTTGCAAATTATCCTGTAGTGTGGGGTAGGCATTAGTTTGACAGTTATTGAGAGTTAATTTCAATTAAGTTGTGGACCAGTGATGTCATTTGTGCGTGAATGGCATCACTAGTCCACAACTGAACTCAAATCATCTCTCAATAACTGTCAAACTAAATGAATGTCTGCAAAACTGTTGACATTTTTCAGATATGTGTGAGATTATGTGCAAAATAATTTGCCATTGAAAATGGGCGGAGTGTTTCTTTAATGTCCAGACTTGCAATGTCACCCTAGCAACTAACCCTTCTGTGCTCCTGAAATTATCTCAACCCATTGGTAGGATTTTAAAACGGCCATCACAAGCCTAAATGATGAGTTTTGTGTGTGTGTGTGGGGGGGGGGGGGTAAACACACTTTACCCTCCTCTCACAAGCCGGGACGTAGTGGAGGGTGAACACAACGCACGTAAACACACTTTACCCTCCTCTCACAAGCCGGGGCGTAGTGGAGGGTAAACACAACGCAAGTAAACACACTTTACCCTCCTCTCACAAGCCGGGGCGTAGTGGAGGGTAAACACAACGCAAGTAAACACACTTTACCCTCCTCTCACAAGCCGGGGCGTAGTGGAGGGTAAACACAACGCAAGTAAACACACTTTACCCTCCTCTCACAAGCCGGGGCGTAGTGGAGGGTGAACACAACGCACGTAAACACACTTTACCCTCCTCTCACAAGCCGGGGCGTAGTGGAGGGTGAACACAACGCACGTAAACACACTTTACCCTCCTCTCACAAGCCGGGACGTAGTGGAGGGTGAACACAACGCAAGTAAACACACTTTACCCTCCTCTTTGAAATGAGGCAGATCGTTTACTCACCTATTCTCAGATCAACTGTATCAATCAATGAGGGCAAACAAGGTGGGTAAACTACTCACCTTGGATAGTTTAACTTTACCCACCTCTGTATTTACCACTATACGCCTGCTCACAAGGTTAGAAAAGAGTTATGTCTGGAGTCCTGTGTAGAGGGAGCACCGTGGGTTTATGCTCATATATCAATCAATCAATCAATCAATCAAAACTATTCCAGACTCAAGGTCCATATAAAAAGACATACAACACTAAAAATAATCCCTAGAGACAGTAGGAAAAAAGCAATATCAAAATAAATAGTGCAGTGTTCATAAGAGCGACGTGTATGGCAGCCATTACTAGCCATCTGGTAAAGGTGCTAACACCACATGGTGTGCATTCATGAGAGGCCGAAATTATCTTATATATCTACATTTAAAATTCCAAACAAATCACTTTTGAATGTATGCTTTTCTGGTAACAGGGCTGACACAGCGTGCTCGTCCCCCTCTGTCAGACTTTACAAAACTTGAAGAAAATTCATTAAAAGCAGATGTCACTTACTTATCTTTCCACCATCATCTTTACAAAAGGCAGGTGATGTCACTTCCTGGAAATGCTACAACTTTTGGAACAGTCCATTATGTCTGAAGGGGTGTTTTCATTAAAAGTAACAGGGTTGACGACAACATGGATACAAGACTATATTGTTCTTTTTCTCATAATTTTACACATATTAAGAATAAAACTCATTCATGAGTAATTAAACAACACTTGGGGCATTATATAGGTGTATGTTTTTTTATGATATTTTGATGTTTTTTGGCCTTAACTCATTCACCGCCAGTTTAGGACTGCCAATATTTAGCACAGGCCAAAGATTTTCATAATTGTTGGTCATCTTTCAAGACCCACAGTAAATTATCTATTAGCACCAGAGTGATTTGCAATACCTCAAAATGAAGATGTACGTCTCTGGGTTCACCAGGAAAAAAAAAGTGAGCTTTTAGCATGTTCTGTACTCTACTTATAGCCATTTATATACACCCTGTTTTCCCCCAGAATGTCTCCCAGAGAAAATAAACAGGAGAAAAGGCAATTTTTGTAAAAGGGCACAATCTCAGGCATAACTCACTCTCAATTCTTTTATTTTGAACTGTATTGACATCAGACATGTAAATATTATTCGTTAGGACACAAATGACAAAAATATATATATATATATATATATATATACACATGAAGTGCTTTTTTTTTACATTCAACAATACAGTTTACTCGGTGTGAGTGTGCAGACAGACAGACAGACAGACAGACAGACAGACAGACAGACAGACACACCGACAGACAGACAGACAGACAGACACACACACACACACACACACACACACACACACACACACGATCCTTTTAGATTTCTAACCCCACATAGGATAAGCAATAACCACGCCCTGTGGCGCTGGGATTGGCCAGGAGCAACACTGGAGGGCACGCAGCCCAGCGATTTCATGAACCAACTGAAGAGCTCTTGAGAAGGACAGCGGGCTGCTGTGACTGCCTTCTGCCCGCTGCTGCCTAGCTGTTCCTGTGTTTATTTTGATTTGTTCTGGTACACCCGTCCTCGTCCATGTCTCCCTGTCATATCTATGATCGTTCCCGTTTTCCCCTCGGCTATTCAACACGTCCTCACCGCCCTCGCAAACTGATCGATCATTTCCTCATTCCTCCGATGATCAAACACATCTCTTGATTACTTTCTCCCGTTTTCTCCTGGCTGGCACAGAGGAAGGCGACTCCAGCTCGTGCAGCGCGCCGAGGGCGTTTCAATGGCGTTTCTCCTGTCTGCACAAGGAAGCGTTACCCGTTTTGCTGCTTTTCCTCTTGCTCAATTTCAAAACAACAGCTGCGGTATGTGTTTGATCGCGTGCTGTCGGCTACCCTTTGAAGGCAGGGACCTGTGTCTGTGTCACAGGCTGGGCAAGTGTTTGCTGCAGGCGCTGCACCAATAAAAACAAAAACACGTCAAACACGTCATTGGCGGGGAGGGCTATTTCTGATAACACGTCAAAGACGTCATTGGCGGTGAATGAGTTAATAGCTAGCCAAAATAGAAAGATCAGACTGAGATACAGGTCATTTTCGCGTTTTTTGCAAGATGCTTCACACAAAAAAGTGTTTAAAACTCTTTAAAAACAAAATGTTTTTATTAACTCATTGAGTGCCAAGGACGTCGATCGACGTCCAAGTAAATAGTGACGTAGAGTGCCAAGGACGTCGATCGACGTCAAATGTGTTTTTTGACGGTGGGACGTGGATCAAAGCCTCAGGCATCTCCTGTGCAAATATGGGAGCTATTGAAGGTGTATAACCTATTTTACGGACTCATTAGGTGGCGACAGTGCTCTCCAGATTAGAGAAAGGTCCGGAAAACAACTGGAAAAAGCCGTGATCAAAGAGAAACCGCTCATGCTGCAGCCAGAGCCATATAGATTGCTCTGTCTGCAGCTGACGTTGGCTGCGAACAGAAGTCAATCCGCGCACACAACTGAGCCCCCCCTCTGCCTCTGTCTGTCTGTCTACATAGTTTATCCACACGATTAGGCGCCAGAAAGGCAGCACCCGACGCCGAAGGGCCAAACCTTTCCTGCAGTCCGGTTTGGCATTTCCGTATCGCGCTGGGAACAAAAACGGAGCGCTCCGAAAATAGAGTGGGTGCGTGTTGGCTGTGTGTAGTGTGGGGAGGAGTTTGCAGCTGAGGGGGGGAGGGGGGGAGAGGGGGGTGGGGCACGCAGGGCATCACACAACTACACCACGTCACTACATCAGAAAATATTATCTTCAGAGTCCGTGAATGTGCTTGAAATGCTTCATTTCACAAAAGGCGGAATATCTCAGCTAATAATTTGAAACGCCTGTATTTGCTCAAAACGACCTATCTTCTCCGGCTCATAACTAAAGAACGGAAAATGGTATCAATAAACTTTTTTTTGCTGATGATACAATAGAGCCAGCTCGTTCTTTGTGCGTGTTCAGTGTTTACATAGTAATATCACACAATATTCTGTGGGCCTCGAGAAATCACTGAAAACGCTCTGAAAACTCTGGCACTGGGAGCGTCCGTTCTCCAAAAGTGGCTGGCACTCAATGAGTTAAGAGACATATCTGAGAAAGTAAATTATAAAATGTTTTATTGCTTATTTGTTGTTTATTCAGATTTACAGAGGAATGTTGTTCCAGATACATAAAATGGCAAGTTTTCCGATAATCACCCAGCTGCTGGAGACCAGCACTACTCGGGCTCAGAACAACAAGATCATCTGCATACATTCAATGGTTCACTAGTGTATTACCAATGAAGCACCCGGTGTTACAACTATTCAGTTACTTGGACAGATTATCAACATACAGATTAACAAGGCTAGGTCGAAACCTAGCATATGGGCGGTGCGGTAAAGCGTTGATGAGCCTGCCGATGTCCGTGAACTAAGCAACAATCTCCCACAATTTGACTTCCGGTTTAGCGATTTTAACCCCAAACCCTAACCCATAGATGTTAGGTATCAAAAACAGGAAACACGGGGGGTACGGTGGTGCAGTGGTAAGCAATGTCGCCTCACAGCTCGAAGGTCCTGGGTTCGATTCCCACCTGGGACGCTGTGAACGCTTAAGGAATGCGTGCCCGTCCGCATGTCCTCGAGTGCCCACCGCCCGGGTGGGGTCGTCAAAAGGGCCTTTCTGTGTGGAGTTTGCATGTTCTCCCCGTGCCTCCCGGGGGGTTTCCTTCATATAGGAACCCCTTCACCAAAAACATGCTATATCCTGGTTGCTAATGTGGTGCCTCCTCTGGTCGTTAAGGACGCCTGTTCAGGATCAGGATCAGGATCAGGATATACTTTATTGTCCCCGAGAGGAAATTTGTCTTGGACAACAGTGCTACATACAGCTGCATCATAAAAAAGGAGACAAAACAGATGCTATATCCTGGTTGCTAATGTGGTGCCTCCTCTGGTCGTTAAGGACGCCTGTTCGGAGGGAGGGGAACTGGTTGGAATAGCGTGATCCTCCCACATGCTATGTCCTACCGGTGAAGCTTCCCCTGTCAGGTGAAAAGAAGCGGCTGGCTAACTGCCCATGTCTCGGAGGAAGCATGGAGCCAGTTTCGGCTCTCCCCAGATCGGCAGAGGGTGGAGTAGCAACCAGGATAAATAAATTAAATTAGCACTAATGGGGGATAAAAATGGGGCAAAAAATTCTGTAAAAAAAACAACAACAAAAAACAGGAAACAGGAAACACACAACACACAGTGGTGTGTGTTTCATGCAGGCTAGCAAGCGAAACTGCTGTCTGTCTGACCCACTGAGTGTGACCACAGAAAGAGATGCAGGATAGACAAGTGCTACGCTTCAAACACAAAGAGGAGACAGAAAGTACGCTGACACCAGCACACAAGTGCACAACTTTCTCTTTCTCTATACGCTCCGTCCTCATTAGAAACAACTGGAAAACTGAAAGAAGAAGCTGCATGGAGCTTATAGGAAAAGACGCTTAGTGGAAATTAATTGGTATGGACAACTGGAGATGACGGGCCGGCTGCACATGCGCCCCGGCCAAAAAGAACTGGGGATAAGATTCCCCCTTGACGGACCCCATTACTAACCCTAAAAGGGGCTGATACTACTGTTGCCCCACTTGACTTGCATGGCAAAGTGGAACAAAAAATGTGTGCCCACAGTAAATGATATGACCATTAAAATGCCAGCAGTGGAGACACCCTCTCCAAAGCAAATCTCAGTCGCAAAGACCACACGATATATCGTTTAAAGGTTTAATGAAGGTATGTGTTGAGGTGTAAGTGTAGGTGCATGAGGATGTCACCCGTTGTTGTCTGGCTGGTTCTGGGAGGACGAACTGAAGACCGGGCAGAGGGAGACTCAGTGTGGGGGTTCTGTCTCAGGTGTGTGCTGCCAGGCAGAGGGAGACTCAGTGTGGGGGTTCTGTCTCAGGTGTGTGCTGCCAGGCAGAGGGAGACTCAGTGTGGGGGTTCTGTCTCAGGTGTGTGCTGCCGGGCAGAGGGAGACTCAGTGTGGGGGTTCTGTCTCAGGTGTGTGCTGCCGGGCAGAGGGAGACTCAGTGTGGGGGTTCTGTCTCAGGTGTGTGCTGCCAGGCAGAGGGAGACTCAGTGTGGGGGTTCTGTCTCAGGTGTGTGCTGCCGGGCAGAGGGAGACTCAGTGTGGGGGTTCTGTCTCAGGTGTGTGCTGCCGGGCAGAGGGAGACTCAGTGTGGGGGTTCTGTCTCAGGTGTGTGCTGCAGGGCAGAGGGAGACTCAGTGTGGGGGTTCTGTCTCAGGTGTGTGCTGCAGGGCAGAGGGAGACTCAGTGTGGGGGTTCTGTCTCAGGTGTGTGCTGCAGGGCAGAGGGAGACTCAGTGTGGGGGTTCTGTCTCAGGTGTGTGCTGCCAGGCAGAGGGAGAGACTCAGTGTGGGGGTTCTGTCTCAGGTGTGTTCTGCAGGGCAGAGGGAGACTCAGTGTGGGGGTTCTGTCTCAGGTGTGTGCTGCCGGGCAGAGGGAGAGACTCAGTGTGGGGGTTCTGTCTCAGGTGTGTGCTGCAGGGCAGAGGGAGACTCAGTGTGGGGGTTCTGTCTCAGGTGTGTGCTGCCAGGCAGAGGGAGACTCAGTGTGGGGGTTCTGTCTCAGGTGTGTGCTGCCAGGCAGAGGGAGACTCAGTGTGGGGGTTCTGTCTCAGGTGTGTTCTGCAGGGCAGAGGGAGACTCAGTGTGGGGGTTCTGTCTCAGGTGTGTGCTGCAGGGCAGAGGGAGACTCAGTGTGGGGGTTCTGTCTCAGGTGTGTGCTGCAGGGCAGAGGGAGACTCAGTGTGGGGGTTCTGTCTCAGGTGTGTGCTGCAGGGCAGAGGGAGACTCAGTGTGGGGGTTCTGTCTCAGGTGTGTGCTGCAGGGCAGAGGGAGACTCAGTGTGGGGGTTCTGTCTCAGGTGTGTGCTGCCCAAGCTGATTACGTCACAGGCGTGTTTACATCAGAGCTGATTTTTTAACGTGGTGAGAGTTATGTCTCTTCCTTCTATATAGCACACAGAGAGGAAGCAAATTGTTGCATTTCTGATCAACTGTCATATATCATGTTATTTATGAGGGCTTTAAAACATCAATGACAGATGAATAGATCTGGGGGCCGGGGCTCGGTGTCCTCAATGGTAGCTACGGGCCTGCACCTGTCCAACATAATGTGTGGCTACATGTGGACTTTTGTTTACACACAACTTCACATGCATACTCTATTCATAATGTATACGTGTCCTAAATTCAGATTTCAACTCAGACTACTGTGAGGTACAGAAATATGAAGGCTTCTGTTCAGTCCCTTGTTGTCCTGTTTCTGAACATGATACATGATGATGATCAGTGTTGGGGGTAACTCATTACAAAAGTAATATAGTACATGTAATACTTTTAGCAGTAACTCAGTAATATAACTTATTACAATAGGATTTCAGTAATATTATACCAGTTATTTTGTCAAGTAACACAAGTTACAAATTAAGTGACATTTTTTCTTTGATCAAAGCACATATTTAAATAAAGATAGACTCATTTCCTAATCAAATTGTGTGTTTTTATGCAAATAACCACTATGGATGACAATAACAAAGGAAAAAGATAACATTTTGAATTTTGGACGGTTTAAACTTTAGACTTCTAGACGGTTGAAATTATTTTTCGGGATGTTCCGGCCGGGGCAGCGATGTCATTCTGCTACTGCAGTTATTTTGGTGAAAGTAATGCAAAAGTAGTGTAATAAGTAATGAGTTACTCTACTCAGACAGTAATATTGTAAAGTAACTTATTACTTTCAAATGAAAGTAACTAGTAATATGTAATATATTACATTTAGAAAGTAACTTGCCCAACGCTGATGATGATACATACTTTTTAGTTGACATGCCTCTTGCCAACAAAGCGCTGGGTGCAGCGTTGGAGTTGTCAGACTGCCCAGCGAGGCGGCTCTCTGTCACAGCTGTCTCTCACCAGTCATCCTGTCATCCAGCTCACAGCCTGCCAATCACCTGTCACACCTGGCCTGTCACAGAGTGGACAGACTTGGCCACTCAGCTCTTTGCATGGAACGCCGGCCATGCTCTAGGCACCAGTGGTGAACAGCACATGGGGAAAACATGTTGCAATGCATATCTCAGTCCCTCCAGGAAATTGCGATTTTGCGATCGCAATAATTATTAACAATTAGTGTTCATTTTGTCAGGCTATTTTTTTATTTAGCCTTAGTCTTAGTCCCGTGTTAAATGTACTTGTTATATCATCATATTTAGTCAACCTCATCCTGTTTTTATTTAGTCAAGTTTTAGTCGACTAAAAGTTTGAGCATTTTAGTCTCAGCTTAGTCAAATAAAACCACAAGTATTTTAGTCACATTTTAGTCTAGTTTTAGTCAATGAAAACTGTTGAATCTGCCGATGCGCTTGCACTAGTAATTGTATTTTGAAGCAGTGTTGGCAACTCTTTCCCAGGGAAAGTAGCTAATGGTGTTCTGTCAGGACCACTATAGTCAAAAATACATTTTTATTGCCAAATGTAGGCAATAGTTATATTCTGTTCTGGGAGCTCCCTGCCGTTCCCTGTGTTCCATGTAAAAGCCTAAGGCAGGAGAGCAGCAGAACAATAATAATGGCTTTTATAGCACACTTTAAAATACTACGAAACCTCAAGGTGCTTAAGAGAGAATAAAAACAATCATAACAACATGGTAAAACTGGTCAATGACACATACATGTAACTGGTCAATTACACATAAAATAGACAATAATAAGCACAAATCATAAAAGGGTAAAAAAAAATGCATAGCATTTGTGACAGAATTTTAAAAGAAGGACATGAGAACTTGGGCCTAGGCTAGGGGAAAGAAGAGAGGAACAAGTGGGTCTTAAAGCAGCTACGAGCAAGATTTTCGATTGTTATTAAACAGTCTAAATTTAATATCGATGCATCCCATCTTACCTCTAATAGTAGACGAGACCAACGCTGAGTAGTCTCGCTTGAACCCTGATTGAATCGGCCAGTGTTGTCTTGACGATTAGTCTGTCTGCGGCCGGGGCAGATCAGGAAGTGAAATGAAACGGTTTGCGGCAGCCACTTCGGCCATAACCACAAAATAACAAAATTACTTCCAAACAAACTGTTAGAATATAATGAGAGATGTTCGCGAGAGTAGCGAGCCCCTGCATGGCGTTCTCCGTGTTTATGGTCTGTTGCTAGGCAGAGCGAAACGGTTGAAGGCAGGCAGCTGCCGTAAACCGTTTCGTTTCACTTCCGGGTTTATCCGGCCCGCCGGTAGACGGACACAGACTCTATAATCATCAAGAGAGCAATCTCCGATTCACACGGCTTTGGTCTCAGCTACTATTATAGGTAAGATGTGATGCATCAATATTATAATTATACTGTTTAATAACAATCAAAAATCTTGCTCATAGCTGCTTTAAGTTTTGATTTGAGAAAAGACTGCCAGGTACAGAGCAGAGCAAGCAACAATGACAATAGAAATGACTGTTTAAGCCAGACACAGCATGAAAGGATGAGCTGGTGTGGAGGTGGGTTGCAAACGGCTTGCAGAGGAAGCCAGAAAAAAGAAGGCAGACATGAAACAGCTTTAAATAAGGTGTATGAGATGTATGAGAGGTGTAATAATGTATGAGATTTGCCAATTGAATGCCTGAAGGGAATCAACTGATGCAGGCTGGATTTGTGAGCTGAGCTTGACTTCGTGGTCTGCCAGAACTAACGCCGCATCCTCAATTTCTCATATTTTCTCCAGTCATGACATTTTTTCTCATAGTTCCACCTTGTCTTTGAATGGAAGACAGAGGAGAAAAATAACTACGGCTGGATTTCCTGAATTAAATGACCAAATTTCTCTCCGCTTATTAAAGAATAATTAAACCCCAAACCCAAATCTGTGTAAAGTCTGGTAAAAAGTTGATCTTTGGTGCCACGTGATGTCACCGTACAGGTGGTGACATCACAAGTGCCTACGAGCAATGGCAAAGTAGTTGCACTCGGTGTGCAGATCTGAACAATTTCTCTTCTACTGCTGCCATTCACTACTAAACAGGTGCCTGCTATTGTTTCCACAAAGAAGAAATGCTATCAAATCCCATAAATGCCATATTGTGAATATCGTGTATACTGTATGGTTTTATGCCCTCCCATCCATAACCTGCTCAGAGAATGTCAAGTCCTGATATAAAATGTATAGCAATACTAATATTAACCTTTCAGCCATTGCGTTTCTCTTCGTGAACCATACGATGAATTAAATCATAGCTAGTTGGAGGTAAAACCGCATTTCAGGGCTGACTTCAGGCATTCAAGCAACATGAACCGTTTTACTGTGCTATGCAAACACATGCATTGATGTATTGATCAGCTGCAGTCCGGAGGCATGCATGGCAAGGGAAGAATTATTGGCAAAAAAACAGGGCAGAAAATAGCTCCAAATGAAGACAGAATGGATTTTTTTTTAGCCTCATCTGTGGGTTATAAATAAGAAGTCGCTTGTGCATTTATCATGCTTTGAGTCCTCATATAATTTGCTTTGTGTTTAATTATCTGCACAATTTTGATGGATTAGCAGTCTCAGTGCAGAGGGCTCTGTTTCAAAGGGAGATGATAATGCTCACAACCTCACAGGATCATAGTGGAGGCATTTTTAGCAACACCGCACTAATACAACTCAGTGATATGTGTTAGTATTCTGTGTTTTGCCCTGTTCTTGATCAATGTTCATTTAAAGCAGGGTTTCTCAACTGGTGGGTCGGGACCCAAACGTGGGTCGCGGGGCCATTGGGGAAAAAAATCGAAATATTCCCAAATGCTGTTGTCTCGACTTGTTTTAGTGAAAGAATTTAGATTCTTGAAACTTGATGTGCATCACCACTTCAATAACTTGTTTATATAGGTCTGTAATTCAAGATAAGTCTGCCTTTTTATTTCATCAAGTTTTTAGCCCTATATAGTTGCAGTTTTGTTGCACTTTTTTTGTTTATTTCATGTTTTTAACAGTGCATGAAAGCGTTGTATTACTGCACTATTTTTCATGAAATAAATTTGAGTGGTATAAAACAAAACAAAAAATTGGGTCGCGACTTTACCTGTAATCAACCCACTTAATCTCGGTAATAAGCACATGGGAAGCCTTTATCTTCTCTCTCCATTTACCTTATGGAGAAAAATGCCCCTGCTCCTGTCTGCAGAAACTCCGCCCCCACCAGCTGCAAGTCATTAAGGCTCATTAAGGCTCTCAATGCATTCTCCGCAGATATGCGCATAGCCTACTTAAAAAATAAAAAATAAACAATAACAGCCGCCCTCTGAGCAGATTCCACGTCTCCAGCAGAACTTCCGCAGCTCTGTTGTGACGCCGAGCACTTTCTAATTACCCAGTAATTAGAAACTTGTACCACATACATTTCCAAAACGTTATCAAGTAAAACCTCACGAGTTACCCGGTAAGTAAGGTGGAACTGTAGGCTACTGTAAATATATATATATATATATATATATATATATATATATATATATATATATATATATATATATATATATATATATATATATAACCCCCCCACTAAAAAACATGCAGAAGATCAGATCGTCATCGTCATCCGACCAGTGACGACAACACGCGAAGTTGGTCCCCGGGCGCTGTACGAGAAAGCAACCACTGCTCCTGGCCTGCCCCCCGGAGGAAAGGACATGCCTGGATGGGTTAAATGCAGAGGACACTTTTCACCGGCCACCGTCAGCATGAGTGTGTTGTGGCCGCATGCATGTATTGTGGTGTTCGTGTGACAATAAAAGACGGGGCTTGTCCCGTTACGAGAGTTTTTAAAAGGAAGCGTGGTTTGTTTCCCTGGTATTACCATGTACGTTCCCGGTAATTGTAGATCATTAACATCCCACTATTACCCATCAGGCTGTCTAGTTTTGACCGTGTTCCCTGACAGTAACTCAGACATTTCCAGTACAGTCCAGTATATTACAGTAGGGATGTTATGAAATGAACCAGTTAAGATGAACATCCCCTGAACCGGAGCTATTGTTTTCCTCTCCAGTGAAACCGGGCTTCCCAGGATACAGCATGAATCATTAGCGCTGCAGACATGCTGCCCCTGGCTCAGCTCAGTCAGCTGTCTGTCGGTGCTCTCTGTAAGCTCAGCAGTGCATGCCTCACAGCTCCAGCTTAGCACTGACACGTTCACAAGGTCAGGCCGGACACTGTAACATGACAGAGGACTAACGAGAGGGGACAGTGCGTCTGGGAGTGTAGCCATTTTAAGTTCTTTAGTTGAGCCCCTGTCGCAATGAAGAGACACCTGCCAGCGGTTAATAGACCAAGATGGAAAAATCCATAGAGTAGTACAATACTAATAATGCAAGCTGCGCCGCCAAAGTTTGCAAAGACTCGTTTGCTAAAGCTGTGCTAGCTAAGACTTTAATGCTCGCCATTGTCACAATGAATCCTGGGGCTTTCAATTTTTCTTGTCGGTCAAGTCACCATCCAACGCATCCTCGAAATGTTGAGGTTGGCAAGGGAAGTTCCGGGGGTTTTCTATGCCTCCTCCGTCCTGTCGTTCTTTTGATTTGGAATCGGTGGTTAGATATGAGACCATAAGACCAGCTTCTTCCCAACCGCCATCAGCCTCACCAACAAGGCCCGGAAACCCCTTCCACCAACGACCTCACCAACAACCCCCCCCCCCCCCACACACACACACACACACACACACACAAACTCACTACCTCCTCCTAAACTCAACTGAACTCCTCCCCCCATAACACTGGAACTCATACTGTATCTAAGTTAATGCCTGTCTAACTGGGACTGTAAATTCCCTGCACATTAATGCCTATTTAACTTAGCCTGTAAATTTCATGTACAGTACATTCAATGTAAACTCTTATTTAACTCTGACTGTAAATTCATGTAAATCCACTGCCTATTTAACGTCTATTTAACTCAGTCTGTAAATCTCATGTAAATCCAACGTAAATTCATATTTATCATCCACAGAACACTTCACCACTCATGTACATATTGTATATATTTACTCGATTTGATTGCACTTGCAACTTTGCGATTGTCTTTAGTTATCTTCCTACTTCTTATCTCTGTATATTGATGTGACCGCTACGCTGCATACAGACACTAAGACAAATTCCTCGTATGTAACTTGCAGACTGTGGCAATAAAAGTGATTCTGATTCTGATTCTGATGTAAAATGCATCACAGAAGACAACAACACATTCCGTGGGTGGAAAGGTTTTCTTGCACGCACTGAGGGTGAGGAGGGGGCTTCCGGTGTGTCTCGGCCCCGCCTTCGCTCTCACGCCTTATGGGTGTGGGGTGGGCTGGGGGGCATCGGTGCTCTCCATCATTGGTTGAGGGATGCCGGTAGGTCGGAATAGTTTAGGCTAGGCTATAGATTAGCTACAGCCTAACTGTAGGCTGTAGATTAGCTAGACCAGATTCCAAAGTCTGAGAGCATGGGCCGCCTCTCAGAAAAACCATGGACAAATCTCCATGGAAAAAGCTGCCTTCACTCTTATTCAAATGACTAAAATAACTATAACTGAAATAACTAGAATAAATCACTCCCTGAGCCTCCCCTCAAACTGTTTGAGCCCTCTGGAGGAGGCCCACCTCCCACTTTGGAAACCTCTGAGCTGCACCTTTTGATTGTTATAGTGTTCAGGCTCAAATTAAATTAGTAGTAGCAGTAGCGGAGCGTACGCCGGGGCAGAGGGTGCGGCCGCCACGGGCCCACTCATCAGGGGGGCCCATCAAAAAAAAAAAAAAAAAAAAAAATTTTTTTTTTTTTTTTTTTTTTTGCAGGCCAGGCCACCTGGCTGGCAACCTGTATTTTTATTTTTCTTCTTCAGAACAAGCTTGTCTGTAAAGTGGCTTCACTGTAGTCTTTCTTGGACATAATATTACTTGGCTCAATGAGTGACAAATTGTGTTTTCGGATATAGGGGCTATCAGCTATTTTACAGTTGTGACTTAAAATTACTTTATTTAATAAAGTCAGTGGTGTGAGTCTGAGAGGAATTCAATCAATAGACAATAACATTGGTGTGTTTAAAATGAGATATTCCACTAAATATGGCTAAAACCGATTCAAACATGCAAAAAAGGCACATTTTTCTTCGCGGCCTGGCAGGCCCGGTTCTACGGGGGTGCAAAAGCATGCATTGCACCCTTATTTGTCTGCATGCTCAGTTGAAAAGTAAAAAAAAAAAAAAAATTTTTTTTTTTTTTATAAATGCTACAGCTGCACACTTACTGTTTAAACTTGAATTATAGTTGTTGTTTTTCTTTGTTCTTTGATGTGATTTTATGGCTTTTTGGCACCTATATTTAACCTTTTAAGGTTGAGATAATTGTATTATCATTATATGGTCCAAATATTTCAGTACAGCACTTGAAACACTTGAAATATTCTTGCTTGGGTGGTATCATTCTACTTGAAATGATGGTCAAATGCATTCTTTTTAGTAAAATAACATGTCAAATTTTTCGGGCGGGCCCGGCCTTTGGCCGGGCATCTGCACCCCTTCCTATCTAGGATGCACCCCTAGTCATCTTGTTCTGGAACCGGCCCTGCGGCCTGGCCTGGCCTTCAAAAAAAAAAAAAAAAAAAAAAAAAAAATTTTTTTTTTTTTTTTTTGATGGGGCCCCCCTAAGAGCTTCGCCCCCTCTGGGCTGATAGGGTCGCTCCGCCCCTGAGTAGTAGAGTAGAGTAGGACAGGGCAGACTAGGCTGTCGATTAGTTAGATTCCTTGTGTGCTAGTTAGTTCCGGGTGAATAGCTAGAGTAGTCAGATTGTCTGAGTTGTTGCTCACTTGGCCTGGCCGCTCTGCTGCCGGTTCTAGTGTGCCGCTGCTGCCTCGGCCTCGGCCACTACTGCCCCGCAACTACTGCCCCGGCCACTACTGCCCCGGCCACTACTGCCCCGGCCACTGCAGTGGGCTGCAGTAGCTGCGATAAATGTCAGACTAATCGTTTGTTGTCTATTCAGGGGCTCAAATCGCCTGGTAACTATAATACATACCTTGATTGCTAAATTTTTACTGTCCCCTGTGACTATTTGTGACTGTATCGCCCAGCCCCAGTATATCCTGTCTGTTCTGCTCTCTCTCCTCTTCCCCCTTACCATGCTCTCTTCCTATGTTCCTATGTATGTATGTATGTATGTATGTATGTATGTTCCTATGTATGTTAGTGTTAATACCCCTGTCAGTGCCCCTGACCAAGGCGCTGCCAAAAGAACTGGAGTTGGTCCCCGGGCGCTGCACTGTGGCTGCCCACTGCTCCTAGTTCTAGGAAGGCTCCTAGTAGAGGATGGGTCAAATGCAGAGGATGCATTTCCCCATGGGGATAAATAAAGGATAACTTAACTAACTAACTTAACTCGACTCCCTCCCTCTCCACTTCCTCCCTTTCCCTGCTCTCTCCTCCCTCACCTTCTCTCCCCTGTTTCCCCTCCCTCTGTCTCTCTCTATCGTAAGACTGTTCAACCATGTTATTATTATTATTACTACTGTCATTGTTATTGTGTCAGCTATTCAGCTAGACATTATTCTCTGTGAAGCCCTCTGAGACATGCTTGTGAATTAGGGCTATACAACTAAACTTGACTTGACTTGATTTGACATACTGATAATCAGCCATAGTGTAGGCTAAAATGTTAGTATGGAGTACTGGAGATCATGGATGATTTTGCAATCCTTCATCATCATCATCATATATAAAATTGTTAGTCACAATTTTGCAGCGTTACTCACGATTTTGGTCACATTTTCATTGTCATGTCATAAATCAATTGTGACATCATCAGTCATAAATGCCAGAGTCTCGTGTGCGAGATTGCTAGTCAAATGCCTGCGCAAACGGGATTTGGGTGGGATTTGGTCTCTCTGTGTGAGGACTAATACCCAATTTTAGCAGCATAATTTGATGTCTAGGCTGTGCGTAATGACATCTCCAAAAGGAATTCCACTTTCCACTGCGCTGCGCAGCACGGAGATTACGGGTGCACCCCCAGCGCAGAGAGATATTTGCGCGTAAAAGGTCCTTTTCAAAGCTCTTAGCGCAAAGTAATTGCGCGCTGCTGACGATAGGATAATGCCATCTATCCCCACATTTTAGCGCTGAAACGCCTGCTTTGGCATGTAGCACGCCTATGCCAGTACAATTATTAACAGGCATGCGCTTGTGTCGCCCCCAATTTGCATTGCGCATGGCATTAAATGAGCGCAAACGCTAAATTTGCGCTTTTGGGAAGATAGGGCTCTTGGTGTATAACCTATTCCTTTAAGGGTTGTGAATTAACAGCCCTCCCCTCCCCTCAGCCTTCTCTCCCCCTCGGTACAGACCCTTCAACCCTTCCTCTCTGGCTCCCTCCTCCTTCCCTAAGCCCTCTCTCCCCTCGGTACAGACCCTTCAACCCTCCCTCTCTGGCTCCCTCCTCCTTCCCTAAGCCCTCTCTCCCCTCGGTACAGACCCTTCATCCCTCCCTCTCTGGCTCCCTCCCTCCTCCTTCCCTAAGCCCTCTCTCCCCCTCGGTACAGACCCTTCAACCCTCCCTCTCTGGCTCCCTCCCTCCTCCTTCCATCAGCCCTCTCTCCCCCTCACATCCCTCCCTCTCTGTCTCCCTCCTCCTTCCATCACCCCTCTCTCCCCCTCACATCCCTCCCTCTCTGGCTCCTCCTCCTCCCCTTAAAGCCCTCTGTCCCCCTCGGTACAGACCCTTTCAGTGCATCAGAAAAATTACAGCAGATTGATTTTGCTGGTGCCTCAGTGGAGTAAAGTTCAACCTGAATAATGTGTGTGTGTGTGTGTGTGTGTGTGTGCGTGTGCGTGTGCATGTGTGTGTGTGTGCGTGTGTGTGTGCGTGTGCGTGTGCGTGTGTGTGTGTGTGTCCAGCAGCATGCAGCTGGCCAATGAGGTGGGACCTGGCATAAAAAGTGCTGATACAACTCCTTGGCTATATGGGATTGTCTCATCCCATCAAGTGACGTTATGGATTGAATATTGACGTGCACCTGCCTGCCTGCCAGCCACTGAAACAAGACGGCCAGGACAACAGCTACAGTACCACTGCCAGCCACTGAAACAAGACGGCCAGGACAACAGCTACAGTACCACCGAGGCAGATAGCCAGTGAGCCAGTACAACAGCTACAGTACCACCGAGGCAGATAGCCAGTGAGCCAGTACAACAGCTACAGTACCACCGAGGCAGATAGCCAGTGAGCCAGTACAACAGCTACAGTACCACAGAGGCAGATAGCCAGTGAGCCAGTACAACAGCTACAGTACCACAGAGGCAGCTATAGCCAGTGAGCCAGTACAACAGCTACAGTACCACCGAGGCAGATAGCCAGTGAGCCAGTACAACAGCTACAGTACCACCGAGGCAGATAGCCAGTGAGCCAGTACAACAGCTACAGTACCACCGAGGCAGATAGCCAGTGAGCCAGTACAACAGCTACAGTACCACCGAGGCAGATAGCCAGTGAGCCAGTACAACAGCTACAGTACCACCGAGGCAGATAGCCAGTGAGCCAGTACAACAGCTACAGTACCACTGAGGCAGATATAGCCAGTGAGCCAGTACAACAGCTACAGTACCACCGAGGCAGATATAGCCAGTGAGCCAGTACAACAGCTACAGTACCACTGAGGCAGATATAGCCAGTGAGCCAGTACAACAGCTACAGTACCACAGAGGCAGCTATAGCCAGTGAGCCAGTACAACAGCTACAGTACCACCGAGGCAGATATAGCCAGTGAGCCAGTACAACAGCTACAGTACCACCAAGGCAGATAGCCAGTGAGCCAGGACAACAGCTACAGTACCACAGAGGCGGCTATAGCCAGTGAGCCAGTACAACAGCTACAGTACCACCGAGGCAGATAGCCAGTGAGCCAGGACAACAGCTACAGTACCACCAAGGCAGATAGCCAGTGAGCCAGGACAACAGCTACAGTACCACCCAGGCAGATAGCCAGTGAGCCAGTACAACAGCTACAGTACCACCGAGGCAGATAGCCAGTGAGCCAGGACAACAGCTACAGTACCACCGAGGCAGATAGCCAGTGAGCCAGTACAACAGCTACAGTACCACCGAGGCAGATAGCCAGTGAGCCAGGACAACAGCTACAGTACCACCGAGGCAGCTATAGCCAGTGAGCCAGTACAACAGCTACAGTACCACCGAGGCAGATAGCCAGTGAGCCAGTACAACAGCTACAGTACCACAGAGGCAGATAGCCAGTGAGCCAGTACAACAGCTACAGTACCACAGAGGCAGATAGCCAGTGAGCCAGTACAACAGCTACGGTACCACCGAGGCAGATATAGCCAGTGAGCCAGTACAACAGATACAGTACCACCGAGGCAGCTATAGCCAGTGAGCCAGTACAACAGCTACAGTACCACAGAGGCAGCTATAGCCAGTGAGCCAGTACAACAGCTACAGTACCACCGAGGCAGCTATAGCCAGTGAGCCAGTACAACAGCTACAGTACCACAGAGGCAGATATAGCCAGTGAGCCAGTACAACAGCTACAGTACCACAGAGGCAGATATAGCCAGTGAGCCAGTACAACAGCTACAGTACCACCGAGGCAGATAGCCAGTGAGCCAGTACAACAGCTACAGTACCACCGAGGCAGATAGCCAGTGAGCCAGTACAACAGCTACAGTACCACCGAGGCAGATATAGCCAGTGAGCCAGTACAACAGCTACAGTACCACCGAGGCAGATATAGCCAGTGAGCCAGTACAACAGCTACAGTACCACCGAGGCAGCTATAGCCAGTGAGCCAGTACAACAGCTACAGTACCACGAGGCAGATATAGCCAGTGTGCCAGTACAACAGCTACAGTACCACCGAGGCAGATAGCCAGTGAGCCAGTACAACAGCTACAGTACCACCGAGGCAGATAGCCAGTGAGCCAGTACAACAGCTACAGTACCACCGAGGCAGATAGCCAGTGAGCCAGTACAACAGCTACAGTACCACCAAGGCAGATAGCCAGTGAGCCAGTACAACAGCTACAGTACCACCGAGGCAGATAGCCAGTGAGCCAGTACAACAGCTACAGTACCACCGAGGCAGATAGAGCCAGTGAGCCAGTACAACAGCTACAGTACCACCGAGGCAGATAGCCAGTGAGCCAGTACAACAGCTACAGTACCACCGAGGCAGATAGCCAGTGAGCCAGTACAACAGCTACAGTACCACCGAGGCAGCTATAGCCAGTGAGCCAGTACAACAGCTACAGTACCACCGAGGCAGATAGCCAGTGAGCCAGTACAACAGCTACAGTACCACCGAGGCAGATAGCCAGTGAGCCAGTACAACAGCTACAGTACCACCGAGGCAGCTATAGCCAGTGAGCCAGTACAACAGCTACAGTACCACCGAGGCAGCTATAGCCAGTGAGCCAGTACAACAGCTACAGTACCACCGAGGCAGCTATAGCCAGTGAGCCAGTACAACAGCTACAGTACCACCGAGGCAGCTATAGCCAGTGAGCCAGTACAACAGCTACAGTACCACCGAGGCAGCTATAGCCAGTGAGCCAGTACAACAGCTACAGTACCACAGAGGCAGATAGCCAGTGAGCCAGTACAACAGCTACAGTACCACAGAGGCAGCTATAGCCAGTGAGCCAGTACAACAGCTACAGTACCACCGAGGCAGATAGCCAGTGAGCCAGCACAACAGCTACAGTACCACCGAGGCAGATATAGCCAGTGAGCCAGTACAACAGCTACAGTACCACCGAGGCAGATATAGCCAGTGAGCCAGTACAACAGCTACAGTACCACAGAGGCAGCTATAGCCATTGAGCCAGTACAACAGCTACAGTACCACCGAGGCAGATAGCCAGTGAGCCAGTACAACAGCTACAGTACCACAGAGGCAGATAGCCAGTGAGCCAGTACAACAGCTACAGTACCACAGAGGCAGCTATAGCCAGTGAGCCAGTACAACAGCTACAGTACCACCGAGGCAGATAGCCAGTGAGCCAGTACAACAGCTACAGTACCACCGAGGCAGATAGCCAGTGAGCCAGTACAACAGCTACAGTACCACCGAGGCAGATAGCCAGTGAGCCAGTACAACAGCTACAGTACCACCGAGGCAGATAGCCAGTGAGCCAGTACAACAGCTACAGTACCACCGAGGCAGATAGCCAGTGAGCCAGTACAACAGCTACAGTACCACCGAGGCAGATAGCCAGTGAGCCAGTACAACAGCTACAGTACCACCGAGGCAGATAGCCAGTGAGCCAGTACAACAGCTACAGTACCACCGAGGCAGATAGCCAGTGAGCCAGTACAACAGCTACAGTACCACCGAGGCAGATAGCCAGTGAGCCAGTACAACAGCTACAGTACCACCGAGGCAGATAGCCAGTGAGCCAGTACAACAGCTACAGTACCACCGAGGCAGCTATAGCCAGTGAGCCAGTACAACAGCTACAGTACCACAGAGGCAGATAGCCAGTGAGCCAGTACAACAGCTACAGTACCACCGAGGCAGATAGCCAGTGAGCCAGTACAACAGCTACAGTACCACCGAGGCAGCTATAGCCAGTGAGCCAGTACCGCCTTTTTAGGTCTGTTTCCAGAAATTGAATTTCTTAGCCCCTGCAAGAAAAGATGGAGCTATAGTATACACTGCATGTCTGAAGGGGACAACTCTCAGGCAATAAGACATAGAGCCTTTGAATAATGCATCTATTTACCAATTAGAGGTAGGACTTTTGCTTCCAGCAGATGCTGCAGATCGTACAAGTTTATTTTATTTAGGGCTGTCAGCGTTAACGCGTTAATTGCGATGCCATTAAGGGCCCACCATAACACCACTCGCCACTATTCAAAGCATGGCACCCACTCTTCCCTAAAGCAAGGCACCCATAAGCTCTATATGTGAACATGTGCTTATTTGGCAAAAGGACTCACTACTAAAGGCTTGCAGCCAATTAAATTAGGCATAGTTTGGTTGCTTAGAAATTGACATATGTCCGTTTGCAAGATGTGCGTCTATATTTCTCATTCTCTCCCCACCTCCTCCCTCCCCCTGCTCTCTTCTCCCCCACACCCCCCCCCCTTCCCCTCTCCTGCTCTCTCCTCTTGCTCCTTCCCCACCTCCTATATACCCTCCAACATCTCCCATTCCCTCCCCACCCCATCACTCTCTCACATTCCCCCTGCTCTTCCCCCTTCTCCTGCTCTCTCCTCTGCTCTCTCTTCATTTCTATATTTTCTATATTATCAATTGTTCAAATGTTATCTTTATTCTGTATATTCTTGTTACTGTTGTGTCAGCTAGAATCAGCTAGACATACTTTCTGTGAAGCCCTCTGAGACATGCTTGTGAATTAGGGCTATATAAATAAACTTGACTTGACTTGACTTAACGCGTAATTTTTTTTTAATCGCGTTAATCGCATGCCGCTATTTTGTCCCTTCGTCGCACCCGTACTTGTAGTCAAGCCGTTCGGTTTCCTGTCTCCTGCTTGTGCATTCAGGCATGGAAGAGAACGACAGCAATATGCTTCTAAATGGCTCGTTTTAAAAAACTCCCCAAGTGGCACAGTGGATAAGTCAAGAGCCGTAGTTTGCACCTTGTGTAAAATGGAATTAAAATATCACCGAAGTACATCGAGTTTGAGGCGAGCGCTCACCTAAAAGTAGCTAGCGGCCAGCTAGCAGCCAGCTAGCTAGCGCGAGACTCATCACTCATTCTTCCTTTAGAGTCTCGGATGCGCGGGTCCTCTAACCACTGGGAGATCGGCTCCAATGGCTTCACGCGATATACACGTTATCAATACACAGTTTCCAATACCGAGCCATTATTCACATGGAAGTGCCAAAGTTTTTAGCTCAGACACAGCCTTCTTCGGCTGTGTCATTTTGGGTTTCGACTGCTCCACAGCGCCGCCGCCGGAAGTATCGGTTCTAGATATATTTTGTAGACATTGTGACCTCCTGTGTCTACATTCCACTTCTATTGAATTGAAAATAAATCTAAAATTCAGGATCACAAAGTACATTTATTTGCATTCATTTGATTCCCAATCACGACACACTGCTAAGAATTATTAATATCTAATTAAAAATGTTTTGAAATGCAAAATAATGGCATTTTAAACATGCGATACAAAGATGCGATTAATAAAATTAATTGTTTGACAGCCCTAATTTTATTCCATAAGTACTGTTTGATGTCTTGAGCTACGATACAAACTTTGGTCAGCAACTGACTCACAAATCACTATGAATCACTTAGAGGACATCCACTTGACCTTATGACCTCATCCCACGTGTCTAGTGGGCTAGATGGGCTTAGAGCCGTAATAGGATAAGGATGTATAAATATTAAATACATTGACAAGCTAGTAAACAAAACCATTATCGGGGCTTTCCCTCATCCATGTCTCTCCACATGGGGCTTAGGGAGGCGTCTGGTAGGACTCCACTGTGGGGAACATCAGCCCCGTAGCAGCATGCAGCTTTTTGATTGGGACGCCGACCACAAATGCAACTCGACACAGGCGAAGCCTAATCATTAGCCGTTCTTTAAATAGATTTGGTTGTTAGCCGTTCTTTAAATAGATTTGGTCATTAGCCGTTCTTTAAATAGATTTGGTTGGGGTAATGGGAGAAATCCGATGGTAGCGCGAAAAGTGGGGGGAGATTCCTTTGGGCATTCTGCATTAATCCGAATTGACCTCTGGGGGCGGATTGATATGCCACTGTGCTGTGCCTTTGTTTTAGTTTTTTTTTACGGTGCCCTAGATTTTGGTCTGTGGAGTTAGTATTTGCAGCACATGGGGGAAGACATCTGTGATTTTGAAATCACCTTTATTGGCAGATGTAAATGCAAATGCAATCCAAGTTTTTAAGCATTGGCTAATTGAGAATTCAATGGGGAAGAATAGAAGAGAATAACACTATTGAAGCTGGATTTTGTCTGGATTCCGACATGAAGAGAAAATGGTTCTCAAAGAGGGTCTGGGTAGCCCTGCAGTCCTTGAGGGAGTTCTAGGTCCAGGAATCCCCCAGCAAAATGGAGAATAACTTAATTTTACAACAATTATTCCACTAGAAATGGTCCCAATTGGAGAATGTAGAAAACGACGACGATTCTAATCACCATAGATTTGACTTTCTCACTATTATCTCCCCACATACAGTGTGAGTTCTGAATTCGATCAGTACTAAACCAACACCAAACATCTTTGGGGGTTCCTGGGGCTAAAGCTTATCAAATGGGGTTCTGTGTAAGGGTGCATGACCTCAAAACATTTATAACAACTTTATAGTCACACACACACACACACACAAGCACGCGCGCGCGCGCGCGCGCACACACACACACACACACACACACACACACACACACACACACACACACACACACACACACACACACACACACACACACACACACACACACACACACACACAGTGAAGAAAGATGAGTAATTTAGTGTCAATGCCTGATTTTATATAATCAAACAAATGCTTCAGTTTGTATATTGAGTGATACATTGAATGAAATGACATTTCCAATTCAATCAATGTATATTTCCCAGCACGTCCTCATACCAAAATGACAGAATTAAAAAGTATTTTTCCAATGACTCCCAAAACAACAAACGGTATGTGCAGGTGATACGCCTCTGGTTTAGTTTAGTTGGCGGCATGTTGCTTCTTGGTTGAAAACGGGTATGTTTAGGCAAGTAAAACAACTTGGTTAATGTTGTGGTTTTATTTGTGTTATGGCTAAAAACGGGACATGCAAACCGCGTGAACTTGTTAGCAAGCTATTTCAATATCACACTGTCGTTATGTTAAAGACCGCCAGAGGTCTCCGCTACTTCCTGGTTACAGCTCCTGACTCTGGCGTACACACTGCACGCATGCACTTACACAACCACAAGAGGTCGCATTCATAAACAACAGTCGTTTTAACCGCCTTTAAAATCGACCAATCTTGTAGTTGTCCTTGTGAGGATAGGCTGTGGTTGTGCACATGGTAGAAAGTCTGCTCGAGTGTTCCAACAGTATTTAAGAAGTTGTATCTTGTTTCCCCCTGCCTTTCCCCCTATCAATAAATGTCAGCTATTTTTAGAACTGACCATCAGCAAAGGTGCTGAGTAAGAAACTGCACTGCAGAGGAACATACACAGGAAACACTCATTCAAACAGACAATCAATCCATTTGTGCCAGTTGACATCGGCGAAGGAATCAGATTCTGGGTTCACACAGTTATCATCACCGCACTCGTATAGAGAGCCAAAGTCCCGCCCCTCCCCGTCGGGGCCTACATGCACCAGCGTCTGAAAAAATATGAATAGTGGTGAATGGCGCGAGATTTATTTTTTATTTTTTAGCCATGATGTACACATACTGTATAATGTTTGTCAATTTAAAAGATAACTTTGCAAGTCAAGAAAGTCGCAGTTTGTCGTAAAAACTGTTGTACTATAAGTTAAATCAGATGGACTACACACAACCAGTCGCATAAGTGATGTTTCTCCCGCCAGAAGAGAGATGTAATTGATTGAGCGGTTTCATACAATACAAAACTAAACGTTACATTTCAGTTTGACGACAAACAGTGGCTTTCTTGACATGCAGCGTTATCTTTTTTAATTGAGGAAAAATCACGTGTACTTCACGACACAATTCAAACTGGATCAAAAAAGTATCGTCTTTCGCTGTTCACCACCGCTCGTTTTCTTCCTTGACGCTGGTGTGTGTGCTGAAGCAGGAAGGAAGTAGGCGGTAACTTTGGCTCTACTGTTGTCCTCATTCCATTCAGAACTATTGCTCAATCATACTAAAGAGGTTCATTTAGCCTACTTGTATATATTATTTAAAATATTTCATCTATAAAGGCCAGTTAGGCAATGTTTGTACCTGACATGTTTCGACTGCTGTTTCTGCAGTCTTCATCAGAGGTGTCACGTCATGTTGGTGTGACGTCATCTATGGCGTGCTTATATTGTGTTTTTTCTCATCCCACCTGAAGTGGGGGGATGACCGTGCCCCCTGGCGTGTGCCTTCCCTGGCACACGCCAGGGGGCACGGCAGGCCCGGTTCTACGGGGGTGCAAAAGCTCGCATTGCACCCTTATTTTAATTGTCTGCATGCTCAGTTGAAAAGAGTGGCAATTTTTTTTTTTTTTTCTTTTAATAAATGCGGCAGCTGCACACTTACTGTTTAAACTTGAATTATAATTGTTGTTTTTCTTTGTTCTTTGATGTGAATTCATGGCTTTTTGGCACCTACATGTAACCTTTTAAGGTTGAGATAATTGTATTATCATTATATGGTCCAAATATTTCAGTAAAGCACTTGAAACACTTGAAATATTCTTGCTTGGGTGGTATCATTCTACTTGAAATGATGGTAAAATGCATTATTTTTTTAGTAAAATAATATGTCGGCCGGGCATCTGCACCCCTTCCTATCTAGGATGCATCCCTAGTCATCTTGATCTGGATCCGGCCCTGGGGCACGGTCATCCCACCAACATCACGTGACACCTCTGATGAAGACTGCAGAAACAGCAGTCGAAACATGTCAGGTACAAACATTGCCTAACTGGACTTTATAGATGAAATATTTTAAATAATATTGCTCAATCATTTCAGAACTAATTTGACTCAAGGTGACGTTGGTGATCCATGTTTATCTCTGGATGAATGAATGAATGAATGAGTGTACGGCAGTGACTCGTTCACACAGTCCCTTTTATTGTATTTTTTATTTGTATGCACAATGTTGGTTTCGCATGGCAAAAAAATCATATAAACCATAAATATCAACAAAAGCCGCGGAGCAGGTATTTCTTTCATCGGTCAGCAATTTGGGACTAACAGTTGGATGCATGTTAGCTCCAGGGTTGGTTTGGAAACACACCAAAGGAAGCTGCCTCTGCACACGCTCTTGGTCTGACTGTGTTGGTCCAAACCTGAAAGCGATCGCTTTCGTGTTCTGCCCAAACAAACCGACTTCAGAGGGAAACCGCTCCTGGATTCAAAGTATGAAGTAAGTATCTCTCTCTCTCTCCTTCTGTCCTTGTATGCAAACAACCCTCCTTATTTGTGTGTATGCTTGAATGAGTTGGCTCAAAATGCATGAGGGGAGGAAATTGTGTGTGTGTGTGTGTGTGTGTGTGTGTGTGTGTGTGTGTGTGTGTGTGTGTGTGTGTGTGTGTGTGTGTGTGTGTGTGTGTGTGTGCGCGTGCGTGTGTGTGTGCGTGCAGGGCCTAAAGCAGGGCCTAAAGCCCTTGGCTGCTCCCGCTTTTTTTTTGCCTTGCGATTTTGGCATCCTGACTTTTGTTTTGCTCCTGGCATTTTGCCATCACCGGTCTTGTTTTGTTTGCTATCACCTGTCTGTGTTGTGTGTTACACCATAAATGGTCCCTCTAGCTGCTGCTGCCCCAAGCAAAATGGTCCGCCCCAAGCCTGCCTTGTTCTTCTTCTTCTTCTGTTGGCTTTCCCGCAGACTAGATGCCTTGCGGCACATTGCTGCCTCTCACTGCACTGGTCGGATGGGGGATTACATCAGAATGGCACTATTTTCCACAGGAGCACTCCTGCCCAAGCATGCCTTGTTACTGCTGCCGTGTTTTGTGTATTTGTTTGACTCCTTGCAAAAAAATAAATTAGTTGCCGCATTTTCAGGATGGGAGATATATTTTAGTGTTATTTTTTTTTATTTTTTTTGCCTGGCTCCAATGCCCCCCCTAGTGGCGATGCCCCTGGAAGCTTACCCCTTTACCCCCCCTTATGGGCGGCCCTGCGTGCGTGCGTGTGTGAATACTGTCCTCTATACAGTACAATCCTCCAGGACTGCAGATGAATGGGCAGCTTGCCTCTAGGGCTCCAGTGCTGCTGCTGTGTGTGTGTGTGTGTGTGTGTGTGTGTGTGTGTGTGTGTGCCCAGGACTCTCCCAAGGTGACCTCTGTCCTTTTATCATCTTCACACTCAGTGAGATACAGCAGAGCCATGCAGCTGAACGGCTGTTTTACAGCATAACGCTGCATAACGATAAAGCATAACGAGCATGTTGGTGTGATGTAATGGCTTTATATCCAGGAAACCCACCGAGGCTTAGCGGCACGTTCAACACCATCGCTGTTCTAGTGATGCAGGAAGAACAATTCTGTTAGGATTCAAATAGTAGCGTGTAAAAAAAATCAACCAGCTCAGGCAAATATCGTAATCTATGAAGAGGATAAAAAAAGACACGTACATCCAAAAACCCAGTGGGTTGGGTGCTGGATCAAAATATACTTGTCATATATATATGTATATATGTATATATAAATATATAGTCATAGTGAAGAAAAGAAGTGATGCGCACACCTTTGGAGCTCCCGTTTGAAGGTTTCTTTATTTAGCGTGATGTTTCGAGCCACAGAGAGACGCCATCTTTAAATACCCATACAACATAGATCATGTGACATAGTTCACCAGATGTGAGTAATTCAACAATCAAGAGTAATTCAATAATCATATTCAGGTAAATTTAGAAAATTACATATAAAGGCAAATATATACAGTATATGTATAGAAAGAGTACTAGAATAAGAATAGACAGTATAATATAATATATTTACCAAATAGTTTCTAGTCCCAAAAAAAGGGCTCCGACTACAGAAGCCCACATACAGTACTCAAGTGTTGGAGGCATCCATCTATTTTACAAAATGTACAATTAAAGTTCAAATATAGGGATCAATATATCAGATATATTCAAAATAGACCCACTTCAGAGACAGCACACTGCACATCATGGTAAATGGACTGCATTTATATAGCGCTTTTATCCAAAGCGCTTTACAATGTGCCTACATTCACCCATTCACACACCGAAGGAGGCAAGCTGCCACGCAGGGTGCAGCTGGCACAGCCATCGGGAGCAATCAGAGAAAAGACAGGTGCTACAGTTAGGTCCTGACAAAAACAACAACATGCATAGTGGGATTGCCCTTTGTTTTCTGATGGTCCATTGTTCCCAAACACAAATAGCCTGAAAGTGGTCCACTATATTTGACTGGAGGTCCAGCCCGTTATTCCGGAGGTGATTGGGTTGAGGCATGCAGGGTCACTGAGGTCATGGCTATAGAAGCTTGCGGTCACTGAGGATAGGGTTAGAGAAGCTTACAGTCAAGGCTGTCTGAAGCCTGTCAGAAGTTGTGGATTCCAGATTCCAGGCCCTCACAAGGTTCCCCCCCCCCAAAAAAAACAACAGCGTTGGTGCTGCGGCAGTGTGGCAGGGCAAAAATGAGTAACAGCTGTATACCCGTAGGGCCGGGCCATAATTCAGTACTATCTTTCAGTGGTATCATTTCATGATGATGATATGACATTGCCAGGTAATTATAATATGTCATAATATGATAACTGGTTTAATAAATGTGACTTTGCTTACATGAACCATATTGTGATGTACAGTACATTGGTATCGAGAATAGCCCCTGTGATTATCCAGATATTGATTTCAACTTGACCTCCCAGCCATGATATTTGCTATTGCTATATATTTTATATTTCATATTTTAAAATATAGTATATAGGAACTCCTTGTATCCCTAGTAACCTTGTATGTAAATGTAAATGTGTATGTATGCGCATGTGCCTTGTTTTCATGTGTGTTACAAAAGTGCCCTTTTTATGCCCCATGATTTTATGATCTTAATGTCACTGATGTAAAATTCTGCAGCTTTTTCACTATACTCTACTGCAAGGGAAGAATGAGCATTTGGGGCTGTGCAGGTACTGTACTTATGCAATCTGCATTTGCTTAGCCCTGAGGCTTCGGCATATACTGTAACCTTCACGTAGCCGATACGATGTCAACTGATTCAACTGAAACAGAACAGCACTTGTCTTCATGGAGATGTAAATAGTAAATGCGCCAGACTTGCCAAAATCATATAATGGAACACAGGCAAAAGAGGGATTTAAAACTGGCACTGACCTCCTCAACATCACCTGTGCCAGGAAGACCCACGTGGCATGGGATCAGTAGTATAGGGGCTGTGTTACTTTTGATGGAGAACGAAATAGGAAAAAACACTGCACACTGAATTGATGGTCATTTAGTGGTTTGATCAGCAACTTTTTGACCTGGTTTGGTCTTTCTCAGGCGTGGATCTTTTTCTTCTATTTCATTGTGTGTCTCCTTTTGCATTAAGCAGCAGGCCAGAACTTTGGCTGTGCATGAATTACCTCTTTGCTAGATGTTTGATGGTGGAGCTCATTACGAAAATGGGTTTTGATATATGCCAATTAGTTCAAGGTATAAGCATGACACATCGATGGGGGTTATGAATGACTACACCACAGTCTAAAACAGTGTCTTAATTAAAACATTTATTGTCAGATTATCAATCTGATAAGTCAATGGCAGTACCAACTTAATAAATGGAATGTACAATGTTCTCAACAAAATTTAGTTTAGCAACATTGACTGATTATCAATGCTGTGACATATGCGGGATATTGGAAGGAAAAGTCACTTTGAAAACTGACAGATAAAAGGCCTCTTCTAAAGCCTACATGTAGCGCTAATAGCCACAATAGCTTTCCAGGGCTGAGATGTCTCAGTTTCAAAAATAGAGAGGAAACCCATTAAAAGGAGTCCTCTGGGGCACGGTGGCTCAGTGGTAGAGCTGCCGCCTCACAGCTAGAAGGTCCTGGGTTCGACTCCCACCTGGGACACTGTGAGCGCTGAAGGAATGCGTGCCCGTCCGCATGTCCTCGAGTGCCCACCGCCCGGGTGGGGTCGTCAAAAGGGCCTTTCTGTGTGGAGTTTGCATGTTCTCCCCATGCCCCCTGGGGGTTTCCTTCATATAGGAACCCCCTTCACCAAAACATGCAATATCCTGGTTGCTAATGTGGTTCCTCCTCTGGTCATTAAGGGCGCCTGTTCGGAGGGAGGGGAACTGGTTGGAATAGCGTGAACCTCCCACGTGCTATGTCCTACCGGTGAAGCTTCCCCTGTCAGGTGAAAATGTCTCGGAGGAAGCATGGAGCCAGTTTCGGCTCTCCCCAGATCGGCAGAGGGTGGAGCAGCAACGAGGATAAATAAATTAAATTAGCACTAATGGGGGATAAAAATGGGTAAAAAAAAATCGGGAAAAAAATATTAAAAAAGGAGTCCTCTAAGCATGTTCCAGAATTCCCTGCTACACGCCCCTGTCCCTTCGCATGGGGAGCTCAGCTGAAGTTCACATCCTGGGAGCCGCTCTGAATACCATTCTTTCTGACTCAGATGACCATGTGCCATTAACAGTGTGGGCCCTATCCCGCGCCCGGCGCCACGTGCGGGTGGTGGGGGTGGGGCGGGAGTAGCGTGCTCGAGCCGGAGGGTGCCACAGAACAATAGAACCCATCGATCCAAAAACAAAATATGCCATTTTCTGCCATGTTTTATCCCACCGCACCCACCAGCAGCGTAGACCCGCACATCTCATTATTCACCATTACCTCATGCAGGAACTCAAATGGATCCAGATGCATTGTAGCGGACAGAAATGGTGCATTCAGTCAAAGTTCTCTTTGTGAGAAAGGTGTTGTTGTGAAACTAATGAAATTAACGACCATATTTCACTGGGAAATGAAATGTGGTTTTATTTCAGACTTGGACTAATGTATGCAGAAGGCTGTGCATATTAGCATAATTGCAGCTTCTCTGAAGAAAGACCCTGGCAGACTTATGATTATGAATTGTGTTTGCCATGCCATCCAGGAGATTTGCCTATCTTCAGTTTTGGCCGTAGATCGAGCAGAAATCGTCGATCCCGTCGGATCAAATCATTCTTAGGGAGCCACATCTTTGCTGTCTGACACTCTCATTCTGGAAATAATTCTATTTTTGTCGTCGTCGAGCATGTAGAGGGGGCATCCTTTATATATACGTTCCAATTTCTGCTTGTTTTGAAGTTAAGGTCAGATAATGCAGAATAAAATAAGCATTAGCACCGACAGTCATAAAGCCAACATCATTTGCAAGTCTAATGGCTCGCCAAGGCCAGTACCGCAGTCTCTTTAATGAATTTAAATAACCCACTTAAAATCATGACACGTGCGCAGGACAGTGATTGATGTGCACATCATTCACTTCACCACTCCGCATTAAAGCCTCTGAGGCCTCTGAGTATTTAGGCCCGGTGTGATCCTGCATGATGGAACCGTCCTAATGAGGAGGCTTATGTTTCTTAATTCCCTGGGAAAAAAGAAAAGTGTGTTTACCTGTGAGTGATGCCAGTCACTAATTGAAACTGGCCCAAGGTTAATTAGTGCAAATCATCTCCCAACACGTGAAATGAATCCCCGCTAGGGACCCTTATCCCCTTTCATCCATCTGATGAAGCTGAATCCAGAACCTTTACCTTAGACAGACGAGAGGAGAGGATTCCAGCACACTGACTGGCCTTTTTACTGGCAATAAACCCTTATTGATACAACGTTTCTGTCAGGTCGTCAAACTGAGAACACAGAACATTTTGCATTGTCTTCATCTCACCTCAATTGTGAGATTCTTTCTAGTTCAATAGACTACTTGCACAACTCCACTACTTCCTGAAATGAGTAGGGCATCTTAGGTTTCCTGTCCTACACGATTGGATGAACTGATTAATGTCAGGTGTGCCTGACTGCTGCAGTCACAACAACAGTGATCAGGCACACCTGACATTGATCAGTTCATCCACTAGTGTAGGACAGGAAACCAAGATGCCCTACTCATTTCAGGAAGTAGTGGAGTTGTGCAAGTAGTCTATTGTGATATTCTATGTATTTTCTACCTTCATCTTGTTTCTATTTCTACCATTATATGAATGAATGTGGCTATTTAAATTTTGCTTTGTCATTAGGCTAACATTATTATTGTCATTGTGGAAGAGATGATTTTTGATAAAATTTTTAAACTTTATTAGGTATTTAGTTTTACACCAACTGATGTAGTTGATGTAGTGCCTTCATAGTGTGTGGCATGTCATTTTTTGATGGTGGGTTGTGCCCTCTAATTGGTCTATAGTAAGTGCATACATACAGACTGTGGGACTGACTTCCTGTCAGCTCCTGATTGGCCTAATCTGAGGAGGTGTTGGCTATATCTGTCTGTCATGTTTGTTCTCAGTTTTCCCTGATGAAGCCAGGCATAAGGACCAAAAATGCTGCCTCAATAACGTTTATTGCAATTAAATGGTCACAGGGGTGGCCAAACATTTTTGGTCGTGGGCCACATACAGAAGATATAAGGAGTTGTGGGCCAAACACTATTAAGCATGGCAGTTTCCACTTTTCAACCAGTCACACTGAAAGAAAAGCTGTTTTTAGACCAGAAAAAATATTTTGAGCCCAAAGTCTTCAATGGATCTTCTCAAAGTTGTTTTTATCAGCAACTCGAAAGGATAGGATGGGTTTATCCTAAATAGTTTGGCATCTCATTATAATGCATGAATTTGAATTTGCACTACATGCAAGCAAGTTGTCTATTACTGTGATCAGTTATCTTCACAGATGTCTGAGGCACATGTCGTATATTCAATAACCAAATCAATTCAGTACCCAAGAAATGTTTGTTAATAATCAAAGTGGCAGGTGTGACTTATCTCCACCATATTTCCTTACACTCTCAGAGATGCGTGCGGAACTTGCCGGTCTATTTTTCTTGGGACCAAAGTTTGGATATCCTCATCCTGAACACCAGATGTTCATAATATGTCTGCTCCTCCCTGGCCCGCCACCAAAATACTTAATTGCTTCTTGTAGAAAATGAAATACTTATTATTATCAACTGTGTGTGTGTGTGTGTGTGTGTGTGTGTGTGTGTGTGTGTGAGAGAGTGTGTGTGTGTGTGTGTGTGAATCCTAAACATCCAGATGGAAGTGGTGGCCTGCATGGCTGGCTTCTTGCCACCAACTGTACTGTACCAGTGCAGGAAAGTTGGGCATGCAACTGCAACAAAAGCGCGAACCGCGTTGACGGTGGCCGGTGAAATATGTCCTCTGCATTTGACCCATCCAGGCTTGTCCTTTCCTCCTAGTCTAGGGAAAATAAGGTTTGACCTTAAACTAATTGCAACAGAATTTTATTTTCACATTTTTATGTTTATATTGATACCCGAAACACTGTAGTAAAAATCCCAGAAAATCCCATTAGTGGAAGTATGTTAAAATTAAGTTTTTTTTTAAATGGCTGCCATTATTAAAATTGTGGCCATATCTTGACTCCAACTAGACCTAGAATTACAAATTTGGTGTCTATTTCCACATTTTTGGGGGCAAGGAATCCACAGAAATGGTTGTTGAGTCTCTAAGTAGAACAGATTTTTTTTCCTCATGTAGTATGAAGTATGTAGTCGTAATACAACATGGCATTTCTCGCAATGTTAGCTACAACTTTGTATTTGTTAATCATACACATTTTGAGTGATACCCTTGAGCATATTGCTTGCCATTGGATTTTTTTTTTGTTGTTGTTTCATATTTCCAATTAAAAAAGTGTCACGGTAATGAATTTATTCCCTCAGTGTCTCTAAAAGTGTCTGGAAATACATAAAAAATGAGCACATCTATCTATCTAAGGGAGCTAGGGCTCTGTCTGTTTGTCTGTCTGTCCCACTGATGACATAAGTCTCAGTGATGTCATCAGTGATTAGGGATGTTCATTTTGAAAATTTTCCAAAATCGATAATCGGTGAAAATTAACGATCAATTATCGATTATCGATCATATTAATAAATTTTTTCAATTTTTTTTTTTTAACAAAATGAATGCCTATGGCAGAAAATACGAAAGACAACGTGTTCTCCTCAATGAACTCTTTATTTCAATGTGTCTCCTCTCCAACACTCTGCTGTCCCCGGCGCATGCCGGTGTGAATTTCCCATGTTTAAAACAGTTTTGTTGGCACAAAGGCCCGTGCCCAGCCAGAAAACTAGAGAGTATATGAAGCTCCACCTCACGTTAGTCGGCTGTGCAATGGAGTGGGGCGAGGAGGAACGAATTCCACCCAAACCTAGTCCAAAAAAAAAAAGAAAAAAAAAAAAAATTATAATTAAAAAATCGATCCAAATGCCACAGGATCGATTCCAATCCTTAACGATCAATTATCGATTTTCGATAATTGATGAACATCCCTATCAGTGATGTCATAAATTGTGACATCATCAGTGATGTCAGAGGCATTGTGATATCAGTCATGTCATAAGAGGTTGTGATGTCATCAGTGATGTCATAAAAGCAGTTGTGACATCATCAGTGATGTTACTTGAGCAATTGTGATGTCATCAGTGATCCTTCCTGGCTGAGGCTATATAAGTGGTGGAAAACAGCATACAAGTCAGTGTGGTACAGTGACACATCTGAAGGAATGGCTGTTCAAGCAGAGCATGATGACACACAGCTCTGTGCTGCCCTCAGGGCAGGAGACCTGGACACACTGAGGAGCCTGCTGCAGGAAGACCACTTCAGAAGGCTGATCAATGAGAAGCGTCTTTACGGGTGTTGGTCGACCCCTCTGGTGCTCGCATCCTGGTTGGGTCATGCTGCCTGTGTGGACTACCTGATCACACAGGGAGCACAGGTAGACCTAGCTGGTGAGAATAACTGGATGCCTCTCCACGGTGCCGTGTGCCACGGTCACCTGGACTGTGTCCGGACCCTCCTGGAAGCCGGGGCCAACCCTAACAGAAACATACACGGCTCACGCACCCTGACCCCTCTCCACATCAGTTTTTTTTTGATTGAGTTCTTTATTGATAATGAATACACAGTATATACAATGTACATATATACATACACAGGCCCACCATTATCAAAAGGATAAAAACGCAATAAAGCTAGCAGCTTATTTCCATTGCGGTCCTCATGATGACTGTTATAAAATGTGTACTGTTGTGTGTATGTCTGGATGTGTGTAAGTGTATAACAGTGTGAGTGCCACAAGCACTTGTCAGAGTCTGAGGGTATCGCGTGGGTGTGCCTGCCACGCCGGGGGAGAATAATATGGGAAAGTGGGGCACAGTGAATAACCAATAAAAATAAGCATAAAATAAAATAAAAGACAATTTGTGCTATTAAAAAATAAACCCATCAAATCCTAATAGAAAACATACATTAAAATATAATCAAGTAAAATAAATAAAATAAAATAAGATCTAATAAAATACAGGGTCGAGTGAAACACCGGCTCAGTTACTGGCTGGCTGACAACAGGTCGCCCCCCACCTCAAACACCTTGGCTACCATCAAATCCAGCATACCTGTACCTATACTGGACTACACACAAACACCTGGACTGCTTCCACCTGCTGCTCCAGGCTGCTGGCGTTCTGACCCGTGATGTGGCTTCTCACCTGCTGGAGTGGGTGCTGCGTAACAGGTGCAACACGGCCTTCGTCCAGCTGCTGCTGGACCACGGTGCTGACCCTGGTGACCACAGCACAGGCACAGCTGGAGGAGAGGGCGGATCCTGAGGCTCTCAGGGTCTTTCTGGAGGCCAAGAGATGTCCTCGCAGTCTGGCCCACTCGGATCCGGATCCGCCAAGCGCTGGGCACACATCGCCTGAACCAAGTCCACTCCCTACCACTAACACAAGTGATGAAGGACTTTGTGCTCCACCAAAACTGACTTGAAGCTTAGTTGAAGGGAGTCAGTTTATTTATTTTCATTTCCTAGATTTAGTTCTTCAGTGACTGTTTCAAACAACTCCAGGAGCAGATATTATATACCAGCTATTCACCTTATGTAGCCACGCCCATTTGACCCGGTTCTGTGGCCGTCCTACGACTTCCGGCAAAAAAGAAAAGAAAAAAAAATGGCTGCGCTGCTCCAATATAATCTAACTCTGAATTAACTAATACTTTAGCCAATTGTATGTAACATACCAAATAAAGGCAAACGGCAATGTCTAAGAATGCAATGCCATGTAACTGGCTTGTTAATTCTCGCATTCCAGGGAATTACGTTAACGTGTGCGGGTCTTATAGACGTAAGTGGCTCGAGCTGCGCTCGGAGGAGAGAAAACCTTCTGAAGCTTTCTTTGTTGGAGTCCAGCTATGTTTTACAAGAAAGTGCTCGTCATTGTCGACGATAACGTTATCTGACCTGGCTAACAGTGGATACTCGCTTGCTTGCTGTGTACCGAGCTCAAAGTAGTAGGCTACGTTTTTGTTTTACACCCTGCGCTGTCCGCTACAAAAACAACTCTTCTTCATGACGTTCTTTCATATTTGGCGCCGTGACCGCCGGAAGTGTTAGACGGACCCGGAAGAATTTGGCCCACTGTAAGGTCTGAACATAAGGTGAATACCTAATGATGTGATGTCACTTGAGCAATGACAACATCAGTGATGTCATCAGTGATGATGTCATCAATGATGTCATCAGTGATTATGTCATCAATGATGTCATCCTTCCTGGCTGAGCAGACTGGGTGGGTGATGTCATAGTTGTTGCTGTCATGTCATCGGTAATGTCATACATGCCAAAGTATAAATAAATTTTTTTCAGTCTATCTCTGTCTGCCTCCACTGTCCCTACTCTCTCCGCTTCTATGTTCAACTGCCATGTACTTAACCTGCTGCCTTCTGCCCCAGCCCTGTCATGAACGGCAGTGTTCTAATCTAAGCAGACTGGATTGCATGCAGCAGATCATAGAAAGCTCATCCATAAGAGACTTGAGACTTGACTTGGACTTGTGACTAAAGACTTGAGACGCGACTTGGACTATATAGCTAAAAGACTTGAGACTTGCCCGGCCACGACCCCTTGCTGCGCAGCAGCTATAATTTATGTTTTGTTTTGTTATGTTACAGTATGTTTGGTAGGGCTTTTCCCTAGCCCCGCCCCTTTCCTGACCACACCCCCTCCCACCTCCCACATACACTCCCCCCCGATACACCTGTCCATGCCCCCTACCCACCTCTCGAATCCAGACTCTCTACGACCTTCCTATCCCTAGCAACGGACCCTTTTACCTAGCCCCACCCCCTCCCCTCCATTGAGCCGACCCGGATCAGATCCGCCCCAAAATGTAATGGGTTCTTCCTTGGCCCATGCTACACCCTTCCACTAAGTTTCATGAAAATCGGCCCAGTAGTTTTGCCGTAATCCTCCTGCTAACAGACAAACGGTCAAACGGCACCGAAAACATCACTTCCTTTGTGGAGACAATGCCAATTTTGACAATGTTCCACTACTGGGATTTTCTGGGATTTTCAGTATGTTAAATTGGAAGGTTTCAAGAGCTGAATACAACACAAATAATTTCTGTTGCAATTTGTTTAAGGTTGGGTCATTTTTTCTCACAGATTCCCAGCCTAGACTATCCAGGGGGGCAGGCCAGGAGCAGTGGTCGCTTTTTCTTTCCAGCGCCCGGGGACCATCATTGGACCATCATTGGACCAACTTCAGATGTTGTCGTCACTGGTCGGATGACGATCTTCTGCATGTTTTTAGTGGGGGGTTATGTACGGAGGAACCCCCTGGGGAGCATGGGGAGAACATGCAAACTCCACACAGAAAGGCCCTTTCGACGAGATAGCCCACCTGGGCAGTGGGCACTGAAGATATGGGGGGGTCACAACTCCAGCGCCCACAGCGTCCCAGGCGAGAATCGAACCCAGGACCTTCTAGCTGTGAGGCGACAGCGCTACCGACTGTGCCACTGTACCCCCGTACAACTGTGCTGTATTAAAACTATTTACTATAAATACCATATTAAAAATATCAAAAGCACTTTCAATGACCCATGTCTATGTATGTCAATTATTAAAAAAAATACTTTCAAGGCCTTGAGATTTTTTCTCAAACTCACAAACTTTCAAGGACTTCAAGGACCCATGGGAACCCTGAAAACTTTAGAACAAATCTCTCTCTCTCTCTCTCTCTCTCACACACACACACACACACACACACACACACACACACACACACACATCTGGACGCACACACAAACCCACACATAGCATCACACACAATGAATATCTATCATGCTGACCTTTGGCTAATAGCCCAGACAGACAGAGAGTACATGTCCTGAATGATGATCTATAAGTAGACAGCACCTCAATAAATATGATTTATGCAGCAAACATGTTTTTCATCATTACGTCTGAAACTGCTGCACTTGAATAATTCAAATGCTGTGTGAGCCTTAAGGTCATTAGGGCAGTAATTATGACCAGCGTGTTTCACTATATTTCAGTTGAAGAAATCTCAAAGAAAAAGACAAAATGAATTAATTTTAATTTGAAACATGATACAATTATGTCACTTTAAACTGTCACTTTTTTTCTCAGCCTGTTTTGTATCTTTGTGACTCGCTGTGAACCCGGCTGCACTGGAGTGAGAGGAGAGACGAGGTGGGGGTGGGGGTGCAGGGGTGCGGTCAGTAACCGTCAGCCTGCACAGGATCAAGGATTACCAGGATTTGCGTGTCGCGCCCGCCTGTTCGGACCGGGGTCAAAGAGGCGCATGCCACAAAGCACAGTCATGTCCTGTGCGCTATTTCTGTGCTTTTTGTGGATGTTGGCCAATTTGACTTGGATAAAAGTCAAAGTCAGTATATAAATCCCTCAAGCAGGGAAAAAAACAAGATACAACATGTATCATTCTAATTGTATGCATGTGGTGTGAATGTTGAGTTGTGAGTATGTACCATGACGCACAGAGTGAGGATGGCTGTTAGATGTCATGGACTGGCTGAAGGATGAACCCACTCCTGTAGCCAAACGTAGCCAAACTGTCTTTGCACCATTTCCTATTGTAGCGCCCCCTAGTGTTAACCAATGAAAAGAGTGACACTAAGGGCGCTTTCACACCTACCTCGTTTGGTCCGGACTTTCGGACTTTCCAGTTTGATCCGAACCCAAATGACAGGTGTGAAACCTCCCACGGACCATGGTGCGGACCAAAGACCGAGTCTTTGATCCGACCAAAAGAGGTGGTCTCGGTCCGGACCAAGCTGGACCAAGGTTCGCTTCCTGTGCAGTGTGAAAGCATTTTATTGGAAGGTTCGCACTATTGGACCAATTACAGGAAGCTACAGCTGACTCGTCACTCGTTACGTTGGCAGAAAGGCTCGCAGGATGGCTTGCAGTCTTCGCCTCCTTGCTTGTCTGCGTTGGTACAATTTGCGCACAACAAGGGTGTTCATTTGGCGAATTCGAACTGTAAAATCTACTTTCATGTGTGGTGTGTGAGTCAAGGATCACACACTTGTGAACAGATGGCTAGTTTTAATAACGTGAGTTGCGGACCAGATACATTGGCATGTAATCATGAACTGGCTATACGCTACCGGTACTCGGACACCAGCTGGGGCTAGAGGCACGCTGATAGGCTTAGCTTGTAAACACTATGGTGGCTCACAGTAGACAAACCATGGGCAGTTAGCCAGCCGTTTCTTTTCACCTGACTGGGGAAGCTTCACTGGTAGGACATAGCACGTGGGAGGATCACGCTATTCCAACGAGTTCCCCTCCCTCCGAACAGGCGCCCCTAACGACCAGAGGAGGCACCACTTCAGCGACCAGGATATTGCATGTTTTGGTGAAGGGGTTCCTATATGAAGGAAACCCCCGGGAGGCACGGGGAGAACATGCAAACTCCACACACAAAGGCCCTTTTGACGACCCCACCCGGGCAGTGGGCACTTGAGGACATGCGGACGGGCACGCACTCCTTCAGCGCTCACAGCGTCCCAGGTGGGAATCAAACCCAGGACCTTCTAGCTGTGAGGCGACACCGTGCCCCCTCAGTCAGATTATTCTGACATAAATATAATAATGGATATTTTTTTGTGGGGGTTTCATCAAAGCATCCATGCTTTGTTTCATGATAGTTTTATCAGAACCTAAGGAGAGAGTTTGCTGCAGCAACAGCAGTGCCTGAATATAGAATGGTCTTTGTTTAAGCCAGGGAATTGCTATCTAAAGACCCTGTTTGTGAACAGGTGGGCTTGGTTAGTTCCAACTGACCTAAGTCTTTTCGCTGTCTCCAAAACCAGCTGCTAACAAAGCATCCTTAAATGACAAATCCACCCTCGGATTCTGTTACACTATTATTACCAATTTGTGACGTTCAATGCCAGGAATTGTGTGTGCGTGCGTGCGTGCGTGTGTTGCTTCATCTACTTCTTCTACCACAGTTAGTGATTTCCTACATTTCCCACAATGCCTTTCAACAGTGCCCAGAGAATGGGCCTGAACCATAGACTGTAAAAAAGAAAAAGAAAGAGGTTGATGTAGATGTAGTGAGTGAGGCCTCCGCAGATCTCGCGCGCGCTCCGCACTGGGGCCGAGGCTTTCATAGTCAGAGCAGCAGCCAAGTGATCATCATACAACACATACTTGTTGAAATGACTAAAAACAAACAGTTACAAATCAAAGTTTTACCACATGGATACCCCATCCTGGGGGTCATCATAGACGAGCTTTTAAATTTCAAGAGCCACATACTGCTTTATGTAAAAAACTGAACAAATACGTTGGTCTATTCTTTAAATTACGACATTTTCTTCCTCTTTCTGCCCTTCTGACTTTATATAAAACACTCTTTGAGCCTCACTTGAATTATTGCAAAGTCATATGGTGCAACACTTAGCCCACACATTTGAAACAGCTTCAGACACTTCAGAAAAAAATAATCAGAGCACTATCGTGGGCTGATTTCAATTCACCAACTGCTCCTTTATTTTTATTATTATAATCTCCTACGCCTTACTGAATACAATTATTTGCAGAACGCTTGTCTGATGTACCAGGTTACATAGAATCTAAACCCCCGCCTACGTGAGCTCCTTCCAATCTGTGTGCCTCTGCACGCACACGACACCAGGAGGAAACATCTTTATCCATGGTAAAACCAGGAAACTGAATTGTACTAATCTTAGTGTTGCGTGTAGGGGCCCGCAGATCTGGAACGAGCTCGACGAAAATACAAAAGGTTCACCCTCCATCTCCTCGTTTAAAAAAACACTTAAGAAGCAACTACTAGCCACTTATGTTTAATTCAGTTGATCAGAATCAGAATCAGAATCAGAAAGACTTTAATGATCCCCGGGGGGAAATTGGGACAAGTTACAGTAGCTCGCTCACAGAACACACATAGCATAAAATAACAGTAGTAAATGCGATATTAAGCAAAATAAGCAGAATAAGAACACAACATAGCATAAAATAACAGTAGTAAATGCGATAGAAGCAAAAATAAGTGGAATATGTCTAAGTAAACAAATTACGTAGAGTAAGTATACATTCCGTGCCAATTATCGATTGGGATATTGTCTTGTCTGTTATGTCTCGTCTCGTACCTATCCGCTGTTGGGGGTATTAGGCCAGTCCCCTTTTGTTTGTCTCTGTTTTGTTTGTGTATTTTGTCCTGCATCGTTTGTTTGTACAGGATACCTGTACAGGATACCTGCACAGGATACCTGCACAGGATACTTGCAATGTATGTTTCTTGTGGGTCTCCACCAAAAGCTCTGTAAGCTTCCTCGGGGTCCCCATTTTGCACACTTTATTTGTCTACACGATGTACTGTATCACCCTGTCAAGTGTGTCAAATAAAATAATCTGAAATCTGAAATCTGAAATGTGGTCAAAACACGGCTCAGTGTACTTACTTCTTCATTTAATTTCTCTGCCTGCAAAGCGCAATGCGCCCTGGGAGCTGCGGAGGTTACGCGCTGTTAGAGAAATCTTCAGGTACGCGCTATGTGGTTGCGGAGGGCGCGGCCAGCACAATGACATCATTTTTGGCGCACGCCCCTCACTGCTCCCCCGCGCCTGGCTCACTGGAGTGACCATCAATAGGCCTTTAATGTTTATATTTATGTCTGTATATGACAAGGTAAATACAGTTAGTATAAATTATCCGATTAACTCCCATATATTATCGTTAATTCCCATGTAAATTAAAAAAATAATAATATTGGGAACACGCTAAACAAATGTCGAAATTTGCCAAATTCCCAAGCCAGATTTCTGTAAAGTTTCTGGAAGTTTACCGATTTTTTTTTTCTCCCCTTTGTAACATAATCAGGTCGTGATAATAATTTAATAATAATAATAACTCTTTTTCACAAGAAGACCTTCATGAATATTCGGTGGTGGGAGTTGGGGGCAGGCCAAAGCAGCAAAGCTTTTGAAGTTGTCCATTCCATAACACAGAGAATTCCATAACCTAATCATCTAAGCAGAGGATGGAAGAAAGTCCCTGGGCGAATTGAATGAATATGTCTGTCCTCAGTAATAAAACATCTGGATGTCTGAAGATAGGATTTCAGCTAAGGACAAACTTGCTGACTGTAACAAATGTGTTTGTTTCTATGCCTGCCATTCTAAAGAAGAAGACCACATGATAGGGTTACTCCTTTAGCATCTGACGAGTAACCAACTTTGTCAGTCAGCTCTGAGGTAAACTGACTATAATGATTTATGTTCAGTTCTGTTCTGTTTATAGCCCCTTATCACACAAGCATGTGTCAAAGGGCTTTACATAGCATCATCACAGTATACTACTTCATACACACAATATATCATATACACATTGTGATATAGTACACAAACACAGCGCATAATCTTTAGACTGTGGGAGGAAACCGGAGCACCTGGAGGAAACCAGCGCAAACACGGGGCGAACATGCAACCTCCACACAGAAAGGACCAGGGTGGAGATTCAAACCCACGACCTCCACACAGAAAGGACCAGGGTGGAGATTCAAACCCACGACCTCCACACAGAAAGGACCAGGGTGGAGATTCAAACCCACGACAGCTCCTGACTGTTTGTTAAATGAATAAATATGTCTTGTTTCTTCCTTGTTACTGATAGACTTCAAATCATCCAATCCACCAAACAACACCAAACAAGAGTCTATAGACCAAATCAGCGGGATGTTTACATTTACTTCCGGGTACCCCTGGGTCCACACATTATAATGGCGGTGGACGGCACAAACTGACGTGTTGAAGACAAAAACAGACAAAGAAGACAAAAATGGTTCGTCCGTGTTGTGTTGTTGTTTAATATCATTCATAACAACACTTTCACTAACGTTAGTGGAGACCAGACTAGCTTATTTACCTGTTGGACCAGACCAGAGTAGACTTGAAGCTAAATTAAATTAACGTGGCGTCGGTAGCTCTTTCTGTAACGTTAACGAGTCTGCTCTCGCCGAGAAGAGCCTGGTGACGCGAGGTTACGAGTCTGCAAAAAAACAGTGAGTTTGACAGCCAAACAAACATTATTAGCTAGCTAACACTACATAAAACAAACACAGAAGAAAGGCTAGATACGTCGGACAAGCATGTTTACCAACCGTTTAACCATTTAAATTGAAAGTAGTCGGCCGAAAACAACGAGAGGGTTTGACAGCATTTATTTGACAACACGCACATTTAAACCTGCCGCCTTCCCCAAGTGGTACCCGGAAGTAAATTTGTTTACATGGTGACGTCACGGTGATTTGGTCTATAGCATCAGCAGAATAAGCTGTTTGGCATTGGCAGAGAAGATTTGGCAAATTTTTCATGAGCGCAACCCACATACTCAGCTCTGCTGCTCATTCTGCAAATGCATGTTCCTTACAAATGGGGCACCATTTAAAAGGGAAATAAACAGGCTTTCCAACGGTATAAAATGTATTGCCAAGAAGCATTGTTACAACAGAGAAATAATCTACCAAACACAAATTTCCGAACTTTTTGTTGGATGTTTATTAGTTACTGTAAATTTCTGCTAATGTCTAAATGGACCATTTTTGCCTGTCTGTTTTTTTGTCTTGTGGATACCTTTCTTTCTTTTTTCTCTGTATGTGTGTACCATGAGAGCAGAGCAAACCGGAGCCCAATTCTTTGTTTGTGTAAATACAGTACTTGGCCAATAAAGATTATTCTGAGCTCACTGGAGACACTTGTAATGAAAGGCTTGCAGCATGTTTATCACAAGTCTATCACAAGTCTGAACTAGATGAATGATGAATAGTTTGACAGTTATTGAGAGTTGATTTGAGTTAATGAGTTATTAATTTGAGTTAGTGTGGACCAGTGATGTCCCTGGTCCACACTTTAACACTCAATAACTGTCAAATTAAATGACAGACTTCAAAACCGTTTACAGTTTTCTGATATACTACTGATGTTCTAATGATACAAAGCTGGTTGAAAATGGGCGGAGTGTTCCTTTAAGTAGAAGTACAGTTACTTGTCTAAATAAAGACACTGGTAAAAGTAGAAGTACTGATTCAACCTGTTTATAAGTCAAAGTAAAAAATTACAGGCTCTGAAATGTAATCAAGTATAAAAGTAAGAAGTATTTCTCCCGGCTGTTTCTGTGGAAAGCTAACTGAACCTCACGTCATATTTCTGGGGTGAGACAATGAACCGAGCACACACAGACACACTCCAATTAACGCTCTCCAAGTAGGCTAGTTAGGATTGGCTACAGGTGGTGTATGCTGCTGATGGTATATAATCTCTGGTCCTGGATTTGTTTGAAACAGTCACTGAAGAGCTAAATCTAGGAAATGAAAATAAATAAACTGACTCCCTTCAACTAAGCTTCAAGTCAGTTTTGGTGGAGCACAAAGTCCTTCATCACTTGTGTTAGTGGTAGGGAGTGGACTTGGTTCAGGCGATGTGTGCCCAGCACTTGGCGGATACGGATCCGACACACGTGGGCCAGACTGCGAGGACATCTCTTGGCCTCCAGAAAGACCCTGAGAGCTTCAGGATCAGCCCATTTCTCCAGGTGTGCCTGCCCTGTGTTCACCAGGGCCGGGTCAGCGCCGTGGTCCAGCAGCAGCTGGACGAAGGCCATGTTCCACCTGCTACACAGCACCTTCTTCAGCAGGCGAGAAGCCACGTCACGGGTCAGAACGCCAGCGGCCTGGAGCAGCAGGTGGAAGCAGTCCAGGTTGTTGTGTAGAGCACTGATGTAGAGAGGAGACCTGTGGGTGTCTATGTCAACAGGAACAGCAGCACGGTACCCGATGAGTTCCTGCAGTATCTCCAGACTTCCAGCCCGGGCAGCCAAGTAGAGAGGGGTTTCTTGTAAGAAGCTCTGTCCGCTTCTGTTCGGGTCTGCCCCGGCTTCCAGGAGGATCCGGACACAGTCCAGGTGACCGCCGAACACAGCATAGTCTAGAGGTGCCGAGTTATGCTTATCAGCTAGGTCTACCTGTGCTCCCTGTGTGATCAGGTAGTCCACACAGGCAGCATGACCCAGCCAGGCTGCGAGCCCCAGAGGGGTACACCACCCATCAAGACCAACCCGCCTATTGATCAGCCTTCTGAAGTGGTCTTCCTGCAGCAGCCTCCTCAGTGTGTCCAGGTTTCCTGCACTGACGGCATCATAGAGCAGCTGCCTGTCACCATGTCCTGCTTGAACAGCCATTCCTTCAGATGTGTCACTGTACCACACTGACTTGTATGCTGTGTCTCGAACAGAAGGTATTATCAGTGTTGCCAGGTGGGAAATGTTGAATTATCGTACCTGAGGGTCAAAATGATAGTTTTTGGAGGCAAATGATCATACGCGAGCAGTGGCTTCTTCTTCTTATGGCTTTCCTTGCATCTTCCACCTTATCCTCAGCCAGGTACGATTTATGACACTGATGACATCACAATCTTGAGTGACATCACTGATGACATCACAATTGTTCGAGTGGCATCACTGATGACATCACAATCCCTGATTTATGATGATGTCACAGTCAGCCCGCAAAATCGTGACTAACCAACACCAGCTACCCACACCCAACGCGCTTTCTTCAGTTAGAATGCTATGGAAATCCTGTTGAGAGCGCTTCCATTGTGCACAAAACACAGCGCACGGAGCATTTTTTTTTTGCGCTTCGTTTTGTTTTTCCCTCCAGTCGCGTGCAGTACAGTTTGACCAGATACATTGGCATGTAATCATGAACTGGCTATACGCTACCGGTACTCGGACACCAGCTGGGGCTAGAGGCACGCTGATAGGCTTAGCTTGTAAACACTATGGTGGCTCACAGTAGACAAACCATGGGCAGTTAGCCAGCCGTTTCTTTTCACCTGACTGGGGAAGCTTCACTGGTAGGACATAGCACGTGGGAGGATCACGCTATTCCAACGAGTTCCCCTCCCTCCGAACAGGCGCCCCTAACGACCAGAGGAGGCACCACTTCAGCGACCAGGATATTGCATGTTTTGGTGAGGGGTTTCTATATGAAGGAAACCCCCAGGGGGCACGGGGAGAACATGCAAACTCCACACAGAAAGGCCCTTTTGACGACCCCACCCGGGCAGTGGGCACTCGAGGACATGCGGACGGGCACGCACTCCTTCAGCGCTCACAGCGTCCCAGGTGGGAATCGAACCCAGGACCTTCTAGCTGTGAGGCGACACTGTGCCCCCTTAGTCAGATTATTCTGACATAAATATAATAATGGATATTTCTTTGTGGGGGGTTCATCAAAGCATCCTATCATGCTTTGTTTCATGATAGTTTTATCAGAACCTAAGGAGAGAGTTTGCTGCAGCAACAGCAGTGCCTGAATATAGAATGGTCTTTGTTTAAGCCAGGGAATTGCTATCTAAAGACCCTGTTTGTGAACAGGTGGGCTTGGTTAGTTCCAACTGACCTAAGTCTTTTCGCTGTCTCCAAAACCAGCTGCTAACAAAGCATCCTTAAATGACAAATCCACCCTCGGATTCTGTTACACTATTATTACCAATTTGTGACGTTCAATGCCAGGAATTGTGTGTGCGTGCGTGCGTGCGTGCGCGCGTGTGTTGCTTCATCTACCGTACTTCTTCTACCACAGTTAGTGATTTCCTACATTTCCCACAATGCCTTTCAACAGTGCCCAGAGAATGGGCCTGAACCATAGACTGTAACAAAGAAAAAGAAAAAAGAAAGATGTTGATGTAGATGTAGTTAGTGTGACGTCACTAGGTTTCCGCAAGGCAGATCTCGCGCGCGCTCCGCACTGGGGCCGAGGCTTTCATAGTCAGAGCAGCAGCCAAGTGATCATCATGTTTGTTTGTTTTTTAACCTTTATTTATACAGGGGGAGTCTCACTGAGAGCAATGCTCTCTTTTTCAGGAGTGCCCTGTTCACATTCACACACACATTCATACCTGGAAGCTGACCAGTACAACCACAGTCTGATCTGCTGGCCACTGATCAGCTCCACTGGAGCGGTTGGGGTTAAGGGCCTTGCTCAAGGGCACCTCAGTGGTGGTAATGAGGGAGGGGCAAGCGCTGCCTTTTCACTTTCCCCACCCAGATTTATCCTGCCGGTCCCAGGGATTGAACCGACGACCTTCCGGTCACAAGCTTGCTTCTCTAACCATTGGGCCACCACTGCCCCAATGTTACATTGTACAGTGATAATAGTGAGAACAGCCCACGATGAAATGCCATTATGTGCAGTACTGAGTGTGGTTTCACTCTCAAACGACTGTATATCAGCACATGAATAGAATAGAATCGACTTGTTTTTACTGAATAGGCATTTCAGTTCTCAGCCCTGATAGCAACACATACTTGTTGAAATGACTCAAAACGAACAGTTACAAATCAAAGTTTTACCACATGGATACCCCATCCTGGGGGTCATCATAGACAAGCTTTTAAATTTCAAGAGCCACATACTGTAGATGCTTTATGTAAAAAAACTGAGCAAATACGTTGGTCTATTCTTTAAATTACGACATTTTCTTCCCCTTTCTGCCCTTCTGACTTTATATAAAACACTCTTTGAGCCTCACTTGAATTATTGCAATGTCGTATGGTGCAACACTTAGCCCACACATTTGAAACAGCTTCAGACACTTCAGATCGTATGGTGCAACACTTAGCCCACACATTTGAAACAGCTTCAGACACTTCAGATCGTATGGTGCAACACTTAGCCCACACATTTGAAACAGCTTCAGACACTTCAGATCGTATGGTGCAACACTTAGCCCACACATTTGAAACAGCTACAGACACTTCAGATCGTATGGTGCAACACTTAGCCCACACATTGGAAACAGCTACAGACACTTCAGATCGTATGGTGCAACACTTAGCCCACACATTTGAAACAGCTACAGACACTTCAGATCGTATGGTGCAACACTTAGCCCACACATTTGAAACAGCTTCAGACACTTCAAATCGTATGGTGCAACACTTAGCCCACACATTTGAAACAGCTTCAGACACTTCAGATCGTATGGTGCAACACTTAGCCCACACATTTGAAACAGCTACAGACACTTCAGATCGTATGGTGCAACACTTAGCCCACACATTTGAAACAGCTACAGACACTTCAGATCGTATGGTGCAACACTTAGCCCACACATTTGAAACAGCTTCAGACACTTCAGATCGTATGGTGCAACACTTAGCCCACACATTTGAAACAGCTTCAGACACTTCAGATCGTATGGTGCAACACTTAGCCCACACATTTGAAACAGCTACAGACACTTCAGATCGTATGGTGCAACACTTAGCCCACACATTTGAAACAGCTACAGACACTTCAGATCGTATGGTGCAACACTTAGCCCACACATTTGAAACAGCTACAGACACTTCAGATCGTATGGTGCAACACTTAGCCCACACATTTGAAACAGCTACAGACACTTCAGATCGTATGGTGCAACACTTAGCCCACACATTTGAAACAGCTACAGACACTTCAGATCGTATGGTGCAACACTTAGCCCACACATTTGAAACAGCTTCAGACACTTCAGAGAAAAATAATCAGAGCATCATGGGCTGATTTCAATTCACCAACTGCTCCTTTATTTTATCATTATAATCTCCTACGCCTTACTGAATACAATTATTTGCAGAACGCTTGTCTGATGTACCAGGTTACATAGACTCTAAACCCCCGCCTACGTGAGCTCGTTCCAATCTGTGTGCCTCTGCACGCACACGACACCAGGAGGAAACATCGTTATCCATGGTAAAACCAGGAAACTGAATTGCACTAATCTTAGTGTTGCGTGTAGGGGCCCGCAGATCTGGAACGAGCTCGACGAAAATACAAAAGGTTCACCCTCCATCTCCTCATTTAAAAAAACACTTAAGAAGCAACTACTAGCCACTTATGTTTAATTCAGTTGATCAGAATCAGAATCAGAATCAGAAAGACTTTAATGATCCCCGGGGGGAAATTGGGACAAGTTACAGTAGCTCGCTCACAGAACACACATAGCATAAAATAAACAGTAGTAAATGCGATATTAAGCAAAATAAGCAGAATAACAACACAACATAGCATAGAATAACAGTAGTAAATGCGATAGAAGCAAAAATAAGTGGAATATGTCTAAGTAAACAAATTACGTAGAGTAAGTATACATTCCGTGCCAATTATCGATTGGGATATTGTCTTGTCTGTTATGTCTCGTCTCGTACCTATCCGCTGTTGGGGGTATTAGGCCAGTCCCCTTTTGTTTGTCTCTGTTTTGTTTGTGTATTTGTCCTGCATCGTTTGTTTGCACAGGATACCTGCACAGGATACCTGCACAGGATACCTGCACAGGATACTTGTACAGGATACTTGCACAGAATACCTGCACAGGATACCTGCACAGGATACTTGCACAGGATACCTGCACAGGATACTTGCACAGGATACCTGCACAGGATACCTGCACAGGATACTTGTACAGGATACTTGCACAGGATACCTGCACAGGATACCTGCACAGGATACCTGCACAGGATACTTGTACAGGATACTTGCACAGAATACCTGCACAGGATACTTGCACAGGATACCTGCACAGGATACCTGCACAGGATACTTGCACAGGATACTTGTACAGGATACCTGCACAGGATACCTGCACAGGATACTTGCAATGTATGTTTCTTGTGGGTCTCCACCAAAAGCTCTGTAAGCTTCCTCGGGGTCCCCATTTTGCACACTTTATTTGTCTACACTTATGATGTGCTGTCTCACCCTGTCAAATGTGTCAAATAAAATAATCTGAAATATGAAATGTGGTCAAAACACGGCTCAGTGTACTTATACTTCTTCATTTAATTTCTCTCCCTGCAAAGCGCAATGCGCCCTGGGAGCTGCGGAGGTTACGCGCTGTTAGAGAAATCTGCAGGTACGCGCTATGTGGTTGCGGAGGGCGCGGCCCAGCACAATGACATCATTTTTGGCGCACGCCCCTCACTGCTCCCCCGCGCCTGGCTCACTGGAGTGACCATAAATAGGCCTTTAATGTTTATATTTACATTTATGTCTGTATATGACAAGGTAAATACAGTTAGTATAAATTATCCGATTAACTCCCATATATTATCGTTAATTCCCATGTAAATTAAAAAAATAATAATATTGGGAACACGCTAAACAAATGTCGAAATTTGCCAAATTCCCAAGCTTAACTTCCTATGCCAGATTTCTGTAAAGTTTCTGGAAGTTTACCGAATTCTTTTTCCCTCCCCTTTGTAACATAATCAGGTCGTGATAATAATTGAATAATAATAATAACTCTTTTTCACAAGAAGACCTTCATGAATATTCGGTGGTGGGAGTTGGGGGCAGGCCAAAGCAGCAAAGCTTTTGAAGTTGTCCATTCCATAACACAGAGAATTCCATAACCTAATCATCTAAGCAGAGGATGGAAGAAAGTCCCTGGGCGAATTGAATGAATATGTCTGTCCTCAGTAATAAAACATCTGGATGTCTGAAGATAGGATTTCAGCTAAGGACAAACTTGCTGACTGTAACAAATGTGTTTGTTTCTATGCCTGCCATTCTAAAGAAGAAGACCACATGATAGGGTTACTCCTTTAACATCTGACGAGTAACCAACTTTGTCAGTCAGCTCTGAGGTAAACTGACTATAATGATTTATGTTCAGCTCTGTTCTGTTTATAGCCCCTTATCACACAAGCATGTGTCAAAGGGCGTTACATAGCATCATCACAGTATACTACTTCATACACACAATATATCATATACACATTGTGATATAGTACACAAACACAGCGCATAATCTTTAGACTGTGGGAGGAAACCGGAGCACTGTCCTGGAGGAAACCAGCGCAAACACGGGGCGAACATGCAACCTCCACACAGAAAGGACCAGGGTGGAGATTCAAACCCACGACAGCTCCTGACTGTTTGTTAAATGAATAAATATGTCTTGTTTCTTCCTTGTTACTGATAGACTTCAAATCATCCAATCCACCAAACAAGAGTCAATGGCAACAGCAGAATAAGCTGTTTGGCATTGGCAGAGAAGATTTGGCAAATTTTTCATGAGCGCAACCCACACACTCAGCTCTGCTGCTCATTCTGCAAATGCATGTTCCTTACAAATGGGGCACCATTTAAAAGGGAAATAAACAGGCTTTCCAACGGTATAAAATGTATTGCCAAGAAGCATTGTTACAACAGAGAAATAATCTACCAAACACAAATTTCCTGAACTTTTTGTTGGATGTTTAGTAGTTACTGTAAATTTCTGCTAATGTCTAAATGTACCATTTTTACCATGTCTGTTTTTTGTCTTGTGCATACCTTTCTTTCTTTTTTCTCTGTATGTGTGTACCATGAGAGCAGAGCAAACCGGAGCCCAATTCTTTGTTTGTGTAAATACAGTACTTGGCCAATAAAGATTATTCTGAGCTCACTGGAGACACTTGTAATGAAAGGCTTGCAGCATGTTTATCACAAGTCTATCACAAGTCTGAACTAGATGAATAGTTTGACAGTTATTGAGAGTTGATTTGAGTTAATGAGTTATTAATTTGAGTTAGTGTGGACCAGTGATGTCACTGGTCCACACTTTAACACTCAATAACTGTCAAATTAAATGACAGACTTCAAAACCGTTTACAGTTTTCTGATATACTACTGATGTACTACTGACAGTTACTTGTCTAAATAAAGACACTGGTAAAAGTAGAAGTACTGATTCAACCTGTTTATAAGTAAAAGTAAAAAATGACAGGTTCTGAAATGTAATCAAGTATAAAAGTAAAAAGTATTTCTCCCAGCTGTTTCTGTGCAAAGCTAACACGATTTCAGACGGACAAGCCCGTCTTTATTGTCACACGGTTACACATCAACACATGCATGGAGGGCCACAAACACACACATGCTGACGGTGGCCGGTGAAATTTGTCCTCTGCATTTAACCCATCCTGGCTTTGTCCTTTCCTCCGGGGGGCAGGCCAGGAGCAGTGGTCGCTTTCTCGTACAGCGTCCAGGGACCGACTTCGGATGTTGTCGTCACTGGTCGGATGACGATGACGATCTGATCTTCTGCATGTTTTTAATGGGGGGGGGGGGGGGGGTTATATACGGAGGAACCCCCCTGGGGGAGCACGGGGAGAACATGCAAACTCCACACAGACAGAAAGGCCCTTACGACGAGATACCCCACCTAGGCAGTAGGCACTGAAGATATGGGGGGAACACAACCACAGCGCCCGCAGTGTCCCAGGCGAGAATCGAACTCAGGACCTTCTGACTGCGAGGCGACAGCTCTACCACTGAGCCACCGTGCCCCCCCGTAACTGAACCTCACGTCATATTTCTGGGGTGAGACAATGAACCGAGCACACACAGACACACTCCAATTAACGCTCTCCAAGTAGGCTAGTTAGGATTGGCTACAGGTGGTGTATGCTGCTGATGGTATATAATCTCTGGTCCTGGATTTGTTTGAAACAGTCACTGAAGAACTAAATCTAGGAAATGAAAATAAATAAACTGACTCCGTTCAACTAAGCTTCAAGTCAGTTTTGGTGGAGCACAAAGTCCTTCATCACTTGTGTTAGTGGTAGGGAGTGGACTTGGTTCAGGCGATGTGTGCCCAGCACTTGGCGGATAGGGATCCGACACACGTGGGCCAGACTGCGAGGACATCTCTTGGCCTCCAGAAAGACCCTGAGAGCCTCAGGATCAGCCCATTTCTCCAGGTGTGCCTGCTCTGTGGTCACCAGGGCCGGGTCAGCGCCGTGGTCCAGCAGCAGCTGGACGAAGGCCGTGTTGCACCTGTTACACAGCACCTCCTTCAGCAGGCGAGAAGCCACGTCACGGGTCAGAACGCCAGCAGCCTGGAGCAGCAGGCGGAAGCCGTCCAGGCAGTTGCGTACAGCACTGATGTAGAGAGACCTCTCGAGGGTGTCTATGTCAACAGGAACAGCAGCACGGTACCTGATGAGTTCCTGCAGTATCTCCAGCCTTCCATCCTGGGCAGCCCAGTAGACCGGGGTGTATGAGCCGTATATTCTGTTAGGGTCGGCCCCGGCTTCCAGGAGGATCCGGACACAGTCCAGGTGACCCAGGATCACGGCAAAGTTGAGAGGCGTCGAGTTATTCACACTAGCTAGGTCTACCTGTGCTCCCTGTGTGATCAGGTAGTCCACACAGGCAGCATGACCCCGCCAGGCTGCGTGCTGAAGAGGGGTCCACCTCAACCCCCTCTCATCAAGACACTTCTCATTGATCTGCCTTCTGAAGCGCTCTTCCTGCAGCAGCCTCCTCAGTGTGTCCAGGTCTCCTTCCATGACGGCATTACGGAGCAGCTGCCAGTCTCCATGTCCTGCTTGAACAGCCATTCCTTCAGATGTGTCACTGTACCACACTGACTTGTATGCTGTGTCTCGAACAGAAGGTATTATCAGTGTTGCCAGGTGGGAAATGTTGAATTATCGTACCTGAGGGTCAAAATGATTGTTTTTGGAGGCAAATTATCATACGCAAGCAGCGGCTTCTTCTTGTGGCTTTCCTTGCATCTTCCACCTTATCCTCCACATCAGCCAGGTACGATTTATGACATTTATCACAATTGCTCAAGTGACATCACTGATGACATCACAACCCCTTGATTCATGACATCACTGATGATGTCACAGTCAGCCCGCAAAATCGTCACTAACCACCACCCACCCACACCCAACGCGCTTTCTTCAGTTAGAACGCTATGGAAATCCTGTTGAGAGCGCTTCCATTGTGCACAAAACACAGCGAACAGAGCGTTTTTCTTTGCGCTTCGTTTTGTTTTTCCCTGCAGTCGCGTGCAGTACAGTTTGGGGGCCGGTTGCACCAACTGGTCTTAACTATGCCTGGTCGTAACTCCTCCTACGTCGGTCTTAGTTAAGACCAGTCTTTAGAGTGGATTTACGCCTGTTGCACCGACAGGGACTACGCCGGTCGTAGCGATGCACGTCCATGTGAAAGCCACATTTCACGATGTATGTCTGACTGGGCGGGTGCTTAAATGACACTTTACAAACCATTAATGTCGTGCTATTTAATCATTTTATGAATGAACGTAGTTACGTGGCTGTATTATTTGAAAGAGCCAAATATAGGTGAGTAAACAGGTAAAAGTTGAATCGTTTCTCTCTCCCCCCTCCCCTCCCCATCTGTCAGTTTGAAACCTCTAGTCAGCTCCTCGTCATTATACATGTCCAATGGATTGCTTTTGTCCCTAATTACTCTCTCCCAACTAAATGCTCGCTCATTGTAGAGACGATACACAAGACGACGTGCCATTTTCAAGCCGTGCCGTCACTATACTGCACCACGTCTCCCACCCCTCCCACCCATGGATGTATTAAGAAGAATATACCCCCATATACGGCTCTCAGTGGCTTCTGAAGAAAAAATGCCCCATAAAAAAATATTTGATAATTAAAAGAGTCGTTTTATACTTTGAGTGACACCCGGAAAAAATTCCCCTGGGTTTAACAGCTGCCAGGGTCCCCATGCAAGTGGATGGGAATTTTCCTTTCTGGGCTGCATGGCGTCATGTGACTTGCAATACAGAGCTTCGCCACCATGTTCAAATGGCTACACAGCCCAGTGCTATTCCTGGGGACTTGGCCTCACTGTGTGTGGCAAGCGCTGTGATCATCAGACCTGTCTGGGAGTACCAAATGCAACACTTCACCAGAAGTTGAATAACAAATGAGAAAGAGAATACATTCATCACAAATAAGATGGAAATGGATGAGTTCATTAGAAAACACCTCTGCAGACATAAATCCAACTGAAACCCCATCAGATTTGATTGAAGTCGAGGATGAACTTGAAGAAAATGAGAAAAATAACCTATAGTTTGAGCTTTATACTGTATACAGTATACTTTTGTACTTTTTATTGCATATGAGAGGTCATATATTTATTTATTTATTTAAGATTTATTTGACAGGGACAATACACATCAATCCACACTTTAGTTCACACTACAGTGTAAATGTGTCAGATTTAGCCAAGAGGCTAATTTGCATCTGTAGTCCCTGGACAAGTTAACAATATGGTCAAAAAACAAAGCAAAAAACAAAACAAAACAATATCAAGTCAACAATATAGCAATTATGATTAAAAACAAAGCAATGGGTTAGAAACAATGTAGGATTAAAAATACAGAGTGAGAGCAATGTCCACACATACAGTAGATAGATGACAGTGGTGCACAGGGGATTTAGAAATGAGTACAACTCTGGTGTTCTTTAAGCCAATTTTTTTAAGTATTTTTAAATAGTCCAAATGTTGGGCAGCTCCTTAAATTGAGAGGCAGACTGTTCCAGTACTGTGTGGCTCGGACAGAGAAAGCTGAACGACTAAAAGTGCTCCCTCTAAATGGAACCACACATTCCCCTCTTGAGACTGACCTCGTGAGTCTGGTGTTATTTTTTATTACTACAAACTGATTCATATATATATTAAATATATATATTAAAGATATTAAAGATCATATATTTATTTGAATGGCTTTACAGGACTTGTGCATGTCTGTGGGTTATATAGGCAGAGGCGATTTGTGCTGCGTGAATGTTGCAAATATTGATCTCTCTCTCTCTCTCTCTGAAAAATGTAATATTATGGATAGCATGTTGCTGCTCCTGCTGCTGAATGTGTGCATATATCTGAGCCTATAGACTCGAGCTTTCCCTCATGCAGTCTGTCAATAAAGTCTCACAACCTCGAGATATTGTGGTTTGCACTCGCCGACTTTACGCATACGAGCGGGGAACATAGGACCCGGGGAACATAGGACCCTTTTTCGGGAGCGGGGAACATAGGACCCGGGGAACATAGAACCCTTTTTAGCAGGAGCGGGGAACATAGAACCCGGGGAACATAGGCATGACCCCGAAAAAAGTAACAAAGTAACTTTTACCCCTGAGTACATTTTAAATGAGCTACTTTTTACTTTTACTCAAGTCGATTTTTTTTACACCAATGTCATCAAAGTAACAGTAATTCTACTTCTACTACTTTTTTGTCGGTACTCTTTCCACCACTGGTAGTGGTTCTGGGACATCTCCTGCTTTTCTGGGAGTTTTATGGGTTTGCCAGCTTTGTCCAGAAGTCCAGTCCAGCGAGTGGTTTTCATCTATGGAGCCAGGTTTTGCTTGATGACACCACTGGGTGAGGTTGAGGTCTCATAAAAAAAAGGTCATAAAAGGACTGAAATGACTGATGGGTGATGCAGCCAACAGTATGCATCATAAAATATGTAGACACAATGCTGAACTTAGGAACAATGATGGAAATGAACTCCAGAATGAAAGGCATGGTTGGAAATAATGATAATGTCCTTAGCGTTTATTGAGCCATGAAGAATCCCTGAGCAAGGAGAAACATAGGGGGCTGCTGTACCCTTGATACATTTTTAATGAGCCAGTCTTTGTTCTGCTCCCTGCTATTTCAGGAGGATTTCCACACTCAAACACACATTGAATCATGTATAGACGAGTCAGTTTTGATGGTTTTGATGTGGGGCGGCTGTGGCTCAGGAGCTAGAGCAGGTCGTCCACTAATCAGAAGGTTGCTGGTTCGATCCCCGGCTAAAGCACATACAGCACCATGTAGATTACAGTAAGTTGGGGGCAGAGTGGAATATAGTACCGGTACCAATAGTACCAACTAGGGATGTTCATCAATTATCGAAAATCGATAATTGATCGTTAAGGATTGGAATCGATCCTGTGGCATTTGGATCGATTTTTTAATTATAAAAAAAAAAAAAAAAAAAAAAAAAAAAAAATTGGACTAGGTTTGGGTGGAATTCGTTCCTCCTCGCCCCACTCCATTGCACAGCCGACTAACGTGAGGTGGAGCTTCATATAGTCTCTAGTTTTCTGGCTGGGCACGGGCCTTTGTGCCAACAAAACTGTTTTAAACATGGGAAATTCACACCGGCATGCGCCGGGGACAGCAGTGTTGGAGAGGAGAGACATTGAAATAAAGAGTTAATTGAGGAGAACACGTTTTCTTTCGTATTTTCTGCCATAGGCATTCATTTTGTAAAAAAAAAAAAAAAAAAATGAAAATTGAAAATTGAAAATTTTCTAAGTATTAATATGATCGATAATGGATAATTGATCGTTAATTTTCACCGATTATCGATTTTGGAAAATGTTCAAAATGAACATCCCTAGTACCAACCCATGTGGGAGTAGAGGATAACACAGCAGACAAAGGAGAAAAGGCAGATCATCTCCAGTAGAGGAAAAAGTGAAGCAAGATTACTGTAGGATATCACAGGTTTATCAAAGAAGGGCTGATGTATCAGTCGTGAGAGGATGAGGGACAGCCGTCTGTGATCGGGAAAGAATACATTTAGTCAGATAGGGGGAGATTTGAGGGGAAAAATGACAAGGTATGAAATTACTTTGGTTGTGAAATATCCAGATGGGAAATATGAGTGTGGGAGTTGTGCAATATGTATTGTTTCAGTGGAGGAGACTGTCTGCAGACTTTTTAAGACAGTTTTTTTTATTGTCAGTTAGGATGAAATAGAAGACCAATTTTGTAAGTGAAATAAATGAAAACAACAGCCGTCCTGTGTGAGTAAAACTCTGCATGAATGGGCATATTTCTCACCGCAAACTTTTTTAAACATGTTACTGTGTCAGCAAATGTGCCTTGAGACTAGGAACAAACAAATTATGAACAAATTATGATTTTCCAAAAGAAACACATTGAGGGACATGATGGGTGTACGCAATGAGGGCAGACTGTTGCTATGAAACAAAAAGATTTGTACCTATCACTTCATAATGCTACCAAATGGAATAATTGTCATTGACTCTGTGTAGCAGTGCACCCACATAACCATCTACATGATCTCAAAAAACTAACTGGTAACAGAACGGACCCATTTTCACAGAGACCATGTCAACTCAATAGCCTGAGACCTGACACCCATTTAACCACACCTACAGTTTGCTTGATTTGGTTCAAACTCAAGTTGAAAAGTTAAAGGTCCCATTCCGTGCAAAAGCTGTTTTTACTTCTAAATGCATATATGCTGTTGTCATCCCTCCCTGTACAGAGTGCTCAGAACCTCAGAACTGTCAGAGTTGGATTTGTCCCTATCCAGCTCTCTGCTGCTGTCTCCTTCAAGCCACGCCCCCTTACACTCTGTTCTCCCAGAGGGGTAGGTGTTAGGTCACAACGCGACTTTAGCATACTGCGCGCGATCTCTCTCACACAAACTATCTGCGCCATTTTGTCTATTGTTTGCCATAGCAAACCTATGCCTTTGGGGACAGAGCCTTCAGCGTGGCTGCCCCCCATCCTCTGGAACGCTCTCCCTGCCGAAATCCGTAATGCCCCGACCCTGAACAGTTTCAAAACACACCTCAAAACACACCTCTTTTCCATGGCCTTTCCACATGAGTTAGTTCAGTTTAGTTCAACCATCCCTGTTGTTTGTTTTGTTTTTCCTCCCCCTCTCTCCTCTATCTGTATCCCACTCGACCTCTGGTTTTATGAAAGGCGCTATATAAATTAAAGTTATTATTATTATTATTATTATAGCAAGCTGTTTCAGCGCGAGATTCATCATGACCTGTTGGTCTGTGCTAACCATTTCAGCCCAGAATGTTTCAACAATCTGGGGCAGTACAATCAAGGTTTAGCCACAAAATTAACACTTCTAGCTGGAGCGACGCCAACTGTACGCGATCCAGCAACTGCGGAGGTGCATTCGGTAAGTCTAGGCATTTTGAGATGTCCTGTTTAGCGTAGCAACCGTTAAGTTAGCGATAGCTCGTTGCTAACGTTAGTTGTGGACACAACCTAGCGTGCTGGTCCACGGACGCTAATCTGATTGGCTGCTGGGAGCCTGGGGCGGGCATTCCCCCAGCGGCCAATGGGAACTGTTAGTTCTGAATATATTATAGAAACAGACCATTCCTGGGAAGCGACGAGCTGAGGAAGTGAGAACAGCGTCAGAACGAACGGGTTTGCTATATTTTCGACAAATTACTCCAGAATCATGTTTTATGGACCAGAGACACACGTTTTTAAGAGGTTACAGCTGCATGAATTGGAACCTTAACCTTTGTTGCATTTTTGCATTTGGTTCATTTCGATTTACACTCTCAGTTTCCATTAAACCAGGACTTGGGAACAAAAAGAAACATGGGCTGGAGTAGCTTTATTTTACAATCTTTCACTGCCACAATGTCTGCATAACCCTGCACTTCAGACCTTGAACAGTAACAATTTTCATCCACAGGATTGCAGGTTCTCCAATGCTTCATTTCTTTGTGCATCTCATAATATGCACGAAAACTGTTTTTGTTGACAGCTCAGGAAACTCGATCATTGGACCTGCACTTCCACTCCAGGATCCCAGTTTAGGAGCATCTCCTGACCTAGCCCCTTCCCAAATCAGGGTCCTAGAAGAAAGACAAAGAAGGGATCTAGGGCGAGCTACCAACAGAAGTGGGTGTGCTTCTCAGTCACACCCACTGTGTGTGTGACTGAGAGGCAGACCTAGAAACGCCAGGTTTTGAAGAGAGAGGGACATCCCATGCCATGCGTAATGTATCCAAGCGAGGATTTCCTGCGCTGCACGGAGAATACTGCGTGCGCTCAAGCGCAGTGGGTTTTTTAGCGCTAAGACCTGCTATTAGGTGGCGTTAAAATTGAGAGCACCCAAGGAAGTTTTTTCAAACACATTGCGCTGTAACGCCTATTTTGGCACGGGCAACACCCAAACCTGTGTTTACGCTCAGAACATGGCGATGGTATCTTCACCAGAGTGCAAAATGGCACTTGCTGGAGGCAGATGATTGGCTAAGAGGCGTGCAAAGGCTAGTGGACACACCTGTTTGTTTACCTCTTGGCACTGGCTATTTCAGCCAAAAAGCCAAAAAGTGTCCTTTTTGCACTTCCAGGGATTTTTGCAGAAAATCAGTATACCTGATGTTATGAATGAATGAATGAATGATTTTATTCTGGATAATGCATGACAAACATCCAAAGAATGACATGAAAAGTGCAAACACTGTTTCCATCATGGTCCCTGGTATTATAAAAACATGACACATAATAACATAGTAACATCAGGTAAACAATACAGAACAATCAAAGGATAAGAGGAACAGGAGATAAAAACGAACGGGGGTCCACCGCTATGCCGACAGCCCGCAATGCCCACGTTAGGTTTAGGCGTGGGGGGTGGGAGAGGTTAGGTTTAGGCGTGGGGGGTGGGAGAGGTTAGGTTTAGGGTCTGGGGGAGGTTAGGTTTAGGCGTGGGGGGTGGGAGAGGTTAGGTTTAGGGTCTGGGGGAGGTTAGGTTTAGGCGTGGGGGGTGGGAGAGGTTAGGTTTAGGCATGAGAGGTTAGGTTTAGGGTTAGGGTTAGGGTAGGGTTAGTATATATATATAGGGTTAGTATATATATATATACATATATATACATATATACATATATATATATATATACAATATATATATATATATATATATATATATATATATACCACGCTGTCTCTACAAGGGGACAGCGCCTGATTCCAGCATTCAAATTCATTAGTACTTCGCCCACACACACGCACGCACGCGCGCGCGCGCGCACACGCACGCACGCACGCACGCACGCACGCACACACACACACACACACACACACACACACACACACACACACACACACACACACACACACACACACACACACACACACACACACCTTGCTTGCACCTCCTCTCACTGGACCACAGGGCAGGACAGAGAGAGAGAGAGAGAGGGGGACAGAGAGGGAGGGAGAGGAGAAACGCGCTGCCTGCGTATGGATTGAGAGAGAGAGAGAGAGAGAGAGAGGGAGGGACACCCACACACACACGAGTCGACACGCGCTGAGGCTGAGGTGATCTGAAGGAGATAGACGCTTTGCTGCCGGTGACTATTGTGCGTAACGCAGAAAGATGCTGCGCTGAGGAGGAGTATAGAAGATGTCGGTGCTGTAGGCTACACGGCGGGGCTGGAGACATGCGGTACTCCTCACTAGCTGTGTAGGTCATACTGATACTGTAGGGCTAGTTAGTGTGAAGTCACTCACAACAGACACGTTTCCCCTTCTTCTTCATCTTCTTCTTTCGCTGGGATCGTTTTCCTCGCTGGATGCTGAGCGGGATGCCTGCTGGACCTCCTCTGATGATTCTGCTCTTGGGTAAGTTCGATGCACCAGTTTTATGATCAATTGTGCTGAAGTAGACTGTTCTGATACGTCACGCCGAGTTTTGCACCCCTGCCGAGAATTGCACCCCACCATATGTTGGGGCTGTTTTAACTTAAAAAACAGGGATGCACAAATCTCGGCAGGTACAAACCGAGGTCATCTGTACCCGGATTTTAAGCACCAAAGTCGGCTTCCATGAGGCAGAAGAGAGCCCCCCAAGCATGGAAGTCACCTCCACGCGGATCTAATGCATCAAAGTCGGTCTCCATGAGCCAGGACAGACCCCCCTGGCTTGGAGATCACGTCTACCCAGGCAGCAATTATACTGTATCATTTTTAAACAGTTAAGTTTCCGTATAAATCATTACAATATGCTCCCGGAAGGTGGGGATGCAATTCTCGGCGGGGGTGCAAAACTCGGCATGACACCGGGATGCCTGGCTCTGTCTCTCCTCTCACGATTCTGCTCTTGGGTAAGTTCGATGCAGCAGTTATGATTAAATTGTGCTGAAGTAGACGGTTCTGATACTGTATGGCAGGCAGCAAAGGACGGGCTCAGCTGGCTTCACGATTTTTATTGTGATGATTATTCCGGGACAACTTTTGAATGAATTGAAAACTTGTATTCATTAATTTGCTTTATTGTATCCATGTTGCAAACTACACCATTACAAACACTACAGTATCTTTAGTAGCCTATTAATTAATTAATGATTAATTTTAGAATGATATTCAAATACCTTATAAAAAAACAGTATAATATAGGAATATTGCAGGAATATTTATGATTATACCAAATAAAAAATACCATAAAGTACAAGGTCATTAAACCCATAGACACAGGAGGCTATAAGTCCTTATAGGAACGTGATACAAATTATGGCACATTATTAAAATAAATAAATAAAGGCCACTATGAACTCACTATTGAGGACCACAGGGACAATAGATCCCAACAGGAATATTGTAGAAATATTATAGTGATACCATAAAAAGGTCACTATGTATAAACTCACTATTGAGACCAGGCACAAGCCACACTGCATGTCCCAAAGCAGAAATATAGCCTATAGTTCATCATGCTATAAGATACATTCCTGACAAGTTACATCAAGCAGTGTGTGTGTAGCATAATGATTTTCTTACATGTATTTGCACTTTAATGGTGATACATTCTTTCTTGAAATAGCCATGTGTGTGTTGAGCATACGAGTGATCAGAATGTTGCAGTCTATGTTGTTGCCACTAGGTTCAGGCTCTATATTAGCCTTTTTCACTTCCCACCCAAGTCACCAATTTTGTGTCTAAAAGGCAGGAAGTAACACAGGTACAAGCAAAACATTAATGAGGGCTCCGGCACTGGAACACCGGATTGGAAGTTGGAAACCCCTCATTAATGTTTTGCTTGCACCTGTGTTACTTTCTGCCTTTTCAACACAAAATGGGTGAATTGGGTGGGAAGTGAAAAAGGTGAATTGGCTGAGCTATGAGCAAGGGCCATCCAATTTATAACCTCAGCAGGGAACTAGGGCAAATCACTGATGATGTCACAATGTCAATTGGGCACGTGATCATGTGGCTTCTGTGTTCATCAGTGACATCGTCAGTGATGTCATAAAATCATTAGTGAGTATGTCATCAGTATGAACAATTGTGATTTCATCGGCGACGTCATCAGTGCGACATCATCTGCGACCTTGTGATGTCATCGGTGATGTCATAGATGACAGTGATGTCATTGGTGTGACATCTTCGGCCCCTAGTGGCCACGTATGATGTCATTGGCAACCTGGCCACTTTCTTTCGGCAACCTTCTTTCTTTCTTTCTTTCTTTCTTTTTTTTTTCTTTCTTTCTTTCTTTCTTTCTTTCTTTCTTTCTTTCTTTCTTTCTTTCTTTCTTTCTTTCTTTCTTTCTTTCTTTCTTTCTTTCTTTCTGGTGGACATCCAGACAGATTCTAGAAGTATCGGCCCCCCTAGTGGTAAAGACATAAATCCTAATACCTATACCTGACCCCCGGATATGATTTTGTTTCAAGGAACCCCATCTAAGAACATTTTTGTACTTATGATTTGGAATGACATACTTTACATCAATTGTGTAAATTAGGTGATAACAGTGAGGGGAGATGGAAGCATATGATTAAAACAGTCATCCTTATATATTCTCTCATGAGACTCCTCAAGGACTACCGATGTTCTCCACACACCTCTTTGGGAACCAAAGTCCAGTCACTGAACATGGATAGCTGTCCCAGCTGGAAGCCACACATAGAGACTCTGCTCTGTGATGTTCTACTGATGCACAGCCTAGAGCTGCACCACTGACACTGCAGACTGAGCATCCTGTGTGAACTTTTACAACCCAATGAGCCATATGTTAGCTATCACCTCCACACCAAGAAATGGACTTTTATTCCCAGTAAACCATCCTGGGCGCTGTGTCAAAGGCACCTTTTCTATATTCTACAATCCATTCTCTGAGGACCTTTCCATGTGATAGCCTAGCAGAGTGTTCTCTCTCTCTTCCTCCTTGTTCTTTTGTCTTAGCCTTCTCGTCTCAGCCAAACAGTTCTAGGGCGAAGTACTAATGAATCTGAATGCTGGAATCAGGCGCTGTCCCCTTGAAGAGACGGCACTGTGTGTCTATATATATATATATATATATACGGTATATATATATATATATATATATATATATATATATATAAATATATGTGTGTGTGTGTGTGTGTGTGTGTGTGTGTGTGTGTGTGTGTGTGTGTGTGTGTGTGTGTATATACTGTATATATGTACACACACACACAAGTCACTTGGTTCTGGTTGGTTGGTTGGTTAGTCCACAAAAATGGTTGGTTGGTCCACAAAGATTTCACAATGGAGTGGATGTCCTCACTCTCTGACTGACATCATATCTAGTCGTAGCTATTGTGAATTCGCACTTGTTCCCTTACAAGTGGAGTCAAAGCAGACGTGAATTACAGCAGACACTGTGTCGCCTGCACACTTTTTTTGATCTACATAAGTTTGATTTTTGTTGGCTTTACGCTCCAAATGGCAACCAACTTAATGGCTTACACTGCTGTGTATCAAGCAGTAGTTAGTTTGGCGCAAAGCTATTGGATATTATGTCCATCACCCTTCTTTAGGGTGATATTTTCAGAGGTGTGAACATTTCTGTCAACACTAATTGACTTTGGTATATCTCAACCTTACTGAGTGTGCAGAGGTTGTTGCCAGAGATCAACAGTAGGACAGATCTACAATGTGTCTACAGAAGATACACAGACTTGTCTCATGCTTCTTCTCATGTGTGTTTTGGCGAGCAAGCCTCGGACACGTGTGGCCGCATCCCAGTCATCTCAATGTGGCGATGGTGGAGGCGGGGCATGCCGTTGCAATTAGTCCAGTTGTCCATGGGGTGATGAGAGCTTTCATTAGTTGCATTACGACAAACGAGTTCGACATGGCGAAAACAGCATGTTCTACCTTGTGGCAGAGATGGGGACTTGGACTTCAGACTTGGACTTGAGTCACACACACAGTGACTTGAGACTTGACTTGAGACTCGTCCTCAAAGACTTGAGACTTGACTTGGACTTGGGGTTTGAGACTTGTGAACAATCTTTATTTTGTATTTATATTTTTTTGGTGCATTAACATTAAGGAAATGTTTACTGATGTCATCTAATCAATTCTGATATTGTATTCTACTAAAGGAGTGAGGATAATACAGTACATGCTTTGAATTCCTTAGTTTTAGCTATGCAGTGTTCTAAGCAGACCAGATTGCATGCAGCAGATGATAGAACGCTCGCTCATCCAGAAGAGACTTGAGACTTGACTTGGACTTGCCCCTCAAAGACTTGAGACTTGACTTGGACTTGCCCCTCAAAGACCTGAGACTTGACTTGGACTTGAGCTCAAAGACTTGAGACTTGACTTGGACTTGCCCCTCAAAGACTTGAGACTTGACTTGGACTTGCCCCTCAAAGACTTGAGACTTGACTTGGACTTGCCCCTCAAAGACTTGAGACTTGACTTGGACTTGCCCCTCAAAGACTTGAGACTTGACTTGGACTTGCCCCTCAAAGACTTGAGACTTGACTTAGACTTGAGCTCAAAGACTTGAGACTTGACTTGGACTTGCAAAAAATGACTTGTGAGCATCTCTGCCTTGTGGTGCTGCCTCCTTCTCTTTGCAAACAAAACTCACCCTGGCTTTTGCCGCAAATTGTTGAATCAATGTGACGTGGTCGTCTGCCATTCCATTTTTTCTGTTTTGTTTCCTGCAAGCAGTTGTTCCATCTCCTCTGCTACAGCACAGCCAAGAAGCAGCTGAAAGAGGGTCATTAGCTAAGAGCATATTTTGGGGGGTGGCAGCACACATTCTGCATAGTGCTGCTGACTTTGTGGTAATTCACCTCCGGATTGAGCCATAGCCTCACACGCCAGGTATGAAGATTTCTGAGGCAAGCTGTGCCGAGAGCTATTATCCAACATCTGCTTACTCTCGTGACCTTGACAACGAAGTGCAGGCCAGCTTCTCGAGCCAGTATCCTACAATTAGACTACTTTTTACGGTAACATTCCCCCCTCCACCCTTCATTTAGAATAGGGATGTCACGATACTAGAATTTCTACTTCGATACCGATACCCAGGAATATATCGATGCACGATACCATTTTCGATACCACGTGATGACGATACATCAAAAATAAAGTTACACAGATGGACGGACAGACGCACGCTGCTCCATCATCTAGGCCGGATAAAACCCATTAAAAACTTTGCACTGACAGCAGATTACCCATCGTCTAGCTTGTTGAGTGATTCTTCAAAAGCACTGCTGTTATCGAAACTGTTGCAAATGAGTATTGTATCCGTTTCGATTTTGTATTATTGATACTTGTCGATACTATCGATACCTATTGCAAATGAGTATTGTATCCGTTTCGATTTTGTATTATTGATACTTGTCGATACTATCGATACCTATTGCAAATGAGTATTGTATCCGTTTCGATTTTGTATTATTGATACTTGTCGATACTATCGATACCTATTGCAAATGAGTATTGTATCCGTTTCGATTTTGTATTATTGATACTTATCGATACTATCGATACCTATTGCAAATGAGTATTGTATCCGTTTCAATTTTGTATTATTGATACTTATCGATACTATCGATACCTATTGCAAATGAGTATTGTATCCGTTTCGATTTTGTATTATTGATACTTGTCGATACTATCAATACCTATTGCAAATGAGTATTGTATCAGTTTCGATTTTGTATTATTGATACTTATCGATACTATCGATACCTATTACAAATGAGTATTGTATCCGTTTCAATTTTGTATTATTGATACTTATCGATACTATCGATACCTATTGCAAATGAGTATTGTATCCGTTTCAAAATTTCAGTATTGATACTTTTCGGTAGTATCGATACTTTTGACAACCCTAATTTAGAAAACAGCAAAATTGCCCCCTGATGAGAATGAGTTGATTTGCTTGTTTGTCAGAGACAACGAGGAACCATCGCAGGAGTCCTGGGGTCAAGAAGGAGGCTCTCGCATCCTTTGGGCTGGATGGAAGCGTATACTCTCCAACTCTCCTCCTTGGATGTATCTCCTTCACTCAGTTGCTCGTGGCCACGCTCTATTTTTAGTAGCTACACTTTGAGTGTGTTTACATGCAGACAATAAACAGTTTATTAGTGGATTTCTGGAGTTACCTGATTATTCAAATGGTCATGTAAACAGCATAAACTGATAAGCTTTATCCGTTTATGGCCGTTATCGGGTTATGAATAAACTGATAAACATACCTAGGTTTTTGGGCCAATAACCTGTCTTTGAGTGCATGTATACAGCGTATCAGGTTTCTTGTGGGTTTATACATCTGCGCATGTACAAGTTGCATGTAAAAAGTTGAATTACCGCCGCCTTCTGGAGAGAAATCCGACTAATTGACTGAATCATGTAAACCCGGGTTTTTCCTATTGTCGGATTATTAAAGTGCATGTAAACGCAGAAATCAGATTATTGCCATAAACTGATTACTCACAGTTATCAGTTTATTGGTGTGCATGTAAACGCACTCATTGTGACCTTCATGATACCCTGGCTCCCCCCCACCCTTCTTTGCACCTCCTGTCCGGCGCCAAACGCAGAGAAATATCACAGGCGTTCTCCAAGACCAACCGACGTCGATTAGGGATGGGCATTTTAAGCCATTTAAATACTCGAGTACTCTCCTTCTATTATGAACGAGTGCTCGAGTACTCGCGCGGGGGGTGCGGGCTGTGTGATTACTATGGTAATGACTGAGCAGGGGTAATCTGCTGTGTATCGGGCTGTTCACACATAACGTTTGCACTTTTGCATGGAAAAAGCGCTACCTGGAGCATTTTTTGTCAGAAGAGGGACTGACTGTGATATTAGGTGACGCTAAGCGAACATCTAAAGCCTACCTTTAGACAGTATCTCCGATGGTTGGATTAGCGCTTTGGAGCAGACAAGTTGTGAAACAAGCGAAGGCATTTCCAATCCAATACATGTCCATTGTTGCTGAATAGTGATCACCATGATGCGATTGTCTCCCAAAAAGCGATTCTTTCTCCACATTTCTTGTGACTAACGTTATGGGAAACGACAGTGTAGTCAGTAAACTAGTGCAACGTTTTGAATGAGTTTTATCGGGCGTGCGCTATGAAGAAGCGTGCTTCTCATTCGGGAGAATATCTCCAGCCACCATTTTCGGGAAGAGCTGGAAAACTTCCGGTTAAAACTTTCAAAATAATGTTACTTAAACAAAAGTAAATACCTTATTGATGCACGTTGGAGGAGAAAAGGTATTTCAACGAAGGAAGCAGCATCCTTGTATCAAAATACTCGTTGTGATGTTATATGGCGTGAAACTGTGGCTGTAACGCATTACTCAAAATAAATAAGGTTACAATAAGCGTTTTATTTTGAAAGCAACAAAGTGGATGACGTACTTGTACATTCTGGCTGACTTGACGCCCGGCCGTGCAGTTTGCTGCTGGTTGCTGCCAGATCCACATGACGATGCGTGCGTAGATCTTCTAGACCATTTTTAAAGGGGTGGGGAGTGGGGCGAGTACCCGAACAGCAGAAACGTTACTCGAGTACTGACGTTATGAACGTCGATACCTATTGCATGACCCTCCCGCATCCCTGATGTGGCGTATCAAGTTGACCACGTAAACAATGAGAGAAGCCATATCTGTCCACCCCTCTGTCTCTATATATAGAGTAGATCACCGGGGGCGGGCCGAAGGATCTGTCAAGTGTGGAGATGACAGAAGTCTCCAGTAGTGCCAGAGGTTAGGATGTGACATGTCGTCGCAGCGCTCTGGCCTTCAATCACTGGCAGCTCATCTCCCTCCTCTCCTCTTCTCCTTCTCTGTCCCTTCACAGCCTGTCTCTCATACACAGTAGGTGACTTTGACAGTCAGCGGCTCAAATAGGTACATAGCTTTAGATTTGTTGTTGATCTTTGGGATGAGGGACTGTGGCTCTCTCTCTCTCTCTCTTTGAATCAGTTAGCATTTCAGTTAGCATCATTCACCCTGGGCCCTTGCCTTACTGTTTGCTCTCAGGTGTCCATCACAGGGAGTCAGTGGGAGTCAGTGTGCCACTCACATCAACATGACACTGGAGTCAGTGTGCCACTCACATCAGCATGACACTGGAGTCAGTGTGCCACTCACATCAGCATGACACTGGAGTCAGTGTGCCACTCACAGCAGCATGACACTGGAGTCAGTGGGAGTCAGTGGGAGTCAGTAGCCACTCACAGCAGCATGACACTGGAGTCAGTGGGAGTCAGTGTGCCACTCACATCAGCATGACACTGGAGTCAGTGGGAGTCAGTGTGCCACTCACATCAGCATGACACTGGAGTCAGTGGGAGTCAGTGGGAGTCAGTGTGCCACTCACATCAGCATGACACTGGAGTCAGTGGGAGTCAGTGGGAGTCAGTAGCCACTCACAGCAGCATGACACTGGAGTCAGTGGGAGTCAGTGGGAGTCAGTAGCCACTCACAGCAGCATGACACTGGAGTCAGTGGGAGTCAGTAGCCACTCACACCAGCATGACACTGGAGTCAGTGTGCCACTCACATCAGCATGACACTGGAGTCAGTGGGAGTCAGTGTGCCACTCACATCAGCATGACACTGGAGTCAGTGGGAGTCAGTGTGCCACTCACACCAGCATGACACTGGAGTCAGTGGGAGTCAGTGTGCCACTCACACCAGCATGACACTGGAGTCAGTGTGCCACTCACATCAGCATGACACTGGAGTCAGTGGGAGTCAGTAGCCACTCACATCAGCATGTCACTGGAGTCAGTGGGAGTCAGTGGGAGTCAGTAGCCACTCACAGCAGCATGACACTGGAGTCAGTGGGAGTCAGTATCCACTCACAGCAGCATGACACTGGAGTCAGTGGGAGTCAGTGTGCCACTCACATCAGCATGACACTGGAGTCAGTGGGAGTCAGTGGGAGTCAGTAGCCACTCACATCAGCATGACACTGGAGTCAGTGGGAGTCAGTGGGAGTCAGTAGCCACTCACAGCAGCATGAAGATCTCAGTGGCTGAATAAGTAAATATGATCTGTTTGGCTGTTGGTGTAATTATTGCATTATTCCAAAGGTAGCAAGTCGTATTGACTCTCTGCCACAAATGGAGAATTGATTCAAATGATACTAAGAGTCCCCCGGCCTACAGTGTACTGTGTTCACTGTGGGAATAGTGCACAACCTTAGCTAAAGACTCCTGTTTGTGTAAGGCTTAACCCATTGATACCTGATGCAGCATTTGTGTGCGTATCCCTTTAAGACCGCGAACCGCGTTAACGCGGTTCGTGGTCTTAAAGGGATACGCACACAAATGAGGGATATACACGCAAATGCTGCATCAGGTATCAATGGGTTAAAGATCAATGCAGTTAGGGTACTGATACATTCAATGTGCGTTTAAAGACAAATGAAAGTTTTTGGAAACCAGAAACTTGAATAGAATCATCTGAATCGTTGTGCTTGCAATGGAATGTTTTCAACATCTAAATCTAAATCCAATGACCAAACCAACCTTCTCTAATGTTCAATAATCATGACTCAGTTCACCTGGAAATAAGCCCAGACGTTGGGATATTATGAGTGCATTTGGGGAACTTTCATGAGTTTTGCATCTAGCTCATATTGACTCTATCTGGTATTATATAGCTCTCTAAAGGGGCGTTCACACCGAGATATTTATTTTTCGCTCTGTCGCTCAAGTCAACCCTTTGGAATCGCTCTGTCGCTCTGTTTAAATCGCTCATCAACAGGCACACGAAATGACGGACATGTGGGGGATATAACGTTACGCAATGTCATGCTGTTTGTCCACTACGAGCCACCGTCATTGTTTACAAGCTAAGCCTATCAGCGTGCTCCTAATGCGAGCTGCATACCGGTAGTACAGACTTCACTTCATGTCAGCTGTCAGGCTGTCAATGTGGTTTGTTGCCACACAATAAACCAGCGGTTTGTTCCAAGCCAGTGTGATCCTTGACTCACTCTCACACGGCAGCCAATCAGCATTGAACAGCGAGCGACTGATGCCAGCGTATTTTCGCTCGAGTTGGGATATTTCATCTCGAGCGACGAGCGTATTTTCTCCCTGTCGCTCTGTCTCTGCCGCTCGGACGCCCAGCGATTATTCTCCCAGGCGAATATACGCTCAATCGCTCGTTTGCATTGACTTTGTATGTAAACTCGACGCCAGCGACCAACTTTAATAGGTCTTTGTGAACACAGCTTAAGTCAGCTGTATTCCTTGAAATGAACAGGCTATGTTGCTTTGTATTGAGAGCATCCAGTGTTTGTATGTAGGGTATCTGTCCTGAGATTGAATTGTGCACACAGCACTTTGATGACCCATATGCGATGCGAGGACTGCATGAGCACAGTTAAGTGGCCTCATCTGAATTAAATCTTTATATTATGACATCATGGTGTCACATGTGTGGAACACATATTATCACAAGTAATGGCAAGTTAAGTAAAAGTCAAAAAATTTGCCCTCTAAGCTTCACAGGATGGTTTGATGGCCAATAATTTATGTTGGAAATGTCAGGCAGAGACGGGAACGTTTCTGCAATATGGGAGTGATGCAAACTGGTTTACCCGTTTTGGGAAAAAGTCATAGAATACATACTGTAGGGAAATGGTTGGGCTCGGAGGTGCCTGTGTCACCAAGGTTATGCCTGTCGGGGGACCAAACAGAAGTGCCAAATATATCCAAGTACGACTTTGCACTGATAAATGTAGGCGTGGTCACGGCTGCCAGAATGATTCTCAGATTATGGAAAAGTACATCCTCTCCGGATTTAAAAAAGTGGGTAGAATTCATGTTGGAAATAGTATTATATGAACACATGTTGGCAAGAGGCAATGATAGAAATGATGATTTCAAAATTGCATGGGACTGCTTCTTTGCTCACGGCTGGGACGCTGTGATGTGGCTATATTATATTATATTGCTTTAATTATTTTATTTATTTTTTGCTGGGAATATATCACGGAACCAAGTATGTTCATTTATTACAGGCCTGGAAATAGGAAATATTGTATAAGTGAAAGTAAAAATAATGTTTATGCTGTCTATGTGTGTAAATAAATAAAAGCTTTATTTACAACAACAAAAAAAACTGAAAAAATGAATCAAAACAGTTGACATGAAAACCAGCGTGTGTCCAAATAGCACGCCTTGAATTCACATGGGTTTTTTCAGTTGTTTTAATTCTGATCTCTGACATGTTTGGTGCACTTAGCGCGCCTTGAATTCACATGGGTTTTTTCAGTTGTTTTAATGCTGATCTCTGACATGTTTGGTGCAGTAAAACACGACCACATCGGCTTTCAAAAGGCTTTAGTCGAGTGCTTCACTGCTGCTGCTGCGGTATCTGGTTCAGTCTGTGTTGTGGGTACAAATTGAGCAATGCATACATTATGACTGCCTGTGTCGCACGGCAGCCACAACATTTTGGCTTTGGGTTTCATTTTGAACTGAGACCAGAAAGATATTTAGTTCCCCGATGACACAAAATGTCACAACTTCCTGGTTGGTGCAGTCGTATCAACGTTTATTCAAAATGCTTTGCTGGCTGCTCTTCATGATGGCTGAATATCAAATCATGAGTATTGGCATTATTTGGGGAGTTGGAATAAATAAATAAATAAATAAATAAACACACAACATGATCCCGTTGACCTTCAAGCCAAATCGGCACAATAAAACATCGGCATTACGTTACGTTTCTGCAATCCACGGATATGTACAATCTCAACGTAGATTTGAAACAAAACGCTGGTTCATTTGAAAACGTCCCTTTAATTTGGTTAAAGGAACACTCCGCCCATTTTCAACCAGCTTTGTATCATTAGAACATCAGTAGTATATCAGAAAACTGTAAACTGTTTGGAAGTCTGTCATTTAATTTGACAGTTATTGAGTGTTAAAGTGTGGACCAGTGACATCACTGGTCCACACTAACTCAAATTAATAACTCATTAACTCAAATCAACTCTCAATAACTGTCAAACTAGATGACGGTTTTGAAGTCATTCATCTAGTTTGACAGTTATTGAGAGTTGATTTGAGTTAATGAGTTATTCATTTGAGTTAGTGTGGACCAGTGATGTCACTGGTCCACACTTTAACACTCAATAACTGTCAAATTAAATGACAGACTTCAAAACAGTTTACACTTTTCTGATATACTACTGATGTTCTAATGATACAAAGCTGGTTGAAAATGGGCAGAGTGTTCCTTTAAGGTTAGGATTATGCTTTGGGTTTGGCTTAAAGGTCCCATACTGTGAAAATCGGTTTTGATTGGGTTTTGTGGTTTGTATAAACTTGGAGGTGTTAAGTAACACAGGCATGTGCAAAGGGTGAGTTTTAATTAGCTGAGCGCAGCACAGCAGGGGGGAACCTCCCCTTCCTGCCTTCAGCCATCTGATAAAAATCACTGTGGCACCACGTCTCTCCTCCCCCTTCACTTGTCACCGCCCTCCTTCCCTGCCCACACTCGCTCCATCCAAACAGCCCTGCCATCCCTCTCTCTCCTTCCCTGCCCACACTCGCTCCATCCAAACAGCCCTGCCATCTCTCTCTCCTTCCCTGCCCACACTCGCTCCATCCAAACAGCCCTGCCATCTCTCTCTCCTTCCCTGCCCACACTCGCTCCATCCAAACAGCCCTGCCATCCCTCTCTCTTCCCTGCCCACACTCGCTCCATCCAAACAGCCCTGCCATCTCTCTCTCCTCCCTGCCCACACTCGCTCCATCCAAACAGCCCTGCCATCCCTCTCTCTCCTCCCTGCCCACACTCGCTCCATCCAAACAGCCCTGCCATCCCTCTCTCTCCTCCCTGCCCACACTCGCTCCATCCAAACAGCCCTGCCATCCCTCTCTCTCCTCCCTGCCCACACCAGCTCCATCCAAACAGCCCTGCCATCCCTCTCTCTCTCCTCCCTGCCCACACTCGCTCCATCCAAACAGCCCTGCCATCCCTCTCTCTCTCCTCCCTGCCCACACTCACTCCATCCAAACAGCCCTGCCATCCCTCTCTCTCTTCCCTGCCCACACTCGCTCCATCCAAACAGCCCTGCCATCCCTCTCTCTCCTCCCTGCCCACACTCGCTCCATCCAAACAGCCCTGCCATCCCTCTCTCTCTTCCCTGCCCACACTCGCTCCATCCAAACAGCCCTGCCATCCCTCTCTCTCCTCCCTGCCCACACTCACTCCATCCAAACAGCCCTGCCATCCCTCTCTCTCTCTTCCCTGCCCACACTCGCTCCATCCAAACAGCCCTGCCATCCCTCTCTCTCTCTTCCCTGCCCACACTCGCTCCATCCAAACAGCCCTGCCATCCCTCTCTCTTCCCTGCCCACACTCACTCCATCCAAACAGCCCTGCTATCCCTCTCTCTCTCCTCCCTGCCCACACTCGCTCCATCCAAACAGCCCTGCCATCCCTCTCTCTCCTCCCTGCCCACACTCGCTCCATCCAAACAGCCCTGCCATCCCTCTCTCTCCTCCCTGCCCACACTCGCTCCATCCAAACAGCCCTGCCATCCCTCTCTCTCTCCTCCCTGCCCACACTCGCTCCATCCAAACAGCCCTGCCATCCCTCTCTCTCCTCCCTGCCCACACTCGCTCCATCCAAACAGCCCTGCCATCCCTCTCTCTCTCCTCCCTGCCCACACTCACTCCATCCAAACAGCCCTGCCATCCCTCTCTCTCCTCCCTGCCCACACTCGCTCCATCCAAACAGCCCTGCCATCTCTCTCTCCTCCCTGCCCACACTCGCTCCATCCAAACAGCCCTGCCATCCCTCTCTCTCCTCCCTGCCCACACTCACTCCATCCAAACAGCCCTGCCATCCCTCTCTCTCCTCCCTGCCCACACCCGCTCCATCCAAACAGCCCTGCCATCCCTCTCTCTCCTCCCTGCCCACACTCGCTCCATCCAAACAGCCCTGCCATCCCTCTCTCTCTCTCCCCTGCCCACACTCACTCCATCCAAACAGCCCTGCTATCCCTCTCTCTCTCCTCCCTGCCCACACTCGCTCCATCCAAACAGCCCTGCCATCCCTCTCTCTCCTCCCTGCCCACACTCGCTCCATCCAAACAGCCCTGCCATCCCTCTCTCTCTCTTCCCTGCCCACACTCGCTCCATCCAAACAGCCCTGCCATCCCTCTCTCTTCCCTGCCCACACTCGCTCCATCCAAACAGCCCTGCCATCCCTCTCTCTCTCCTCCCTGCCCACACTCGCTCCATCCAAACAGCCCTGCCATCCCTCTCTCTCTTCCCTGCCCACACTCGCTCCATCCAAACAGCCCTGCCATCCCTCTCTCTTCCCTGCCCACACCCGCTCCATCCAAACAGCCCTGCCATCCCTCTCTCTCTTCCCTGCCCACACTCGCTCCATCCAAACAGCCCTGCCATCCCTCTCTCTTCCCTGCCCACACCCGCTCCATCCAAACAGCCCTGCCATCCCTCTCTCTCTCCTCCCTGCCCACACTCGCTCCATCCAAACAGCCCTGCCATCCCTCTCTCTCTCTTCCCTGCCCACACTCACTCCATCCAAACAGCCCTGCCATCCCTCTCTCTCTCCTCCCTGCCCACACTCGCTCCATCCAAACAGCCCTGCCATCCCTCTCTCTCTCCTCCCTGCCCACACTCGCTCCATCCAAACAGCCCTGCCATCCCTCTCTCTCTCTTCCCTGCCCACACTCGCTCCATCCAAACAGCCCTGCCATCCCTCTCTCTCTCCTCCCTGCCCACACCAGCTCCATCCAAACAGCCCTGCCATCCCTCTCTCTCTCTTCCCTGCCCACACTCGCTCCATCCAAACAGCCCTGCCATCCCTCTCTCTCTCCTCCCTGCCCACACCAGCTCCATCCAAACAGCCCTGCCATCCCTCTCTCTCTCTTCCCTGCCCACACTCGCTCCATCCAAACAGCCCTGCCATCCCTCTCTCTCTCCTCCCTGCCCACACCAGCTCCATCCAAACAGCCCTGCCATCCCTCTCTCTTCCCTGCCCACACTCGCTCCATCCAAACAGCCCTGCCATCTCTCTCTCTCCTCCCTGCCCACACCCGCTCCATCCAAACAGCCCTGCCATCCCTCTCTCTCCTCCCTGCCCACACTCGCTCCATCCAAACAGCCCTGCCATCTCTCTCTCTCCTCCCTGCCCACACTCGCTCCATCCAAACAGCCCTGCCATCCCTCTCTCTGTCAAGGCATAAACACAGTCTTTGGTTGGAGATACAGGCCACTGGCAGTATAAATATATATATATATATAAATATATATATACTTATTGCAGAGAGAATAATCCCTTCCACCGTGTATGTTTACTTACATGATAGGTCCTTAAGGAATTTGCACTAATCACACACTTTAATGGAAAATATTCTGCTTCGGTGTTTATCCATTTGAGAGTCCCAAAGGATATTTCTGTTGAAGCGAAAACAAGAGGCAGAGGATATGATTTGTCTGATTGTGATTTCATATTGGTTTATTTAACTCAAAACATCCATGCAGGTTTAGCCATTGTTTTGCCCACTTTATTATTATTATTGTTGCATTATTTCATTTCTTCAAGCCTTTATTTCAACTCGGAGCCCACTCAGGGAGACCCTCATTTTCAGTGGAGCCGAGACATTCAACACAAAAAACAATAAGTAAAAAAAAATACAGAGTGAAATATAATAACGCGATCAGACCAGACAATTATCAAACAAGATCAAAAGATACACAATGGTCTCTAATCATGGCTTTGAACTGACCAAGAGATAGGGAAGTCTTTGTTAAAGGCAGTGTTGGGGGTAACTCATTACAAAAGTAACATATTACATGTAATATATTACTTTTAGCAGTAACTCAGTAATATAACTTATTACTTATAGGATTTCAGTAATATTCTACCAGTTACTCAAGTTACAAATTGAGTTACATTTTATTAAATCAAAGTACATATTTAAAAAAGATACAATAATTTCCTAATCAAACTCTGTTTTTATGCAAATAACCACTATAGATGACAATAACAAAGGAAAATAATAACATTTAGAATTTTGGATTGTTTACACTGACTTCAAGGCGGTTGAAATTATTTTTCGGAATGGTTCTGGGGCAGTGATGTCATTCTGCTGCTGGGTTTTGGTAAAAGTAATGCAAAAGTAGTGTAATAAGTAACGAGTTACTCTACACAGAAAGTAATATTGTAAAGTAACTTATTACTTTTAAATGAAAGTAACTAGTAATATGTAGTATATTACATTTTGAAAGTAACTTGCCCAACACTGGTTAAAGGTGCATTGTAGAATAGTCCGTTCTTCAAGGCTGCATAACAAGCCTCAGGTAGGGAGTCATGTTATTATGCAGTTTGCTCTAGACGTGATGGATTCCTCCTTTTAAAAATGCTTTGACTTCAACGAGAAATATTTTTGGTGGCTGGAATTCAAGCCCCAATTTCAAATATTTCAGATGATCCCATTCTGACAGATTGCAGCAGTATTTTGCTGGCTAAGATGGTTGTTAATATTTCAACACCCACTTTTCCCTAAATGTCAGCACTCATCTTGAGCAAAACTCAAGGGGCTTCTATTAGTGGCATTGCGTTAGACCAGGGATACTCAACTTGCTTTGCCCGGGGGCCACTTTCGTGAAATGATAGAAGGCCAGGGTCCAGTTAATAAACAAACAATATACATTTTTCTGTATCGGATTGTAGTTTTTTGGGGTGTCAGCCGGAGTTTAGTCTGACAATGTTGTGCACACCGGATAGTTACTTAGGTTAAGTACATACATAAGTGCCTGGGTAGCGAGCAGACAGCGGTATTTGACAATTTAGCAGCTAAATCATAGATTATTGAAAGATATTCCATATTCCAGACTGAAATGTTATAACAGAAGTGGAGTATTGGCCAGAATGACATGAACATTTGGACACTTATTCAGCGGGTATCTTGCATGTTGCGTTCAGGTGCACTGTAAAAAAAAAATTTTTTTTTTTTGCAATTCCATCGCGGGCCACACAGGGGGCGCCTGGAACTGCAGCAGGAACTGTCCTCTTGACTCAGGGGTGTTGAGGGAGGTTTTTGTCTTCACTCAGGGGTAGGGATGTCACAATATATCGTCCCACAATATATCGCGATATCAAAACGTGACAATACTGTATCGTTGAGATGAAATCTCATATCGCGAGAAAAAGAAGCTGAACATGGTGGCACTGATCTGCATCTGATTGCATGCTCGCTCTCCTTTTCATTGCTTTGTTTGAACAGACGAGGGACGTTACAGACACGGAGGATGAAAATGGTGAAATGACTCAAATTAGCGTGGAGGATGCCCCCTCAACTTACAAATCGATCGCAAAAAAATATTGTTAGAATATCGTATCGTATCGTTATCGTGAACCCAATATCGTGTATCGTATCGTATCGTGAACTGAGTGTATCGTGACACCCCTACTCAGGGGTGTTGAGGGAGGTTTTTGTATGGCTCCAGTTCCCTATAATGCAGACCATATGCTCGCCGTGTTTCCACTGTGAAAAAACGAGGCTGATATTCATTTCCAAAATATTTGTCTTGCGAGATTAATTCCACCCACCCTCCCAGATTGATAGACTATTGAGTCAGGCGTGTGGGTGTGTTCGTGTTCTCGTGTGTGTGTGTCATGCATAGTTGTGTCTGTGCGAGTGTGCCGCACTGTGATTTAGCACAGTCCTAATGGAGTTTGGTTTTCACAGAAACCCAGGGCGTTTGTCCAAAGTGTTTCCCAAAATAAGCAAGCCAAGGCCATTTATTTGTAGAGTACATTTCACACGGAAAGCAACACAATGTGCTTCACAGGGCCAGGAGCAATACATACAATATATATGTATAATAACATAAAATACGAACATATACATACAAAACTAGAAAAGTGCACTCGGTGGAGTGCAGATCTCCGCCAGGACCGCGTTCTCCCCCAAGCTGACCCATAGACCATGTGTGTGACGAGACATCGCCTGAATGCAATGTGTTAGTGAGTGTTGTCATACTGAGATGCTATTGTAAATCATATATTGTTATTGTCTGCTTTTATTGTAGTGTTTTGTTTATGTATTCATGATGGGTTTATTGTATGTGTTGTAACCCACGTATTTATGTGTTTTTGTCAAGTTTTTTATTGAGCGTTTGTTAGAATAATTGTGCAAGGACTTAAGAACAGGTGTAATGTGTGCGTTTTTCTTAGTCCTGGTTAAAATATGTGCAGCACCCTTCTGTAAGCTGTAGTTGCCTATCAGCATGAAAGATAGCTATCATGCTGATAGTGGTTCCATGGTGAGTAGCTGTCTCACTCATTAATGCTCATCTCCATCACTGTGAAGACGTCTGGGATTGCAGATGGTGTGTGGCCCGTACATGTGGCTTTGACAGAGGTGCAGTTCTACTGTATATTCCTCTAAATGGGATGCTGCGTTCAAGTCAATACAGTCTGGTCTGCTGTAAATGACAGCATATATCTAGCTGTAGGGATGCACGATATATCGGCAATCATATAGGTATCGGCCGATGTTAGTCATTTTTTAACATATCGGTCATATCGGTATCGGTCAGATGTTGCAATATTAATATCGGTTATCATTATCAGCCAAATTCTTCACATTGATATGAAATAATGCAGTAAATCTATGATTTATGGGCTTTTCCAAAGGCTTTGCAAATAAAGAAATGCATAACTTTTTCAAATTCAGTGTTTACATGTGTTTTTCAGTATGTACAAAATGTGATGATCATAAAAATGTGGTTTTATACAAATCATATCGACATCGGTAAATATCGGCATCGGCCAAAATTTTCATATCGGTGCATCCCTATATAGCTGTGCAGTAAATGGAATGTATTCCGACAGTGTATCTGTTCTGCAGCTTGACTGATAGGCTACAGCAGGGGTGCCCACACTTTTTCAGCTTGGGAGCTACTTTTAATATGACCAAGTCAAAGTGATCTACCAAACATATTTATTTATATATATATACACTAGGGCTGTGGCGATTCACTTATCTCCCGATTCGATACTATCACGATTCTTGGGTGCCGATTCGATTTATATTGCGATTCTTAAGTATTTGCGATTCTACGATTATTGCGATTCGATATTACGATTTATTGCGATTTTTGTTTATTTTTTTCTTTTATTTTTTCAGTTTGTTTGCTTTTTTACACTAGATTAGAACATGGGAAAAGTTGAATCATACACTAGAGACTGTATATTATATATCATGAGTAGGGCTGGGCGATATAGTTAAAAACAGGGGCGGACTGGGATCATAATTCAGGCCGGGCATTAGATACCAAGCAGGCCAGGCCGATATGGGCCAACGCGCGTGAAATTTGGGCCGTTTGAAGCCAGATTTGGGCCGTTTGAAGTCCAATTTTACAATGAGATGCACCCACTTTAACCCTGAAGTGTAATTATTACTTCAGACTAACTAATAAAGTAATAAAACCACTAGTAAACCAGTAGGCGGCGCCTGGCCTGCTGTTCAGTGAGTGGCCTGACTGCAAGCACCCAAAAAAAAAAAAAAAAAATATATATATATATATTTTTATTTGCGATTATCGATTCTGGAATAAAAGATCGATCCAAAAAATCGTGACATTAAAAATCGCGATACTTAGGTGAATCGATTTTTTCCCCCACCCCTAATATACACCGAGTATACAGTGGAAAACAGTGGAACAGTGGAAAAACAGTGGAAACAGTGGAAAAACAGTGGAAACAGTGGAAAAACAGTAAAAAAAAAAAAAAAAAAAAATCTTACCCTCAATGCCATGCGATCGACCACACTACCTTCGCGATCGACCGGTCGATCGCGATCGACGTATTGGGCACCCCTGGGCTACAGGATGTGTCTGAAATTAACAATATGTGATAAGTGTGACAACACTGCTGCAGGGTGTGTCTACTGTCTGAACACTGCTGCAGGGGGTGTCTACTGTCTGAAACGTTTCTTCAAACAGGAGAGAGCGAGAACAATCACTATCTCTAACAAGAACAATGGGCAGTTGTATTTACACTGACCAAATTTGAAAATGCTAATATTGTCTGATAATGATACACCAATATAACTGGTTCTGCATGGCCTTAACACTCCATTCATTCAATGCTGTCTAATCATTTTTGCAGTTAATCCCATCAGTATCTACGGTAATTGTAGTTTTGGTGAAAGACCGTCAATGCCTAAAGCTAAAGGTGTTTTTAATGTTTTGGATTAATCAACGTGACGATGGACAGAAGAACTGACAGTATCAAAAGTATAAACATGGACGTAAGTGTCTTTTGTTGATTCAAAGCCTTCGTTGACTCGAGTAATGTACCGTAAATTCCGGACTATAAGGCGCACCGGTGTATAAGCCGCACCTTCAAAGTTGACTATTTTTTTCTTATATAAGCCGCACCGGACTATAAGCCGCGGGTGTTTTAATGGTATTTTTTTTTTTTTTTTTTTTTTTTTTTTGTGTTTTAACACCTTAAGTGCCATAGCCGAAATAATTCGTCTTACATAATCCAACGCTTAAGTGCCAGAGCCGAGTTTACTCGTCTTACATAAACATTTTTTTTTTTTTGACGGTGGTACATCAATCAACAACTTTTACATCTTCGAGATCACTATTGGAGCAAGATAATGTGTATAATCTATTTTACCGACCCACTAAGTGTTGACAGTGCTCCCCCAGACGACCGAAATCAAAGAAAAAACTGCCGCGGGACCAAGCCGTTCAAGGAAATGCCGTGGCGATTTTACAGTAATCCGTTCAAGACTTGTCTTGCCTGAGAGCGGCCGCGCACCGGCAGCAGCACACAGAGAGCGGAGAGCGATTTGCAAAATAGATCATAGGTGAAACACACTTTGAAACACCTCAGAAAGGCCAGAATCAACATCTGCCCATCGCCCACGCATTCCCCGGCCCATCTTGACTCGCACAAGGAGCGTCTGCACGCAGGCAAGCAGGCAGGCAGGCACACAGGCAGGCAGCAGCAAAAGCGCTTCTGACACGCCCGCTGTACAGCCAGGAGGAGAAGACACACGGAGGGAGGAGTTTGAATGAGAGGGGTGTTTCCTGTTGTTATGGAGGAAATTACTGTTCAAAACTATTGTTTAGAATGTCTGACGGTCTTACTGATGCCAAAAATGAATGGTTAAAGTGACTGTTTCACAAAAAGCCATTTATCTCTGAATAAATTTCCAGACGCTGAAACCATGCTGTACTCAACGGCTAATATCTACATAACTACTAACTCTGCAAACTAACTCTTTTAGACAGAGAAAGCACACATTCTATTAGTTATTTTTAGATGATTGGTGTTCATGAATTCTTAACAGAAAAAAATCCTCGGCTGTTTCTAAAATGAGCCAGAATCGTCAAAAACACCCCTGGCACAACTTACCTACAGGAATGAAAACATGGCTGGCATTCAATGTGTTAATGTTTAATTACCATATGTAATGCTCCCATTTATTAACATTTCAACAAAACAACATAACACAACACCACCTGTGTTGTTATTTACAGTGCACACAGTGTCATACAGTGTCATACAGTGTGGTGAAAAGAGGGCAAGAGAGGAAATTAAAACAGAAGTGGCTTTATAGTTAGAAAGAGTGCTAAAAAAGAGAGATTTTTTTTTTTTTTTTTTTTTTTTTGAAAAAATCCATAGATAAGCCGCACCGTTATATAAGCCGCAGGGGCCAAAAAAGGCCAAAAAACGGGAAAAAGGTGCGGCTTATAGTCCGGAATTTACGGTAGTCATTAAAGTAAAACAGGCCTGTTCTATTACAGTATGTTACGATGGGCTATGCAAGTTACAAAAATCACAATTACTGTTATGTGATTATAACCTACTATGATACAACCAACTAAATTGTGTATTGGGGAGTATTAGTTTATGTTGCAGATGTAATTAACAGGGTTGATTGTGTCAGTCTGAGCTGCAGTGAATGATCTGATGGAGTTATGAAGGCACAGGAGAGGCTGGAGAACATCAGGAATGATCTGATGAAGTTATTTTATTTATTTGTTTATTGAACAGGGACAAATGCATTGAACATTATTTCATATGACCTACAAAACAGATGTCATGCATACAGGTTTCTAGCCGAGGCCAATTTGCAACCCCTGTCCCTGGTTAGGCCTTTACTATTAAAACAAAAGTTCAGGAGAAAAATTAAAACGGTACCAAAATGTTAAAAACGAACCATATAAAACAGAACAAAATAAAGACAAAAACAAAAAGCAAAAACACAAAACAAATAAGGACAGAAAACTAAAATAGTACAATACTAAAAGTCAATGTTCACAGGCTTGTTTCAGTTTCAGCCATTGTTTTGCTTGTGTGTTAAATACGGTGAGTTCTGTCAATGTTTTTATTTCAGGTGGTAATGTGTTCCATAATTTGGTACCTATTACCGAGAAGGATGACTGTCCCAATGTTGTTCTGCGTTTCGCTGTTCTACAGTTCCCGCTTGCTGCACCCCTAGTTCTAATACCACCGTCTTGTTTGTTTACTAACTGGCAAAGTATCTCTGGAGCAAGGCTGTTCACACATTTAAAAAGAAGTTTTAAAAATGAGAAGCTGACAAAACTGTCAAAACTTAGTAAATTATATTTATTGATAATTTGGCAATGGTGCCATCGAACAGGTTTCTGGTCCATTACTTTCAGTGCCTGTTTATATAATGACCTAATGGGTGCCAGTGTTGTTTGGTTAGCCTGACCAAATGCACAGGAGAGGCACAGGAGAGGCACAGGAGAGGCTGGAGAACATCAGGAATGATCTGATGGAGTTATGAAGGCACAGGAGAGGCTGGAGAACATCAGGAATGATCTGATGGAGTTATGAAGGCACAGGAGAGGCTGGAGGACATCAGGAAGGATCTGATGGAGTTATGAAGGCACAGGAGAGGCTGGAGGACATCAGGAAGGATCTGATGGAGTTATGAAGGCACAGGAGAGGCTGGAGAACATCAGGAAGGATCTGATGGAGTTATGAAGGCACAGGAGAGGCTGGAGGACATCAGGAAGGATCTGATGGAGTTATGAAGGCACAGGAGAGGCTGGAGAACATCAGGAATGATCTGATGGAGTTATGAAGGCACAGGAGAGGCTGGAGAACATCAGGAATGATCTGATGGAGTTATGAAGGCACAGGAGAGGCTGGAGGACATCAGGAAGGATCTGATGGAGTTATGAAGGCACAGGAGAGGCTGGAGAACATCAGGAACGGCACCTCTTTTCTCTGGAAATGAAAAGCAAACAGAGTGGGGATTGATCCCTTTTTGCTGAGGATATCAAGTCACCCATTAAGCTGAGGTTAGGGGACTGCTACAGTATACGCTTATGAAGCAATTCTGCTAAACTAAGCCTTCTTCTTCTCTCTCTCTCTCTCTCTCTCTCTCTCTCTCTCTCTCTCTCTCTCTCTCTCTCTCTCTCTCTCTCTCTCCCCCCCCCCCCCCACACACACACACACACACACACACACCCCTGAGCCAGGGGGTCCGTGAAAAGTTTTCAGGAAAATAAAAATAAAACTTTGTTTAAAACAACAACAACATAGTTCAACGAAAATATTTTATGCTTTAAATCTAAAATGGTTCATGGATTACATTCTAATCCAACAAACCTATCAATTTGAAAGTCAAGCACGTTACCGTGGAAACAATTAAGCTTAGCCCAAAATCACAAATCAGAATGAGGGGGTCCCCGGTGTATTTTCTATCTTGTAAGGGGTCCTTGGCTGAAAAACATTTGAGAACCTCTCCTGTAGATAATATGCATTATTACAGCATGCCAGACCTACTGTAGACATGCATTATTACAGTATGCCAGACCTATACTGTAGATATGGATTATTCTAGTTGGATCTTTTGGAAGTGTTTGGGAGTGGATTCTGCACAGCTACTCAACTGCAGAGGGTAGGTCTTTATTGGATGCTTACTGTATATTAGAATAGAGACAGGCCTTTATTTCGATATTCCCTCCGTTTGATAAGCATATTTGCTCATATTTTAGCCTCCTTGTATTCTGATCTGCTTCTTCTGCTTGGTATTCATTTGTTACTGCAATGCATTGCTGATAAATACAGTAGGCCTAACTAATGACAGCATGCTCCAGCAGCGACACTCAACCCGAGGCTCTAGAGCCTTTATGGGTAGTTGTGGCTCTTTTAAGTACTACTTCAAATAAAAATAAAAATACATAAAAAAATACATAATTAAAAATAATAATGTGGATGTGGAACAATTTGTTGCTGTCAATGTGGCTCCTGAGTAGGGCAAGGTTGCGTACCACTGCTCCAGAGAGACTTCTGCCGGTAGAGTGGGCTAACTATCAGATATCAGAGCCTTCAGAAAGTTCTTGTAGGCTATTTCCTACTTTGAATTAGGCTACCACTCAGTTGACATGAATGTTTTTATTTGATGTTTCCCCCATTTAAAAGCTAGTAACTCCCATGCTTAGTCATACTTAATTTTTTATTTTCACAGTTTTCCAAGTTTCATTTATATATTACAAACATACATATATTCAAACAAACAGGGGAAAAAAAGAGCAGAAGGGGCAAAGAACGTGAGGTCTTGTTTAGGAGTGGGTAGTCAGATACAGTGCATTTCATAGTCTCTTGGCATTGGTACTTAATACATAAAGGAAGCAATATTTGAATGTGAACAGGTAGGAGTAGAGAAAAAAAAAGAAAAAAAGGGGAAGGAACCCTAATCAGTTCCTATTTCCTGTAAGTAGCAATCCCATTTTTAACCAAAAACTTTCCCCTTTATCTTTCTGTAAGCGGAGGGCAAAGGTCATCGTTTCCATGTGGTGTATAGTGTCACAGGTCGTTACATGTGGTTACCCCTGATTAATTGGTATGACGTAGCCACGGTTGTCATCTAGGAAGTGGGAGTGGATGATCTCTCTGCCATTTTCCTCTGCCAGTGTGATCACGGAAGCCATATTCTCTCTGTCGCACCTGTTTCCTAGTTTCTCTTAATCCCCCTGTTTTGAGATATTTCTGTTCAGCATCAAAGCCAATACACGGAGGCTAACCCTGACTAGCCTCCATACCCCAGCTTGAGCTGGCCAAGTGACGCTATCCGCACAGCCCCGACCTGCTGTTTGGGCCGAGCGGCACGCTAGGTGAGTCCACTCCCTATTTTGATACCGTCCTAAGTGACAACCTTTTGCTCAGTTGGTTCTATTGTTGTTGTAGCGGGTCTGGTTCAGACCTAGGGCTGGGTCGGTTTGAAAATTTTAAAACCGGTTCGATATTGCCGTCTAAACCGGATCGAACCGGTATACCGATTTTTTTTGTAATAAAAAAAAAAAAAAAAAAAAAAAATGTATTTTTTTTTTTTTTTTTTTTTTTAAGCAGGGCTCCCGAGTGTGGCCCATAACTGTCTGTAGTGCAACTTCAGTCCACCTGATAGCGATAATACACCTCTAAGCTGGTATTGTCAACCAGCAATGATACTGAATAAAAAGAAGCAGGACACCTGTGTAACAAACACACCCTGTATTTCTTTCTCATAACTATTCAGCTCAACTTTTCTTCTAAACATCAAAATAATAAATGAAATAAGACTTCTGCCTATAGTGCAACTTGAGAAAAGGCTAATAAAAACACAAGCAGTGCAATCAGAATGGATTGGCTTACAGCTGAGCTGCCTTATAAACTTCAAAACTCACAAATTCACACAATATAGGGCCTAGGCATGGGTCGGTTTGAACATTTTGAAACCGGTTCGATATTCCCCAAAAAAACGTATCAAAGCGGCTGCAGTTGGTGGTGATAATGCACCTCTAAGCTGGTATGCTGCCAACCAGCACGAACACTGAATACAAATAAGCAGAACCTTTTAACTGTAACAACACACTGTTTTTATTTCTCATAACTATTCAGCTTAACTTTTCTTCAAACATCAACATAATAAACAAAATAAGACTTTTGCCTACTAGTGCAACTTGAGAAGAGGCTAATACGAACAATAGTGCAATCAGAATGGACTGGCAAAAAAAAAAAAAAAAAACTTTTTTTTTTTTTTTTTTTTTTTAGGTTTTTTCGGTTCGCACGTGATCAAACCGGTTTGGGCTCGTATACCGAACCGAACCGGTAAAACCGGAAATCGACCCATGCCTAATCAGACCCGAGCCGAATTCTATTTTTGAGAACCGACACCGTTACAATATGTTTGACAATTCCTGTAAACAACTCTGGAGTGGGAGGGTTTCTCTGAAGCCAACATCTGGTGATCGCTTTCTTACATGCGATCAGGAGTATTTTCAGAAGGTAGGCGTCACTTTTACATAGACCTTCATGCGTATAACTCCAAGGAACAGGGATGGAAAGGATACCTCAATGTCGAAGCCTAGGATCTCAGACACTAAACGACCCATATCCTCCCAGAAAGGCCGAATGCCTGGGCTGAGCCAAAATATATAAGCACGATCTACTTGCATTGACCCACATTCCCTCCAGCAATGACGTTGGGACCCGGTGAACTTGGATCTTTGCTTTGGTGTTATGAAAAATGGAATCAGGCTCTTCCAGCTCAAATCTCTCCATATCAATGAGTTAGTGACAGAGCGATGAGTTTCCCAGGCCTGTAGGCACACCTCTTCGGGAATCACCGCACCCATTTCCTTTTCCCATCGCTCTCTCACGTAATCAGTTGAGTTTTTGTTCATTGAAGTAATGGCAGTATATATTTAGCCTATAACTCTCTTTTTGTTCTCACCATTAGGCCTCTATGAAAATATGAGTTATCTTAGAAAAGTGTTCAGGTTTGGGCCCTCGGATCTCCTTCAAAAAATAATGGCGGACCTGGCTTTGTCATACTCAGTGTTGGGGGTAACTCATTACAAAAGTAACATATTACAAGTAATATATTACTTTTAGCAGTAACTCAGTAATATAACTTATTACTTATAGGATTTCAGTAATATTATACCAGTTACTTTGTCAAGTAACTCAAGTTACAAATTTAGTTACATTTTATTCAATCAAAGCACATATTTAAAAAAGATACAATCATTTCCTAATTAAACTGTGTGTTTTTATGCAAATAAGCACTATAGACGACAATAACAAAGGAAAATTATAACATTTAGAATTTTGGATTGTTTATACTGACTTCAAGGTGGTTGAAATTATTTTTCGGGATGGTTCCGGGGCAGCGACATCATTCTGCTGCTGCTGTTGTTTTGGTAAAAGTAATGCAAAAGTAGTGTAATAAGTAACGAGTTACTCTACACAGAAAGTAATATTGTAAAGTAACTTATTACTTTGAAATGAAAGTAACTAGTAATATGTAGTATATTACATTTTGAAAGTAACTTGCCCAACACTGGTCATACTTGATGTGACTACATGTAGAATTCTCCTTTCCTCCTGTTTGTGCTTGTCCTACATGGCTTCTGTCTTTGTGGAAGCTGCAGCCTCTTCAGTAAAACCAACAAAATTCAGCCTTTTGTTTGTGATTCAGCGGACGTGTGTTGCTGTTAATGCAGGTGCTGTTTTCTCTGCAGGTCGCCTCTTTTTTCCTTCTTCACCGGCTGTCTCTCTTAGGTCTATTCCTGGCCTTTCTACCTTGGTGCTCCTGCAGGCTGACAGACTAAGTTCCTGGTCTTTCTACCTTGGTGCTCACGCAGGCTGACAGACTAAGTGCAGTGTACAAGACTCCCAATCAAAAACAACAACAACTAAATGCTACAGTTCCTTCTCCCATTCCTCCCTTGGCTTTGTCTCATAGTGAAACGTGGCATTTAGGGAAAGACATGCCATTTAGGTAGGAGAAAAAAGGGAATAATGTCGCTTGAGTTTATAGGGTGCTGTGGATTTAGAACGTGATCTATAAGATGTGACATACAAGATTTACATGTCTGGATGTGAGGAAACACATCTGGCTTTTTTGGGACCGGTCGGTCAATTTGTTTGATTGAAACAGACGATCAATTTCCACAGCAAACAAAATGGGGGCAGGGATACTGTATGTTACAGTACCATGTTACCAAGCTCTGCACAAACACACGACTGTTAAGCTTAATTTATACTTATTATAAAGTGTCGCTCAGCACATGGTCGCAGACAAAAAAGAAAGTGTTGCATTTATACATTTATACATGCATTTATGTTGCATATACTGCGAAGACGTTCGCCTCGGATCAACAGTCACGTGACACTCGAACGCTATAAGCAGCTGCAGAGGGAACGAAATGCACAGTGAAACCACCTCGGAGGCAAGATGTAACGTGCTTGGCTGCAGCCGCATATAAACGACACACAACCACACAACTCACCTCCTCTCTCTCTGGGAAATTGGTCACAACGTTCTTTGTGATTTTCACGAAGTCATACATCAAGGACAGGCTGATAAAAATAGCGGGGACACGTTCATTCATTTCAATCGAGCGAACACTAGCGGGTGGACCCCAACCAAAACAAGGAAGCGCGTGCTGTCTATATAGCCAATCAGACTTGCGCGACACATCGTGACGTAGTCAGCGACACTAGACATTTCACCAGGTAGCAGACACTGCTGCTCGCCGACACTTGAAAGTGTCGACTCAAGTCCTCATTTCCGTCAGCGACCGTTTCAAAAGTGTCTGCAGACAAAGCATAAACTGGGCTTTACTGTTCTCCCATTAACAAGGCAGTTTCCAGTTATACCTCAGCAGCAATCAAGCACTACGTTCCTAGCAAGTGAAAAGGTGACACGGTACTAACTGCCCTACACAGTACTAACTGCCCTACACAGTACTAACTGCCCTACACAGTACTAACTGCCCTACACAGTAGAAGGTGACACGGTACTAACTGCCCTACACAGTAGAAGGACATTGAGTGCATGGATACTGTAAGGAGGCAGTGTCATACATTTAGACAGTTGATTAGAAATACAATGCATGGAGGCCATTTAGACCCACAAGCATGGAGTAGGACGTGTGTCTTGAGGCTCCTGCAGATTTTCAATTGAAATCGTTATTCATCTGCGCTTTAGCATTATTTTTTCTCTGAGAAAATAGCCCAGCAAGTTTCATGTTGGCTTTTTGATTTTGTGGTCAAGTTATTATGCCCAGGGGCAAGCGAAACACTAGAACTACTAAGAACAGTGTTCCACCGAGGCCTACTTCCCAGGCAAGCCTACTGCACCTCATGGATACACCAGGTGCCTTGTCTCCACCCCATGCACCATCCTCTCCACCCCAGGCACAATCCTCTCCTCTGGGAGGATTGCAAGCCTTTGATGCTGATGCTTTGAAGTTGGAGTTATTATCCTCCCTGAGACAGGACATTACCACCCACATTGCGGAGATATTCAAAAGTGAACTCCGTGCAGCTTTGGGAGACGATCTGACCGCAATAAGAGCTGATCTACAATCAGTGAAAACGCAACTTGCGAATGATAGAGCTGCAGCAAATGCAGAGTTGTCTACACTCAAAGTTACTGTGGGGGAAATGGAGGGGTCGCTTGCGGCTTGTACTGATGATGTGATCGAGCTTAAGATCAAAATGGAGCAACTAGCCACAGATTTCTCCAAGATGGAAAATAAATGTGAGGATCTCGAAGCCAGATCGCGCCGCAACAACATAAGACTCGTGGGGGTTCCTGAGGAGATTGTCGCCAGCACTACAGCTGTCGCCACCCTGCTAAAGGAGGTGTTTAAGCTGGACAAGGAGCCAGTGCTTGACCGAGCACACAGATCCACCCAGCCGAAACCGGGACCAGGTGACCGTCCACGTCCCATCATCGCCAGGTTCCACTACTACAACGACTGTGCTGATGTGCTGCGGCGTGCGAGAGAGGATCGACAGATCAACATCGGGGGCAGGAAGATCTTCGTTTTCCCTGACCACACCGCGAAGGTGGCCCGGGCTCGGGCTGCCTTCAATGAAGTGAGGAAGCAGCTGCGTGGTATCGACGGGGTTCGCTACGGTCTATTCTACCCCGCCCGACTACGGATCAGCTATAAAGGTGTGGACATGGACTTTGTCTCAGCAGAAGATGCCATGGCCCACGTGAAGAGGATGAACAGTGAGTGAGGTTCTCACACAATACGGTGCAGTGCAGTGCGCCTAAGTTGTCTCTTTAGTTAACGTTACTTTGAAATGCACACACTGTTTACACTTAAAGGGAATGGCCAATGTAGGCCTACTGGCTCAAATGTCTTCTGGTCCTCCTGTGCTGAGGAGATATTTCACTTCACTAGAAAGCGAGGTGAAAAAGCAAGGGTTTATACCTGTTTGAATTGTTTAATTAATCCACTTTAACTAACAGTATTTGCGTAAATCAATGTGGGTATTTTTGTATTACCTGTGCATATTATTTTGAATATACACACTGTTTACACTTGAAGGGCATGGCCATTTGGCCATCTAGACTATGCCATTGGATTGAATGATTTCTGACCCTCCTTCGCAGGGGTGATAATCCACTTTACTGAAAAATGAGAGGTGAAAAAGGAAAAATGGGAATAACTTCTATATTGTAAAAACATATACCGTGTATATATATAATATACCTTTCTTATCTTGTATTATTTGCGCCTACTGTTTTCATTTTCTGGAATCTGTGGGAGCCACCGCTTGGTTCAGCTCAGTAACTCGCAGAGTTACCGGGTGAATGTATAGAATGTCTGTTTCTCTGTGCTTGTATGTGTTCGTGGCTGATGTGTTTATGTATGTGTGTGTGGGGGGGGGGGGGGAGGGTTGGTTTTATTTTCATTTTTGTTTACGTTTTGTGGTACTTGGTTTGTGTGTGTGTGTATGTGCGATCACTCCATTCTATTCTAGATGTAAATGCGTGCTTGGAAAAACCTTCCTGCCTTTAAATGGCTGGGTCCCAGAGTAACATTCGACTGGGGGACAGGGAGTTGAAAATCGTGTCATGGAATGTCAAGGGGCTAGGGCAACCAGTTAAAAAAGAAAAGGTTTTTAAACATCTCAAATCATTATCTGCAGATTTGGTTCTGTTGCAGGAAACCCACGTCTCACCAACACAACAACGCAAACTGAGGTGCCACTGGGTATCGCAAGTTTTCCAGTCATCATTCTCCTCTCAGGCACGAGGCGTGGCCATCCTCATCAAGAAAAATGTCCCATTTCAGCTCACCTCCATGACAGCAGATCCCTTTGGCAGGTACATTATAGTCTCTGGTCACATCCACTCATTTCCAATAACCCTCCTCAACATCTACGGTCCAAACACGGATGATCCCAATTTTTTTAAAAACGTTTTTGATTTACTACCTGACACCGATAACTCACATATAATAATTGGAGGTGATCTGAACTGTTATTTAGACCCGCAATTGGATAGACTGTCTTCACGCCCGCCTCCACCCATTTCCTCAGTCCAGGTCCTAAACAATTTGATAAAATCTCGAAACTTAGTTGACATTTGGAGAGTTAATCATCCTACTGATAAAGTATATTCATTTTACTCCCACGCCCATAAATCATATAGCAGAATAGACTACTTCCTAATAGACAATCAATTGATATCCCATGTCACCGATACGAAATACCATAATATATTGATCTCTGATCATAGCCCCTTGACACTGTCTCTTCGTCTCTCTCTTCCGAAACAAGCTTACTCTTGGCGCCTCAACCCTTCCCTATTCACTGAAAATAAATTTATAGAATATATGACCACTAAATTAAAATACTTTATGGAATCTAATGACAATGGTGAAGTGACAGACTCCACACTATGGGAGGCATTAAAGGCGGTCATCCGCGGGGACATCATTTCATATGAAGCCGGTGCCAGAAGGGAGAGACAGAGACGACTGTTGGAGATTGAGAATGCTCTCCCCGCTCTCGAGGCGACATACCAGGTTTCGAGATCCTCAGAGGATTATAATAAGATACTGAAACTAAAATATGAATACAACTGTATCCTGGGCGGCCAAATAAACACTCTCCTTTTAAAGTTGAGACAAAAACAATTTGAATTGGGAGATAAGCCAGAGGGGCTCCTGTCACGGCAGCTCAAGAGTGCACAAGCCTCCAAAGCAATCCTCTCTATTAAATCAAACAGGGGCGTGTTGTTGACCAATCCAAAAGAAATAAACGATCGTTTTAGAGAGTTTTACAGTGAACTTTATTCATCTAAGTACAATGCTGCCCAGTCCGACCTGAACGACTTTTTTGATCCTCTTGAAATACCCAAACTTGGCGATGCTGCCAGAGAGGACTTAGATTCTGATTTCACGCTGGAAGAAATTACCTCTGCCATTAAATCACTCCCATTAGGCAAAGCGGCCGGGCCGGACGGATTTGGTGCAGAATTCTACAAGACATTCTGTGACATTCTCGCCCCACTCCTCCTCAGAATGATAACCAGCTCTAAGAAGGACAATGTCCTGCCTGGAACCCTGTATGAAGCTAACATCTCACTTATTTTAAAAAAGGGTAAAGAAGAAGTAGACCCGACCAGCTACAGACCCATAGCGCTCCAAAACTTTGACAGAAAGATAATCACCAAAATGTTGGCTATCCGGTTAAATAAACATTTGTCATCCATCATTCACCCTGATCAGACTGGGTTTATCCCAAATAGGTTCTCTTTTTCTAATGTCAGATGCCTCCTTAATACTATATACACAGACCATAGCAAGACCAGCGGCGCAGCCATCTTGTCGCTCGATGCACAGAAAGCATTTGATCAGGTTGAGTGGCCCTATATGTTTGAGTCGCTGCGCAGATTCGGATTTGGTGAATCATTTATATCTTGGGTAAAGCTTATATACGCTAGCCCAACATGTTCCATTATAACCAACGGTGACAAGTCATCCAGATTTCCACTACTCCGTTCGGTCCAGCAGGGTTGCCCTCTTTCGCCGGCCCTCTTCGCCGTCGCGCTCGAGCCCCTAGCTCTAAAAATACGCAGCCACCCAAACCTTGTAGGCCTGAAGGTCGGTGGTATTGAAACGCGTATTAGTTTGTATGCCGATGATGTAATTTTATACTTGCATAACTCTGAAACATCAATCCCCCTTCTTCTAGAATTATTTACCTCTTTCGGTAAGTTGTCCGGATATGCAATTAACTGGACAAAGAGTGACTTTATGCCGCTCTCTGACGCCTTTACCCCTGGCTTTCTGGAAAATCTCCAATTCAAATTGGCAAAAGACCACCTCACTTATCTTGGTTTGACCATACCCAGAGATCCAAAACTAATATTTAAGCTGAATTTTGAGGATTTTGTTTTAAAGCTTAAACAATGTATAGAAAACTGGAAAATCCTACCCCTGTCTATGATCGGTCGCATAAACTCAATTAAGATGGTTTCACTTCCCAGGTTCCTCTATCTGTGCCAAAACCTCCCCATCTTTCTTACATCAGCTTTTTTTTCAAAACTGGACTCCATAATTCTTTCCTACATCTGGAATTATAAGAACCATAGAATCTCGAAAATTCACCTGCAAAAACCTAAGTCTGCAGGAGGGCTGGCCCTACCAGTGTTTAGGCATTACTACTGGGCCGCTAATGTTAGGGCTCTAATGTTTTGGTGCCAGGGGACCCCTGGCAATATAACCCCTGGGGCCCCCTTGTGGCTAAAAATGGAGGCCAGCTCTATTGACAGCTCTTCATTGCCAGCCATGCTATTTGCTAAGTTAGAGAACCCTGGGACCCTAGGAAATTTAAGTTTTGTTGTGAAAAACTCTGTCAGAATTTTAAACCAAATTAGGAGTGCTTTGAGCCTACCAGACGTTTCTGTCCATACGCCCATCTGTTTCAATCACTCTTTTCTGTGTCCATGGTCAGACAAAAATTACCATGCTTGGAGTGAGAAGGGGCTAGTCTCCATCAAAGACTTATATATAGATGGTCACTTCGCATCCTTTGATCTACTGAAGAGGAAGTTTGAGTTGCCTGGCACGAACTGGCTTAGATTCCTGCAACTCAGAAATTATGTTAGATCCAAAATTCACACTTTTGAAGTGCTTCCAGATGAAAATGCATTTTTTGATGTACTGCTAAGCCCTGCTCACTCCAAGCATCTCATTTCTAGATTTGTATGTCTGTTTGACAATTGTATCATGGCCTCTACTGAGAGGATTAGAGAAGCGTGGCAGGGGGAACTTGGCATTGACTTGTCTGACATAATATGGGACAAGAGTATGTCTGTGATACAGCTTTGCTCAGTTAACAGTAGACACCAGCTGATTCAATTTAAGGTCACTCACCGTCTTCACTATTCTAACCATAAGTTGCACAAGATGTACCCCTCTGTCTCACCATTGTGTGTCAGGTGTCGTATATCGGAGAGCACTCTGTCTCATGCTTTCTGGAGCTGCCCTTCATTGACTGGTTTCTGGGCCAGGATATTTGATTGGTACTCTAAGGCCTACAGGATAGCCCTTCAGCCAGAGGCAGAACTTGCCATTTTTGGCTGCTCGGAGTCCTCTTTGGACTTCTCTGCAGCTGTGCAGCAATCTCTGACGCAGGGAACAATCGTTGCCAAGAAACTCATCTTGCAGGAGTGGAAGTCCCCTTCTCCACCCTCTTTCCAGCTGTGGCTGGCGGACATGACCTCTGTTATACGGATGGAGAGACTCAGGTACCTGCGGACCAACTCACTCGGGAGATTTCTAGTCGTCTGGGAGCCGTTTCTGGCCTACCTCGACGAAGTCAAGGGTGGTGGGTGATTCGCTTGGTTGATCTCCTCTTGTGCAGGACCCAATGCACAATATGTGTATATATACATACATATACTTATTATTTTTTTTGCAAGTACCCTCATCACATTGTAAATTCGGAGTGTGAGTGTGTGATTTTTTGTTTTTGTTTGTTTGTTTCGCCTTGTTTTTGTTTTTTTGTTTTGTTTATTTTATTATGTTTGTTCAGCCTTGTGTGTTATAAAAAAAAAGGGGGGGGGAGAAAAGATAACTACACTCTAACCTGTAATATTGTTCTCTGTAAAAATATGTTCACTTGACCATGCACCAATGTGGACTGTACTCCGCCTCGCAATAAAAATATTATAAAAAAAAAAAAAGAAATACAATGCATGCTGCACAAAACAAACACAGTCAACATACTGGAATAGCAGCATTGGCCTTCTTTGCATACGTGTCGTTAGGGAGTGTCTTAGGCCATGTTCACATTACAGGCAAATCTGATTTGCTGATAAAGTCATTAATCATCATTATCTTGATTGGTTTCCCAAATCTGATTTGTGAACTTTAGTGACCTATTAATGATTCTATCCAGATTGGTTTTATGAGTCTGGACGCTCCAAGTCTGATTTGTGTCACTTGTCCCAAACCACATATGGAGGTCTGGACACGCAGATCCGACTTGAACACTTGCCCAAATCAGATTTGTGGCAGTGCGGACACACTCCCAAATCAGATTTGGGAAACCAATCAAGATAATGGTGATTAACGACTTCAGCAGCAAATCAGATTTGCCTGTAATGTGAACATGGCCTTAGTGCAGAAGTCCATGAAGTGTTGGTGTAGCGGTAAGGAGAATAAGACCACACATCATGACACATGACATCATGACTGACACATGGTGTGAGGCACTTATTTTGAAGGCAGGCAGCCTTTAGGAATCCGCTTTTGAGGCTATATGGTAATTCATCAGGAGACACTTTGTATTGCAGCTGCCCCAGTCTCATCTCCTTCACTACCACGGATCTCTTTTGCACGTTTACGTCATTCCAGACTAAAAGGACATTTGAAAGATTCCCATTGTCTTATCACATGCCCGCATTTGCACATTTGAATAATTCCATTCCCAGAAAATCTTCCTCTTGCAGATCTTTCAGGGTTTTTATACTTTTTCCTCCTCAGAAGCCGTAATAATCCCTCCGGTCCGAGGAGAAAATAACTGACAGGCGTCTCACACAACCTTGACCTCGTTTGTGCTTCGCTTTCTGACGACGACGGCCTCAGGCCATAGGAAGGAATGTGTGGATTCAGCGCTACAGAAGCCGACAAATATGTCTAGAATGGATTATTGCAACCTCCGAAACGGCACATGGGCTTATCTGTCAGTGTGGTGCTGGATGAGGGCGTGGGTCCCAGAAGCTAACATCTCTAACATGTCAACAGTAATGCCGGCTAGGCAGCTATACAGTGATGGGATTGACATATACCAGTGGCTGGAAATTAATTGGTTCGCCGTCCTGAAATTTCACAGCACAGTGGAGTGAAAACAGATTAGGTGTGTAAAGGGGGGAGATTTCAGAAAGGAGACCAGATCACACGCATATAACAGGATTACATTTTCAACAGTTGCACTTGGAGCTCGTTAATGTGATTTCTGTCGTCATGGCGGCTGATTTGACCGATACATCTCTGCTCTACCAGAGGGGTCTGAATTACCCACACATCCGCCATTATAGGAGGAGCCTAAAGTCATGTGATATATGCCCTGGGACAGGGGGCAAAATGCTATTCCCAGGAGTGTGACCTTTTCTATTACGATTAACTAGAGGTAAGGGAACTACGTTTCTGAATGAACCCAAGAGAGCAGTTAAATGTGGCTGTGTACTGGTGACGACAAATCATTGTTGTGGTGATGGGATTAATTCGATTCAATAAACTCCCCCGAGGGGCAATTAGATTCTGCATTCATCAGACAGACACGTGATTACACTTAATGTATTTATGTTGTTTCAAACTGTGTGCAGTTTTATGCGGTCTGGTGTCACAGAGGTACAGTATCGAGATACAACTGATCAGATCAGTGTTGATTGTCCCGTGAGTGACATCAAATTAATATTTCATCTCTTAATTTGCCGACAACAAACTTTTCATGCCCCAAAACTTTTTCATGGCCCAAAACATTGCTGTTTTTATCAGTGCATAATATTAATTAATTAATATTAATTAATTCTAATGCATGCAACACATATGCATTGCAATGGCGGGTTGATGCAGCGGTGCCAATTGTCCCATCATGAAATGAAATCATCAAAACTCCATGGGAGAGTTGTTGACGACATCTACATTTGCATGCATTTGTGATATTTATTTTTTCCACATTTTGCCTGATTATTTAGTCCTGTAAATGACACGCAAGTGTTGGAGAAATCAAATCACACATTGGCCTACAACAGTATCTACGTATTTACATCGTACAGTTTACTGCAGTATAGCTTGTTACTACTCCTCTATTTAGTTAGAGTTCAAAACAATGTCACACTGACAGCTCCACGTTACTCAGAGGGGAACCAATTGGCCAGCAGCACGCCAAGGACAGATGACACACACACACACACACACACACACACACACACACACACACACACACACACACACACACACCACCATTTCTCACAGTGGCTCTGCAGCAATACAGCACCTCCACCACTTTGTTTCAACCACAGCATCTCTTGCCTGCTTACTCATTCACTCTCTCTCTCTCTCTCACACACACACACACACACACACACACACACACACACACACACACTGTATGCGCAAGCACACACATGCACACTGTATGCACACACTGTATGCGCAAACACACACATGCACACTGTATGCACAAAACACACACTGCTGCTATACTATGTTATTCACATGAGCAGACTATAGCCTCATCGAAGGGAAAGTCTCTCTGTGAGCGTCTTGAGCTCACAGATCCTGTGCTACACCTCCATAATTAAAAGCAGGATTTCTAATCATGTACATTTTTATTTTATTTATTTTTTCTACAAGAGAAACTTTAACTGACTTCCTCCCAACCTCCCCCTGACACATGCAGGCATTTACACTGCATCCCCTGACGCATGCAGGCATTTACACTGCATCCCCTGACGCATGCAGGCATTGTTACTGCCCCGCCCCTGACACTCTGGCGACCATGCTGTTTCAATAGCAGACTTTTACATGTACAACGTTGATGTACATGTGATGTGTGACCTTCCATGATTGGAAGTGTGTTTACCCTGCCTTTTCAACACAAAATGGCCCCTGTGAAAAGGGTCTATTGTGTAGTCCCCCTATAGCATCTTTTGCTAGAGCGTCTCTATGGCCATGTTCAGACTAGGAGGCCAAATCTGATTTGTGAACTTTAGTGACCTATTAATGACTTTATCCAGATTGGTTTTATGAGTCTGGATGCTCCAAGTCTGATTTGTGTCACTTGTCCCAAACCACATATGGAGGTAGTTTCCAATCTGCTTTCGACTGATATGACTTGAGGGCGGACGCGCAGATCCACCAAATCTGATTTGAACGTCACTTGAAAACCACATCACCAATGTACATATTTACTGATGCCCACGTCGTTACCATAGCAACCCATGCAGATAGGCTGTTTAGGTCTGGACACACAGATCCGACTTGAAAATCAGATTTGTGGCAGTGCGGACACACTCCCAAATCCGATTTGGGAAACCAATCAAGATAATGATGATTAATGACTTTATCAGCCAATCAGATTTGCCTGTAATGTGAACATGGCCTTAAAGTGTCAGGGAGTGACGTTTAGTGATGCCTGCAAGATCCATATTTCATAGTACACACAACAAGCAGCGCGCCTCGAACCCTGGAAACGTACAATACGGACATTTCATTACTGGCCACCAGGCTGCTGGCGTGCGGTGTGGTCTTGTCTCCCTCCCTCGCTGTGCAGAGGTTCCCACTTCCTCCTCTCGTCTGACCCCTCCTCCCCTCCATCTGTCCAGCCTCAGTGCTGCAGCATGCTCGTCTCCAGCAGGACCCACCATGTTCTGCACTGACCTCTCCTTACACACACATTTTCACTTGCTTATTCCACCAGAACAGTCTGCTTCACCGCGGGTCTCCCATCACTTTCTGCTGCTCAGCCGTACACTTCAAGTCCAACAGTGGCACCGTAATAGCACCTTCCTGCCAGCATGCCTACCGACAGCCCAAACACACACAACCCACCTTTGTGTGTGTGTGTGTGTGCGTGTGCCTGTGTGCGTGTGTGTGTGCGTGCCTGCGTGTGTGTGTCCGTGCTCGCGAGGCGGGAGCGGAGTGCAGCGTGTGCATGCAAGTGTGTTAGTCGACATCTTAAGGGAATTGTAGCAATAATGAGCCTCATTTATCATTCAGTGTACCAATAAATCTGTATTGAAAGCGTTTCAATGCATATGCAATGGAAAATGCTTCAGTATAGCAAATTAGACAGGCAGCACCTACCTGTTTTAAAACCCGTTTGGCGAGCATATTTTGTGTCGGACATTTTGGTTCAGTTGTTTCGTTTGAACTCTGCATTTAATGCTTTATGCATCGTGGATGACAAAAGCGCGAAGGCACCGGGGTTTTTAGAGCCCCCTTTTCCAACCTGCTTCATGTAAATGCTTACTCATGCCCACATGGGCGCAGTCTCCCCACAGTGCAACACACACACACACACACACACACACACACACACACACACACACACACACACACACACACACACACACACACACACACACACACACAGACACACACACACACACGTAAATAGATGTCACAACGATCATATGTCAGCAGCTTTTTAAATTAATTTGTTTCCCCACGCTTGTTAAGAGCTATGGTGTTCCAAGCCGATTGATTGTTTAAGTATCTGCACAAAATCAATGGTTAAGCCGGCGGGGGTGAATGGGGGGTGGGGGGGCTGAGTCTGCTGAGTGAGTTATGCCTGCATGTAAATCACAGCAGTCACACACATCACGGATCGACCCGATGTGGGCTTTGGAGGCTGATCCCAACATTTTTGGACTGAAGCTGCTGAAAGCTGATATTTTGAGCTGATATCTAAAGACCCCTTGAAGTCAAAAATGAGTTTTTCTTTGTGTTCCTACTAGGGATGTTCATCAATTATCGAAAATCGATAATTGATCGTTAAGGATTGGAATCGATCCTGTGGCAGTTGGATCGATTTTGTTATTATTAAAAAATAAAAAATAAAATTTGGACTAGGTTTGGGTGGAATTCGTTCCTCCTCACCCCACTCCATTGCACAGCCGACTAACGTGAGGTGGAGCTTCATATAGTCTCTAGTTTTATGGCTGGGCACGGGCCTTTGTGCCAACAAAACTGTTTTAAACATGGGGAATTCACACCGGCATGCGCCGGGGACAGCAGAGTGTTGGAGAGGAGACACATTGAAATAAAGAGTTAATTGAGGAGAACACGTTGTCTTTCGTATTTTCTGCCATAGGCATTCATTTTGTAAAAAAAAAATGAAAATTTTCTAAGTATTAACTCATTCTCTGCCAGGGTCATTTCGGTCTGTGTGCTCCCAGTGCCAGGATTTTGAGCATATTTCCTGATCTTCCAGGACCCACAGAATATTCTGTGCTAGGAATAAAATTACACAACATATCTCACAATAAAGCAGAGACTCTCTTCTTACCCCTTGTAAAAAACTGAAACTCTCCCATGTTTCCTTGTTTAGTTACAAGCAGTGGAAGTTAGCTTGTTTTCACTAAAAATGCCCTCCTTTGGACAGAAATATGAGAAAAATAGGTTTTTAGTGAAGGACACCGTTTCAAGCAGAACTCTCTTTTGAGCCTTTTATTTTTTGCCTCAGTGACACATCAGACATATATAGTATTTGTTTTCCCAAATAAAAAATAAAAAATAAGAGAATGTATTTTACAGTTGCCATGTGGATTTTTAGCTTAGCTTGATAAAAGCATAAACAAATGGAACGAACCCTTATGTGGTCACACTCACACACTCTCTCTCTCTCTCTCTCTCTCACACACACACACACACACACACACACACACACACACACACACACACACAGGAATAACGAGTGCTGTAACGTTACCTGCTGTCATGTTACCTCTCATAACTAACGTTAGCACAGAAGATCACACAATAGCTACGTTAGTGCTGTAAACTTTGAAATGTTTATGTGACACATGTTTCGCCTTGGTTGCTGGGGACGGGTGTGTGACGCGGTTTGACGCGTTTGACGTATCCATGTGATTCCCCCTCCCTTGAGTGTGACAGCTCTCTTGAGAGGGAGAGCTGGCAAGAGGAAACGTGAAGCGAGTCATGCCGGCGGCATAAGTTATAAACAATGCGTGACAATTATACTCGAATGTTGTGTGTGTGATCATTTCATCTCAAACGCGATACAAAAAATAGGCTACTTTTTACCATCGTCATCGCTCTCTCCAAGTGGCACTCATTTCTCCTCCTCCGATTCATCTGGGTCAGACCAGAACGCTGTGAAGGGGAGCCTTCGTCGCCATGGCGCTCCGTCGTGGAGCAATAACAAAAACGCTGGCGTCTTCCTCGCCATCGTCGCCAGCCGAGAACTCTGGATCGGACTCTGTTTCCATAAATACTAAACTAGCGGGTTCCTTTTATCAGTTTGACTTGAAACAATGTCACAAAAGTGTCTGATGTAATGTAAACAGCCAAAACATGAAAGTACGTCCGAGTACGTCTTTGGCACAGAACGCCATTGTTAAAAGTACGTCCGGGTACGTCTTTGGCAGAGAATGAGTTAATATGATTGATAATCGATAATTGATCGTTAATTTTCACCGATTATCGATTTTGGAAATTTTTCAAAATAAACATCCCTAGTTCCTACATTTGGATGTCTGAGCTTCACTGTGCAGAATGATGTCTGTGCAGAGTTTGACACTAGGAGACTTTTTCCACGATCATCTTCTGAAAGTGGAACGTTTCTCAGAGCTCCCTGACAAGGCCGTTTTCAACAAGCAAGATTCGTGACATCCCAAACTTGGAGCCAATCCCTGTCCAGTATTCAGCAGTTAAAGCCCCAACACATTCTTACTCCCACCTCGTCATATACTGCAGATCGGTCAGGAACCCTTGTCATCACTTTGTCATGAGTGAGAATGTGGTGAAAGCCCGTGTTGTTATGCTGTGATTGGGTGTTATGTTTTAGATAACTCTGATTGGTTGCTTCGGATTTTTAAATGAGGGAGAAGGAGGGGATGTAATTTTAAGGATTTTAACAAGATAATTTAACCTTTTTTGTGGGGGGAAACCATCAGACACTAATTATTATTCATAGTAGAGTATTTTATACACATCTTGAAACATGACTTTAGGGGGTCTTTAATAATGTCATTTTCATGCCCCCAAAAAATCAGTATTCAGTGTTTCACCCAGAACTTCACCCAGAATTCCCAACATATGGGCCGCAACTTCGCATCACTGATGACATTACTAACTGATGACATCACAATTGCTCGAGTGACCACTGACCAGACATTGATCCCGTTTGAATTGTGCCACGGGGTGCCAACGCTAATTTTGTCAATTTTAAAACGTAACTTTGCATGTCGAGAAAGTCACAGTTTGTCGTCAAACTGAAACGTAGGGATTCGTTTTGTATAAAAACTACATAGTTCGTGGAAGCTGGTGGCATGTCGCCGGCCTTCAGCTTTGCCGGTAGAGAAAGTGGCGTCACTTAGGCGACAGTGTATGTAGTAGTCTTTCTGATTTATAACTTCTAGTGCAACACACACACACACACACACACACACACACACACACACACACACACACACACACACACACACACACACACACAGTGCTTTACCTCTGCATGTAGGTCAAAACAAACTTGCAGCCCAGCATGGACGCGCTGCAGCTAAGAAGAGGGAAAACAGTCTCCCAGCTCCCTTTGTCCAATGGAAACATGATGGCTTGCAGTTTGCATTAGCTGCTGTGAATGCTGGGTTTTGGTCAAAATGATGAAAGGCTGGTCAATTAAAAGACATCTGCTCATTTTTCTCCAGCAGAAACAAAGTACTTGTTTTCGCCTGCCACTGGATTCAGCCTGCTGCCCTATGGAACTAAAACGTATCATACTAGCAGAATTACCTATACAGTGTATTGGGCTGTGCAGCCACACAGCATCGCAAGTTCAGCCATGTGCAGCTATCGCAAATTCGGCCATGGCCCTAATTACCTAATTCAATTAAATGGTAAATGGTAAATGGTCTGCATTTATATAGCGCTTTTATCCAAAGCGCTTTACAATGAGTAGATAGTCTACATTCACCCATTCATACACCGATGGCGGCAGGCTGCCACGCAGGGTGCCTACACACCATCGGGAGCAAGGAGGGTTAAGTGTCTTGCCCAAGGACACAACGACAGCAGCTGGGAGGGAGCGGGGATCGAACCGCCAACCCTTGCGTCATTGGCCGACCCGCTCTACCTCCTGAGCTAAAGCCGCCCCAATTACCTAATTACCTAACGGCTCTGTTAGGTCACCTGCAGGGGGTGCTCTTTACACTTCCTGAAAGATTCAGCGTGATCGTAAAATGGCATAGCTGTGGCCGAACACAATTTCTGCTCATTCGCTCACTCACTCACTCACTCACTCACTCACTCACCCACTCACTCACAGACAGGTTGCATTCTTATTATGGTTCTGATTCTGACTGGCCATTTAGTCAGGCCTTGCTCATAGTCCACTTCCCTGGCTGATTCTTAGTTTTATTTTCTCACTCTCAAGCTGGTTTAAATGTTCCTGCTGTTAATGACTTCCGTTGGCCATTTGCATATAAAATAATTTCAGAAGACTAATTTCAAAGATGAAAGCAGCACTACTTTTTCTTGTCCCTGACAAATTATTTTGCAAGGCTATGCCTATAACTGCACTCAGCAAAGCACACACAGCTCTAATGAATACACCAATAAAATACATTCATGATGTCTACAGATATTGGACAAAATGTCCTAACCCTAACCCTTGTATTACATAATCTAAATGTGATATATTAATACATTTATAGTTATAGATTTTGGTGGTGCACACGTATAAATATGCAAATGTAGTATTGTGGATTTACATGTCAAATTGCACATTTTTGTCACATCTGTGAATAAGCACCTCCTGTCAATAAAAAGCAGTACATTCCATACAGTACATGTACATTGCCTGCAAACCAAAAGCAAACTGCCTTCCTAAGATTCCTTGTGTTTTGCTTGTCTGCATGGTTAATCGTTAGCTCGGTATGTGAGTCAAATGAAACCAGTATCGAGTTGACAGAAAAGCACAAGTAGCTGAGCGTAGTGCAGCAAGGTCTTGAATTCCCAATGCTTGTAGGGTGCATTCATTTGATATACTTAATGTTTTGCTTGTTTGAGCTATTTTTAACCACCACTTGTTTATTTCCCCCCTCATCCTTATTCATACATGTTGCCCACCTGTGTAGTGTTCTCAGTGGAGAAGAGATGTTCCTCAAAGGATTTCCTCCTCCACTGTTGCTGAAAGTTAGCCTCATTTTCCAGATTGGCATCTCAACCGTTATGACCTTGCTGTTGTTTCTATTACCTTTAGATATTTAGATTGCCTGCATGCTAAGTAATTATGCTAACCTTTAAAAGGTGTCCTAGCACAGAGACCTAGCAGAAACAACTGTTGACGGTTGGTTAATGAGGTATAGCCTAACGTTTAACAGATTCTCATGCAGATTAATAGGTGTAAGGCGCATGGTAAACAATAAAAACAAGTTGGAAGGGAGATTATACGCACATCACGTATAGGTGCAAGGCTATAGCATACACAAATAGTGTAGTAGCTGTACTGTACCGTACTGTAGCTGCTACCATTATGTATGTCTAATGTTTAATTGTATGTTTAATTAGGTATATGCTATTTGCACCTGTACGTCAAATACGTCGAATTTAAAATGTTTAAGCACGTCTAAAGTATGCACATGCCATGTGCACCTATGTGCAGTGAATATGCCACTGTCTCTGACTTGTCTTATCACTCTACTGCCTTATTGCTTGTTGTGTCTCTTGTTGTTTTTGCACTCATATGCCTTGTTATATTTGTACTATGTTGTAAACGGAGTCCACAGCACAAGAATTTCACACGTGATACTTGTACCACGGAGTGACAATAAAAAAAAAATCTTGAATCTTGAAAAAGCTGTATCAGTGAAAGGAGGTATAGAGCCTGCACACTTACTTACTTCAAACAATAAAAGCAAACCAAAGGGACCAAACAGATTTAGTTTTCACTCATACATTTACATTTCAAGGCCAAGGAGCACTGCATTGTTGGCCACTGTCCATAACACTGAACTCCAGCACCATTGTGAACAGTGGTGCATGACAGCATACTCTGCATTCTCTGCTACCCTGGCAATGGCGCTGTTGCGTTGTTTCTCGCTATCTGATGAGCTGGTTGGTTAATTTATTGCATTTTAAATGTGCATCTAAGCCACTGAAGGACACGGCTCCTCATTATCGCCAAATATACCAACAACCATCAAAGGAGTCGCACCAGGCCTGATGTTTCACACATCAGGGCCGGGGCTTCAACGAGGTTTGAATTTTTGAACTTCCTCCCAACGAATGTATTTCTTCTTTTTACTGTGATTATTTAAATAATTGACATAGAGGTTCTGCTGGCTTTAACGAAGTGGCGGCACTGTCCCCATGTCTTAACAAATATACAGTGCTTCTGACTCTATGTTTTCTCTGTGACTCTCCAGTGGCTTGTTTTGCAGTCCTTTGAAGATTACCCTTGTTTGCTGTTTTTTCGCTTCGCGCGCTGTTGTTTGTCTAGAAATAGGGCTGTTAATTTACCACTCTGCTGCTAATGATTCAAGCTTTATGGAGACACATCAGTTTTACATAACTCCTTGTAGTTGATTCTTCAGTAAAGTAATATTTAATACAAGTGGTATAGGATTTAATTTAGTGTTACTAAACTTAAAGCACTAAAAGTGTCAGTCCCACACATCAAAGACACTGGTTTTAACCAAATACCTACAGTGTTTGCCCTAGAAAAATGTTCAGGCCTGGAGGGATTTCGTAACATAGCCCAACCGCAACGGTGGGGGCCCTTGCTTGCGACGCTAAAGTTTTAGCTAACCTGTTCGCATCTATGTTCGCAATGGCATCCCAAGTATCATCATACTATTATGGGATGCGATGCGAACAGTTGTATTATGGGATGTGCGTTTCCCAGGCAACGACACACGTTGACACGCTTTGGAACAGCGCTGCACGCTGGCACAATACTCCTAAAAGCAAAATGCTTATTGTTTTGAATGATTTGGCATCTTCTATTACTGTCAACACTGTCAAAAACAGTATTGCTGTATTGTAATAATATGCCATAAAGGTTTATTGAAATTTTGTGGAAAGCAGAAAAAAAATCTAAAAAAAAAGAATCTAAAAAAAATTGCAATATTCTTTCTGGCCTGGCGGGGGCGCCATTGGCCTGGCGCGCCCGCCAGGCCTGTAGAATGGTAGGCGAAACACTGATTTAAACTGCCGTGAGATGTGTTTGAGCCTGACGAGCATAGCGAGACAGACGGGGATGGAAGTGGGCAAAGAGGCGGGGGGGGGGGGGGGGGGGGAGCTCAGAGCGCTTTGGAACCTCATTTGACGCTCCAAAATGGAAACAGCTTCGCAGTACGGGCGTCAAGGCAGTTTGACGTGCGTCAGAACGCTCTTGGTTGCGTGTTCAGCCTTTTAAAACAATGGGTGGACTTCAAAGCACGTGCGTCTGACGCTCCCCCAGTGCGTCTGACGCTCCCCCAGTGCGTTTGGGGCTTAGAGTCATTATGTTGAGCTGTGCACCTCCCACTCTCTCTTTTTCTCCACTACTTGAGAATGAGATAATGCTAAGCTTGCTAATGCTCTCAATTTTTCATCATAACCCTGTTCAATTCATATTCTGTGGGATCTTAATGAAAAGCTACAGTTGCATTATTCATTGTCCTTGGGGGAGGCATTGGCCGGTGAAAGGACTTCATGTGTGTAGCAGGAGCTACTGTGAATGGCTTTTTCCACTTCTTGCTTGATAATTCAATAACAATGTCAATTTAGCCGTCGTTTTTATTTCTTTGTGAGGACGTGCTGGGATTGATCTCTTTCTTGTTGTACCTGCTTTCCCTCTACCTGAGTCGTCAAAGTTGTGATTTGCTACATTTCCCAGAATGGGAACGTTTTACAGCTGATGCTTTCGCCATGTAGTGGATGGGAATTTCTGTTTCTGAGCTGCACAGCACTCACATTACTTGCAATACCGATCTTGGCCACCATGTTCAATTTGCTTCATGGCCCAGAGCTTTCCCTAGGGCAAGGGTGGGCAATTTTTGATGTACTGACTTACGTCAAGTAAGCGAAGGGCCACACATTGGAGAGTATACTTGCCAACGCTCCTGATTTTCGCGGGAGTCTCCCTATTTTTAACCCTCTCTCCCGTTGTGATTGGTAATTTCTTGTTACTCTCCTGATATAATAGTGATACAAATCACAATACAAGATTTATTAACTCATTGAGTGCCAGCCACTTTTGGAGAACGGACGCTCCCAGTGCCAGAGTTTCAGAGCGTTTTCAGTGATTTCTCGAGGCCCACAGAATATTGTGTGATATTACTATGTAAACACCGAACACGCACAAAGAACGAGGAGACTCTATTGTATCATCAGCAAAAAAAAGTTTATTGATACCATTTTCCGTTCTTTAGTTATGAGCCGGAGAAGATAGGTTGTTTTGAGCAAAAACAGGCGTTTCAAATTAGAAGCTGAGATATTCCGCCTTTTGTGAAATGAAGCATTTCAAGCACATTCACTGAGTCTGAAGCTAATATTTTCTGATGTAGTGACGTGGTGTAGTTGTGTGGTGCCCTGCGTGCCCCACCCCCCTCTCCCCCCCTCAGCTGCAAACTCCTCCTCCTCCTAACACGCACCCAGCGTCTATTTTCGGAGTGCTCCGTTTTTGTGCGCCGGCTCCCAGCGCGACACGGAAAAGCCAAACCGGACTGCTGAGAATGGTTTGGCCCTTCGGCGTCGGGTGCTGCTTTTTTGGCGGCTAATCGTGTGGAGAAACTATACAGCAGAGACAGAGAGGCTCAGTTGTGGGCGCGGATTGACTGCTGTTCGCAGCCAACGTCAGCTCCAGCCAGAGCAATCTATATGGCTCTGGCTGCAGCATGAGCGGTTTCTCTTTCATCACGGGGCTTTTTCCTGCTGTTTTCCTGACCTTTCTCTAATCTGGAGAGCACTGTCGCCACCTAATGGGTCTGTAAAATAGGTTATACACCTTCAATAGCTCCCATATTTTTATAGGAGATGTAATAGGCTTTGATCCATGTCCCACCGTCAAAAAACGCAATTGACGACAATCGTCGTCATTGGCACTCTACGTTATTAAACGAATTGACAACGATTGTCGTCATTGGCACTCAATGAGTTAACATAATTCTGCCTTTTATTGAGTTTTTGGGGGTCGTTTTGTTTTTCTTTGAGTCCGGCCCTGGGGCCCGGGGCAAAATGCGGCCCCATGCAGGGCCGGAAGAAATGACTGTAATGACACATGAGATTACTTTTTAACATTTTACTCATAAAGATTATTGAAAGATAGCCTATTCCATATTCGACTGAAATGTTATAACAGAAGTGGAGTATTGGCCAGAATGACATGAACATTTGGACACTTATTCAGCAGGTATCTTGCATGTTGCGTTCATGTGCACTGTAAAAAAAAATAATAATAATTTGCAATTCCATCGCGGGCCACATTTGCCTATGTGTGCCCTAGAAATATTGAAAGTCACATCCCTTAATTCAAAATGGTGTGTGTCTCCCTCCTTTGTGTTACTTCCTTGAGCCGAGTTGTAACAATAACCTCATAACTCGCACCATTTGCAGTAGGGGTGTCAAAAATAATCGATTATAAGATGCATCGCGATGCGGACGTGCACGATTCTGCATCGATTCACAAATGTCAAAAATCGATTATAAATTTTTATTTTTTTATTTTTTATTTTTTTTAATAATCAAATAAAATATAATGGAAGTACATGCAGTTGTTTATTTTAATTATGGATCATAATACAATGCAATTCCAAATGCACTTTTATTTTAAAAGTAGCCACAGAGTGAGAAAAAAGAAGGTGAGAAAAAATAAATCATGTATTGCGGAAAAAAGTGATGCATCGATTTAAGATGCATCGAGATGCATCGATAATCGTAATCGAATCGAATCGTAGCCCTCTGAATCGTAATTGAATCGAATCGTGAGGCCAGTGAAGATTCACAGCCCTAATTTGAATACAATTGCAATTTGGAGTTTTCCACTTATGCAGTGCTACAGTGTACACATGAGTACAGATGGTATCTTATGCAGTGCTACAGTGTACACATGAGTACAGATAGGTATTGTTGAGGCAATAGTCAGTGATACATGCCGGCACCGACACTGACAATCAGTGACATCTGATCTGGATGTGCAGGTTAGGCTACTCATGTATTAAGTCACTATTAAATGATACAGACAGTGCCACTACAGTAAGTATACATATCAAAATCAATATCCATGTTCATAGTCAAGTCGATGAAGGACCCAGCAGGATAGAGATAGATTGCATTGAGCCAGCAGGCGGTGTTGATTTTAACAGGGGAACAGCGGGATGTTTCTGGAACAGGTGTTTGCCTGGTTGGAAAGAATTAGTGTTAAACTTCCTTTGTCTCCTTGTAGTGTTCAACTTCCTCTGCCTTTTCATCACTCAGGTATCTACAAAGTCGCAGCAACTAATGATGGCTTTGGCGTTGTAGACGAAACGTTGCGGTCCTTCCTTCTCTGCAGTGGGCAGAGAGAGACACAAACTATAATGGAGGCTGGGAGGAGGATCACTTGTGAGATGTGAGGCTCTCAGATGCCGTGTAACGCCACGTCTTGTTCAAAAATTTTATTAGACAGTAGGCATGGGTCGATTTCCGGTTTTACCGGTTCGGTTCGGTGTACGAGCCCAAACCGGTTTGATCACGTGCGAACCGAAAACCCCTTTTTTTTTTTTTTTTCTTTTTTTTTTGCCAGTCCATTCTGATTGCACTATTGTTCGTATTAGCCTCTTCTCAAGTTGCACTAGTATGCAAAAGTCTTATTTTGTTTATTATGTTGATGTTTGAAGAAAAGTTAAGCTGAATAGTTATGAGAAATAAATACAGGGTGTGTTTGTTACACAGGTGTCCTGCTTCTTTTTATTCAGTATCATTGCTGGTTGACAATACCAGCTTAGAGGTGTATTATCGCTATCAGGTGGACTGAAGTTGCACTACAGACAGTTATGGGCCACACTCGGGAGCCCTGCTTAAAAAAAATAAAAATAAAAATAATTACAAAAAAAATCGGTATACCGGTTCGAACCGGTTTTAAAATTTTCAAAGCGACCCAGCCCTATTATGGCCCAATTCCACAGCAGCTAGTAGCGCGGTCCCGCTCCGCTCGACTCGACTTTTGGTCTCATCCCACCATCAAAAACCGGCCCAGCTCGGTTTGATTTAAGGCCGAGTCGTGCTACTTTTGGTCCCTGCCTCGTCGGGGTACTTCGGGCTGGCGAGTAGGTCCCAAATGGTGACGTAAAACTCTGATGGCTACTGATTGGTCAGAGAGAATCGTGTTTACTCTGTCTACTGACTGTCAATGCAATGCTGGCGGCTGCATACCAGTTTAGTGGTCTTACCTTATCTTCTGTTATGTATATTTCCATCAGTATTTTGTGTTGCTGCCTTCACCTCCGGTGAAATAAAATCGTGGCGGGTGTTCAATTGTCTGAGAAAAAAGTCCGCTGCTCGCTCAGGGAGCTCTGTAGCTGAGTGGAGGCTGCAGCGCTCCGCTAGGCCGCAGCGGGTTTTTGGAAGCCCCGGTCTTGCCTGGTGAGAGGCTGCGGGGTAGAGGCTTCACTCTGTTGCGCCTCTCCCGTCCCCGCACAGCGCAGCATGCCTGTGATATCATTCTCTTGGCCGATTGTCACATTTGCCCATGTACACTGTAGGTCATTTAGAGGCACCAGTATTTCATAAACAGTTTAAAAGTTCTGTGGATGGATTTAATTGTAACGTTATGTTATAGCCGAAAGACAGATATGCGGTCGCTATTTTTAGACGACCAGCTGTGGGCGGGGGTGGGTGGGGGCCGATCGAGCGCCGGTCGAAGCAAAACATCCATCGAGTAGAGACGAGTGGAGCCGAGTGGGGACGAGCTGTGCAGGGCTGTTAAGTGTGGTGGGATTGAGCCATTAGACAGGAGATGTTCTTCTCCCGTTTTGAGGCTGTTGGAGGAGTTAACCAGGAGCTTGAAAGACCCAGCCAGGTTCACAGCTAAATAGTTGATTTTGAAGGTGAGAAGAAATCTGCCCGTTATCAGAATCAGAATCAGCTTCATTGGCCAACACATACAAGGAATTTGACACAGGTTTGTGTAGCTCTCAAACAAACAAGGCACGGGCACATTTAAACATTTGCAAAAAAATTGTAGTAACTGCTACACGAGGGATCAGCCGAGCAGCATTTTGGTAAACAAACAATGGGACCCTATGGAGCCAGCCTTGAGGGCTCACTCTAGCCCCGGCTGTGTGGTGTACATTTTAAAAACACAACATGGATATAATATACATCAAACTCTTGAGCTACTTCTGCTCTCACTCAGAATGTCAAAATATAAGCGATGTGATGTATAGTTTTTGAGATATTAACATTTGTTTGGCACAACTCGTACTGCTGCGGGGTTCCACATTTCTGGGGGACTTGTGCTACATGTATATACAACAAGTGTGGTGTAAAGTATCTATTTCAAATATGTATATATGAAAGAATGCACATGTCCTGGTCACTGCACATGGCATCCTGCTGTTGTCTATATATGTCCTGGTCTCTGCCACTGCACATGGCATCCTGCTGTTGTCTATGTCCTGGTCTCTGCCACTGTACATGGCATCCTGCTGTTGTCTATATATGTCCTGGTCTCTGCCACTGCACATGGCATCCTGCTGTTGTCTATGTCCTGGTCTCTGCCACTGCACATGGCATCCTGCTGTTGTCTATGTGTCCTGGTCTCTGCCACTGTAGATGGCATCCTGCTGTTGTCTATGTCCTGGTCTCTGCCACTGCACATGGCATCCTGCTGTTGTCTATGTCCTGGTCTCTGCCACTGTAGATGGCATCCTGCTGTTGTCTATGTCCTGGTCTCTGCCACTGCACATGGCATCCTGCTGTTGTCTATGTCCTGGTCTCTGCCACTGCACATGGCATCCTGCTGTTGTCTATATGTCCTGGTCTCTGCCACTGCACATGGCATCCTGCTGTTGTCTATATGTCCTGGTCTCTGCCACTGCACATGGCATCCTGCTGTTGTCTATATGTCCTGGTCTCTGCCACTGCACATGGCATCCTGCTGTTGTCTATGTCCTGGTCTCTGCCACTGCACATGGCATCCTGCTGTTGTCTATGTCCTGGTCTCTGCCACTGCACATGGCATCCTGCTGTTGTCTATATGTCCTGGTCTCTGCCACTGCACATGGCATCCTGCTGTTGTCTATATGTCCTGGTCTCTGCCACTGTACATGGCATCCTGCTGTTGTCTATATGTCCTGGTCTCTGCCACTGCACATGGCATCCTGCTGTTGTCTATATGTCCTGGTCTCTGCCACTGCACATGGCATCCTGCTGTTGTCTATATGTCCTGGTCTCTGCCACTGTACATGGCATCCTGCTGTTGTCTATGTCCTGGTCTCTGCCACTGCACATGGCATCCTGCTGTTGTCTATGTCCTGGTCTCTGCCACTGTACATGGCATCCTGCTGTTGTCTATATATGTCCTGGTCTCTGCCACTGCACATGGCATCCTGCTGTTGTCTATGTCCTGGTCTCTGCCACTGCACATGGCATCCTGCTGTTGTCTATATATGTCCTGGTCTCTGCCACTGCACATGGCATCCTGCTGTTGTCTATGTCCTGGTCTCTGCCACTGCACATGGCATCCTGCTGTTGTCTATGTCCTGGTCTCTGCCACTGCACATGGCATCCTGCTGTTGTCTATGTCCTGGTCTCTGCCACTGCACATGGCATCCTGCTGTTGTCTATGTCCTGGTCTCTGCCACTGCACATGGCATCCTGCTGTTGTCTATATGTCCTGGTCTCTGCCACTGCACATGGCATCCTGCTGTTGTCTATGTCCTGGTCTCTGCCACTGTAGATGGCATCCTGCTGTTGTCTATGTCCTGGTCTCTGCCACTGCACATGGCATCCTGCTGTTGTCTATATGTCCTGGTCTCTGCCACTGTACATGGCATCCTGCTGTTGTCTATATGTCCTGGTCTCTGCCACTGCACATGGCATCCTGCTGTTGTCTATGTCCTGGTCTCTGCCACTGCACATGGCATCCTGCTGCAGTTGTTGCTGTTCCATCCAAACTCCCAGTCTTACAAGCCAACCCCCCAATCCCCCAGCTGGCTGAATAATGGTCCAAAAAAAGAGTCAGTAGAGATTGAGATCTACTGTTAAAATGTGACCACAAAGATAGATACTTAGTGAAGCTCTTTGGCCTTAATCATCCGTTGAAAAACAGTATTTCATTTCTGCAATGCTAAATATACTGGTTACTGTTCATTAGTGGTGCTTTGGCAACTGCTCATTATAGTGATGATATGGCCGTTGGAACAAATTAGAGTGACTAAGTAAGTAACCTTGAGCTCAGCGCCTTCTGAATGATGGCTATTGTTCCAGCCAAATAGGAAGCAGAGCAGTGCTATAATAGCTGACTGTAGGGATCCAAAATCAATGTCTGCTTTGATAGAATTCTCACCGAGCCCCATTGAAAACTCTACTGATAACCTATGGTTGTATAATACCGCTGATGATGATGATGATGAAGCTATATTCTTTTGAATGTATAAACAGATGTGTTGTGCTGACACAAAGGCCATGTTCACATTACAGGCAAATCTGATTTGCTGATAAAGTCATTAATCATCATTATCTTGATTGGTTTCCCAAATCTGATTTGGGAGTGTGTCCGCACTGCCACAAATCTGATTCTCAAGTCGGATCTGTGTGTCCAGACCTAAACAGCCTATCTGCATGGGTTGCTATGGTAACGACGTGGGCGTCAGTAAATACGTACGTTGGCGACGTGGTTTTCCTGCGCAGAAGCATTTGATGACGAGTTGCGAGTGACGTTCAAATCAGATTTGGTGGATCTGCGCGCCGTCCGCACTCAAGTCACATCAGTCGAAAGCAGATCGGAAACTACCTCGATATGTGGTTTGGGACAAGTGACACAAATCAGACTTGGAGCATCCAGACTCATAAAACCAATCTGGATAAAGTCATTAATAGGTCACTTAAGTTCACAAATCAGATTTGGCCTCCTAGTCTGAACATTCTGTAAGAGATGCAAGCAGAGTTCTATGTGTTGCTCTTCGGTGGCTTGAGGCTTTGCCTGCTCTCCTCCTGGACTACACAGTGATGCTCTTCTGCTTTAGTGGACAAAATACACAAAGCAATGTGTGTGTGTGTGGGGGGGGGGGGGGGCGAGCGGGCACTGATTACATTAGTGGACTGCCTCGCTCTCTGTGTCTCTCCCATCCTCTCTACTCACTGTAATCAACTATTTTGCTTTGTCTGCCTTTCATGCCTCCTGTCTTTATCTTATTCATCTCACTGGGCCGAGGAGGCTGACAGTCTTCAAATATCATGCAGTCTCATGGCATTATTATCACTAGTGCAGTGCCCGTTCAAACCATGCACCACCCCCTCTTGCTTGTGTGCATTTGCGGTTCTGTGGGTTCATACTAGCGATCTCCATGTGACCTAAATGGGCGGGTCTTGAGGAGTTGTGCTTGGCGGGAGGGGAGGGGGGGGACGATGTCAGGCATTGATATTAGGGCTGGGCGATTAATCGAATTTTAATCATGATTACGATTTGGGCTGTCCACGATTATGAAAACAAGATAATCGACATACAACGATTTTGCGGCTCTTGTCACTCTCGTTCTGTCTTGTGTTGTAAATCGAGCGCACCCTTTCCTTTGCAGCGGTGTGCTCGGCCCCTCCTCCAAAGCCCAAAACACACACACACACCGCTCGAGTTGGTGAACAGAGAGCCACTGCACTTCTCCTCCCCGCTTACCGTATTTCCGTAGTAGCACAAGAATAAGATGAGATAAGTCACAGAAAGAGAGCCGCTGGTCGAGAAGAGAGGTAAAACAACGTATGTGGGGTGGAAACACTATGGTTTCGCCGAGTCCACACATCAAGAGCGATGCGAATATACAGCACGGAATTGCGATGCGAGTTTTGACCCACCTGTCAATCACAGCCACAGACTTGGAACAAACATTGCAAGATATGCGCGCCGCGGTCGTGGCAGCACCCCGCAAGACAACCTATCACTTGAAATCCACTCACAAAGTGGTCTATGACCAAGCAATAAACGCTAAACGAACAAAAATACAAAGCCCCATCTAGTTACTGCCACCGCATACAGTCATCATTCAGGACACTCTTTACAATGCGACCGCATATTCAACAGCTAACGAGCTCACAGATAAACATTAACGATAGCCTATTATGAACCTAAACGTAAGTCACTTTGGATAAAACCATCTGCCAAATGAGTAATTTAATGTAATGTAAACGAACGTTACTAGTGTTCTCATTTGGTTAGTTTTGAGGTTTAAGGACTACTAGTTCATGTTTACCAACATATTGAATGTAGATTAATAGTTGCAGTTAGTTGTGGCAGTTCACTGCAACATAGTAGGCCTATACTGTATATTTATTTTAGTTTTTATTTTATTTCTAAATCTTTGCACTTTTATTATTTATTTTCACTTATTTATTTTCAATTATATCTAAAATCCAAAGACATCCAATGTTAAATAAAAAGGCAGTGTAAATGTTCAATAAATTCATGATCTTCTCAATGTCAATGAGTAATCGTGTTAAATAATCGTGATCTCAATATCAATCAAAATAATCGTGATTATGATTTTTGCCATAATCGAGCAGCCCTAATTGATATGGTACGTTATGTTTCAATTGTCAGACTTGTCACCTTTACAGACACAGTGTTTATGGATGTTCTCTTTTGAAACACCAAAAACAGAGTTTAGGAATTTTATCTTTCAACTTTTTTTTAAATCACATTTTTATCGTTGGAAATATGCAATATTTATTTTTCTGTTAAAAAATGTGACCAATGTGATATTGTTTCAAAACAGAATCAAAAGTATACTGTATCTGTGTTCTGCTATGATGGTCAAACATTATTAATAACAATTGTCAAGAATCATTAACGGTAATGTAGGGATGCACGGAAATTATCGGACCGATAAATTATTGGCCGATATGGCCATTTTGCGTTATTATTTATGATTCCGATAATGTGGTTTTGTAGCTGTGGCTGCATGCGGGACTGCATCTTGATGTGGCTTTTAAAGTATTAGTCATAACTGGATGTGTAAAAGCTGGCTTCTCTGCCAGCCAGCCAATCTTTTTCTAGAGCTCACACTGCATCATACTTGGCATTGAATTGTTCTCTGTGAGGTGTGTGATAAATACCCATTTTGTCCCATAAGCACTGCAGAGATGTATTAGTTTTGCCACTGTGAAGCAGGCCGGTATACAGTGATGGATATGGGGCAGAAATAATGTTTTTAGGGGTTTCAGTTCCTGGGCTTATAGATTCAAGATTTAAGATTCAAGATTTTTATTGTCACTCCGTAGTACAAGTATCACGTGTGAAATTCTTGTGCTGTAGGCTCCGTTACAACATAGTGCAAAAAATAAAAGATATATAAATAAAAATAAATAAAATTATAAGAATACAATGAGCTGGTATGTGTTCCCAAAGGAGATATTTAAAGGGGGGGGGGGAAATCAGGCTGCACACTAAGAAATTCTATGCTAATTGCAGTTGTATCATGCTAACAGCCCAATTGCTAGCAGCCCATAACAATTGTGTGCTAACAGCCTGCATGCTAACAATTGTATACTAATTGGCAATTGTGGGAATGGGCAAGAGAACAAGGCTTTGGAAGGGCATGCGGTTCACGCTAGTCAAGTAAGTCAAGTAACTTGAACCACTTCCTTCCCTCTCACATGCATTATTAACACGCATCACCCTGCGGATAGTTAGGAGCATTAGTGGCTTACGCAACTGATGATTACTTTACACCCTGGGCAGTTCCAGCCATGCAACATCCATCTGCTTGGTGGGACCAGTGGGGACGAGTGTTTTAACCAGGCTGTTTGAGCCCTACATGCTTTATGGTAGGGATGGGCATTTCTAGCAAAAACACTATTCGAAATTCGCTGGCCAAAGTCGACTTTTAATCGAAATTCGAAAATAAAAATAAAAATGTAAAAAAAATTAAAAATGTATATATTTTTTTTTTGTAAGTGAAATGTTGCATTGTCTCCCCTGATTCTAAGTATAGTCGAATCGCTTGGTTTGAGCAAGTAAAACAATTTTTATAAGCATTTTAAGCAAGGTTTATGGAAAAATGAATGGCGGATGAAATCCCATGAAGAGGGAGAGGTTGCTTATAAAAATTGTTTTACTTGCTCAAACCAAGCGATTCGACTATACTTAGAATCAGGGGAGACAATGCAAAAAAAAAAAAAAAAATTCAATAAACGAATTTCGACTTTCAATAATAAAAGTCGACCTTGATAATAACAACGATTATTCGAAAATTCTAAATTCGATGCCCATCCCTACTTTATGGTTTGCGATGGAAAGCTATGGAAGCCAAGGAGGTAGTTAGAAGTATAGCTTTCTCATATTTCACAGTAATGAAACACTATTACTGCTATAATAAACCATCTCATTGTTTGATTTATATCCTCAGCAAAACCAAACTGCAAAATAAAAAATGACCCCCGTTGTACTGAGTCAATATTGCATGCCCTCTGTTTGGGAATAGCATTTAAAGCTGAGAAACCGTGCTATATCAGATTTGATTGAATAGCCCGTGAGCACTTGCAATTGCCCAAAATGAGTCAAACTCAACCATAATGAATTATGACGGAATTTCAAATAGCGATATTTAGCCTACTGCCTTCTCCATGGAAATGGCTCTAATTGAATTTCCAATATAGTAAGGCACATTGTTGTGTATTTATGAATGATTTAGATGAATTGGCCTCATTTTGCCGTATAGGAGTGACTGGTTATATTTATGAATGATTTAGATGAGATGAATTGGCCTTATAATTTACCATATATAGGAGTGACTGGATATTATATAGCTTCTGATCAATTTCCATATCCTAAAAGCTCCCCCCAAGGATAGTCTGCCAATGTGGCCTGATGGGGTGGCTCTGATCTATGGGCATGTCTATCAAACGAGTGTGTGTGTGCGTGTGCGCGCGTGTGTGTGTGTGTGTGTGTGTGTGTGTGTGTGTGTGTACGTGCGCGGGTGCGTGCGTGTGTCCTTGCCTCGGTGTGTCAGTTCACGCCTAACTGTGTGTGTGTGTGTGTGTGTATGTGTGTGTGTGTGTGTGTGTGTGTGTGTGTGTGTGTGTGTGTGTGCGCGTGACGTGTGTGTGTGTGTCAAGCTATAATGCTTATGTGGGACACTCCCAGTGCTGACAGGAGCAAAATGCCGTGGCCTTTTTGATGGATGCTCCAGCGTTACCATGACGGCGTCCGAGCATCAATCTTACAGCCGCCTGATTAAAATACACGGCGCGATGGGCAATATTTACACGTCCAGAGGACACCCGACGTACTACGCCCTGGTGGTCTCTTCACTGCTAATATGTGAATGCTTCAAATACAGTATATGTGATAGTCTTTTCTGCATAGGCTTAGAAAGGGTTCTTGTTCTCTCTATTATTTCCTGTAGTTTTGCCTCAGTGTCTGATGGTCACTGTAGTTTTGAGGGTGTGTATGCTGCTAAACTGCAGTGCATGCTGGTCACTGTAGTTTTGAGGGTGTGTATGCTAAACTGCAGTGTCTGCTGGTCACTGTAGTTTTGAGGGTGTGTATGCTAAACTGCAGTGTCTGCTGGTCACTGTAGTTTTGAGGGTGTGTATGCTAAACTGCAGTGCATGCTGGTCACTGTAGTTTTGAGGGTGTGTATGCTAAACTGCAGTGTCTGCTGGTCACTGTAGTTTTGAGGGTGTGTATGCTGCTAAACTGCAGTGTTGAACTGAAGGTCATCTCAGTCAAAAGAGGCAGAGGCTTAAATCGCAGCAGAGCACAATAGGTTGAGGCCACGTCTTGTCATAGACGCTGGTTTAGCTGGCTCAGCCTGGCTGGGGGCGTGGTCAGGGTGGGGTAAAAAACCCCGTTCTATCCATTCAGCAAAGTTAGAATTTAGCTGATAGCCCAGCCCAGTCAGACACGATCGGGGATTTAACCAGCGCAGTAAACGCACATCTGAGCAGACGTCTTGTGTTCTGCTCTAGAACCCCCAAACCTGTAGTTTAGAGCCACAGCACCGTCTTTTGGTGAGTCAGCCCGTGAGATATATGGGCGGTTTTACCCCACTCGCGCGCCAGCCGTTTAACATTTTGTGGGCGTTCCCAGACGTGTGGACTGTCTCTATGATAGGACGAATCGGTGTGCCATCACAACGACAAAAAAGTACTTCTGGGTGCCACTGCAGCAGAAACTAGTCTGAAACGAAGCTGAAAAGCTGTTCCAAACAAACGTTAGTATCTCAAAAAATATACATTAAATTTTGACATTTCGAGTGAGAGCAGAAATAGCTGATGTATAAGTGTCTGATGTATAATATACAGTATGTATGAGTGTTAAAGTTGTGTGAACTGTCACAGTTTAAATGTGAATTTAGTCAAAAGTACAGCCTGCTAAAGTGGTTCCATAGCGTCCCCTTATAAAGGTTGTAAAACGCATGAAACCTAAACTGCGATTTCTCAAGGAGTCCAAAAGGTCAATCAAAGCTGAATTAAGGTGATAGAGTCCTAAAAGTGGTGACTCGTTTCAAGTTCGAAGGGAGTGTCTAGCTGCTTAAAGTATATGAAGGAGCAGTTGGAGTACAAAGAGGGTATGGTTTCACCATGAACTGCGGTTTCAAACGAATGTCAGTTGCACATGGAAGTATAGCCAATCCGTTTGTTTGCAAACATGCTGATTCATCCTATATATGACATCATGACATCATGTATGACATCATTTTTTGTTCCAAATAAGGGATTCCTGATCCCGCCCTGTTTCAGTGAAAATGAATACTGTTGTAAAATGATACGTCCAACATTAATATTTCTGTAGTCGTTGAGGGAGGATTCTGAAGAGTCTTGAAGCTGCAATATTATGAGTAAGAACTTTAAGCATCAGCTTACAAGGATATTTAACAAGAGAAAGATATGGAGACTGACTGAGCAGGCGGCAAAACCCTCCCTCATAGATCCTTATGGATAGAGCAGCTTATAAAAATGGATTTAACACGTTTCCACCCGACGAGACAGACCTAAATAGCTCACTGCTCCCAACAACCGCAGCAGTTTTCTCCTGTTTAGGCAAACCTTAGGTTCCTCATCATTAGTTTTTCTGGGTCACCCAGAGATTGCAGTAATGCAGTCGGTGCTGGGCATTCATGGGGAGTAGTACCACTAAAATCATCATCATCATCATCATCATCATCAGTATATATGCTTTGTTTCTTTCTCTGTCTCTCCCATGTCCCATCACTGATGATGTCACACATCCCACTGTGACATCATCAGTGACGCTCCATCATGAACAATGACTCTGCTGGTCATGAGTGCTGGTCAAACACAGGAGCACGTTCAGTGAGAGGCTGATCCCACCCAGATGCACCACAGAGAGGCACAGGAAATCATTCCTGCCTGTGGCCATTGGACTCTTTAACGCCTCACTAAGAAGAGCACCTCGGAGACACTCAGTCTCTCTGAGACCGAGTCAGCCGATAGGATAGCTGTGCCTTAGTTACGTCACACGTAATGTGCAATTTGATTTAATTTAATTCCAGTAAGCACCTATTTTATTTTATTTTATTCTATTTTTATTTTATTTTATTTTATTTTATTGACTGTTTTTTACGTTTAGGGAGATACTGTGTGATACTGTGTTATGCTATGTTGTGTTATGTGGATATTTCATGCCTGAGTGCGAGCAACTGCAACTTGTCCCAATTTCCCCCCGGGGATCATTAAAGTCTTTTTGATTCTGATTCTGATGTCATAAATCCCACTGTGACACCATCAGTGATCAGTGATGTCACAAAAAATAAGTGGGAGTCTGGCTTCAGACCCCCGTCTTCAGCCATGGACAGCTGTACGTTGCCAGCTCCAGGACACGTGATCCAGCATTGCTGAAGTATGCCATCAAGGAGTGTAATGGTCTTTGAACTGGACCTGGTTTTATGCGGTCTAGATAACTGGACCTGGTTTTATGCGGTCTAGATAACTGGACCTGGTTTTATGCAGACCTGGACCTGGTTTTATGCGGTCTAGATAACTGGACCTGGTTTTATGCGGTCTAGATAACTGGACCTGGTTTTATGCGGTCTAGATAACTGGACCTGGTTTTATGCGGCCTAGATAACTGGACCTGGTTTTATGCGGTCTAGATAACTGGACCTGGTTTTATGCGGTCTAGATAACTGGACCTGGTTTTATGCGGTCTAGATGCGAAAAAACAATCTCAGTGAAATCATCCATTATTTTAGTTTTCACAAATGGGATAAAAGTTTCACAAATCAGATAGTGAGTGAATACCATACGGCTTATTTTCAGATGTGGAGGGGAAGTCAGATGTGACCTCAATTCCAAGATGGCCGCCATTTTCACTGAGATTTCATTGGGTTTTTTTTTCCGCATCTAGACCGCATAAAACCAGGTCCAGTTCAAAGACCATTACATTTAGACATTTGACAGCTGGGCTAGATTACCAAGGGGACCCTAGACTGTCACCAAGAAACACTTTGAGATTTGTGAAACTTTTATCATATCTGTGAAAATGGAAAAATGGAAGATTTCATTGTTTTTCCCCATCTAGACCGCATAAAACCAGGTCTAGTTCCAAGACCATTACACTTATACCTTTCAAATCTGTTCTAGAGTACCAAGGGGGACCCTACACTCTCACCAAGGAATACTTTCAGGTTTGTGAAACTTGTATCATGCTATGAGCACACTTGAACATTAGACAAGGGAGGAATGGCAGCCATCTTGGATTTGAGGCCAAATCTAACTTCCCTCCACATCTGACAATAAACCTTATAGTATTCACTCACTATGTGAGAAATGTCGTGCTATTTTGAAGAAGTGCGCAATTGTTATAAGCACATTTGTACATTAGATGCACTAACTTTTGCCAGATGAAGGTCGTGTGACCGAAACATTGCTCTATTTAAATAAAAGTCTTAAAGCAGCTACGAGCAAGATTTTCGATTGTTATTAAACAGTCTAAATTTAATATCAATGCATCACATCTTACCTCTAATAGTAGACGAGACCAACGCAGAGTAGTCTCGCTTGAACCCCGAGTGAATCGGCCAGTGTTAGTCTGTCTGCGGCCGGGGCAGATCAGGAAGTGAAATGAAACGGTTTGCAGCAGCCACTTCGGCCATAACCACAAAATAACTTCCAAAAAACCTGTTAGAATATAACGAGAGATGTTAGGCAGCGCGAACGGGGGAATGCAGGCAGCTGCGTTTCACTTCCGGGTTTATCCGGTCCGGCAGTAAGGAGAGAGAGAGAGAGAGCCCCCTGTTGACACGAGTTTAGACAGACACAGACTTAATAATCATCTAAGGGAGCAATCTCCGATTCACACGGCTTTGGTCTCAGCTACTATTATAGGTAAGATGTGATGCATCAATATTGTAATTATACTGTTTAATAACAATCGAAAATCTTGCTCGTAGCTGCTTTAAGTGAAGTCAGTGTGCGGGATTTCCTATTCTCAACTGACCTGATGCTCCTACGCACCTGACGTACACGCTTTGTGCAGAGATCACCCCTCTTCTACATTAGACGCAGGAGAATGGCGGTTATCTTGTAATTCTGGTCAAATCTGACTTCCCTCCCAATCTTAAAATACATCTTATGGTATTCCCTAACTATGTGTGAAATTTCACGTTTTTCTCAAAAAGTGCACGATTAAGCTCTTTGCACACACAGTCCCATTGTTTTCGTATGCGTGTTTTTTAATCCGTCATCTGAAAACACAGACGGGTCCCAGCTCGCAAAAATCTATTGACTGATGCGAAAAACGCAGAAAATCGAACCTCGTCCGAAAACTGAAATGACGGACGTAATTGTCAGACTCGGTGTGTCAATGATGATTGACACAAATGAGGTCATATTCTTTTTTATACGGACTTGGTGTGCAAAAGCTATTATTGTGCTTATCCGCTCTACTAAAAAGGGTCGGATCTCTTTAAGAGTCAAACGCTATGAATGTCTGTCACTGGCTTACACTACAGGGGCTCCCTCTCTCTGGGCCACACTGTCTTTCCACACACACACACA